>NC_058508.1:21440962-21745462 GCF_020382885.2 Scatophagus argus
CCCTGGTGGGCGGGCGGTTTTATTGCATATTGGAAATAACCTGCTGGCCCTGAAAAGAAAACTTCTTCTTTTATCAGAGGCGAGCAGGTTCGGGTGAAGCACAACTTTGTTTGAGAGTTCAGGGTACACTACTTAACTTAGTGGTGGTTTTGTGTGAATTGTTCCAAGAGGGTAACACTCGGTTAAAGCTCCTGACTTCCTGTACAAAACTACAGTGTGTACTGTTAATATGCTGTACAGTAAATCTCACCTCACTCTTCTTGATTAACTTCATCTTATTTCAGGTTTAAAAAAGAAAAAAAAAAACTTGTTCTGAATCAGGGCTCCTACCCACGCGACCTCTGTTCATCTGTAGACAGCTTCTCATATATTACAAAGAGTATCTATATCATGGCAACTAACTGTTGTGAAGTCTAATTGGGGTAAAGTCGGTCATTTGTTCTCCCATGCAGCGATCATATGCAGGCTTAGCATTTTTAATACCTGTAGGTTTGTTTCCGAGAGTCACATGATTCATCTGTCCTACTTACAGACTTGTGGTGGGTCAGAAACAATTCAGGAGCAGGTTGGAGTTTTATTTTGACGGGAACTTCCTGGGAAGGCAGAGCTGCTCCGGAGCCAGACGGTCGGTTTTTATTTCTCTATGTTTTACCGCCTACTCGTCAAGGTTTGGTCACATGATTTGATGATTTTCGTCCACTGACTGATCTATGCACTTTGCAACAAAAACAAATATGATGTCACGTGTGAGAGGAAGACACCTCTGTTTCCTGTTTATTCTGATCACCTCGTACTTCATCACATCTGAGGCAATAAGGCTGCCGCTGCTCTGCGCTTTGTTGTCTTGTCAGCAAATCCTGCGACTCCAGTGGGTCTGAGTGGCAGCAGGACGCAGAAACATCTGCCCAAGCGTTACGTGTTATTATTATTCTTATTCTTATTATTAAGATAGTGAAGTACGAATAAATATGTCATTAGTTGTAGAAGTAGGAGTCGTGAGCGTGCGTACATTTTAAGTGTTGTGCTATAGTTGGTTCGCGGCTCACATTTTAAACAATGATGTTGGGCACATCAGAAGATCACTTCCTGTTTAGTTTCTGCGTTTAAGTCAGTTATCTGTTGAGTACCTTTAAAGTTCTCATCACGGAGCCGCCAGTTAGTCGACTGATGCGTTTAGGTCCTGAAGATGAAGAGACGTAACTCTGGGCGTCACTGAATGACTGATGCCTGCAGATGTTGCTGAGGACTCCAGCTCCCATCAGGCTTCGGTCGAGCTTCTGCGTGGAAGCCTGGCGGGAGCTGCGGTGGAAATAACAACAACAAAAGTTCAAAAGGCACCTCAGACTTCATTGCCTCAGACTGTTCTGTTTGTGTCACATCGCAGACGATCCTCACGTTCCTCAGCAGAATTTTAACTTCTCTAATCTAAACGAGTTAGTCTGGCTGGTCTTCCATGTTAGTAGCCACACTAGCATCAGTGGTCAGGTATGGCTTTTCCTTTGTACTTCTTTATCTCCTTCCCATTTGAACAAACCTGCGGACACGCCGGACGAGTTCTGCCCGTCTTTAAACTCCAGCCTGCTCCTCGGCGGCGGGACAAAGCTGGGGGAGGGGGGGGGCGGGGGGTTCGAGGACCCTCCCTTCCTTCCCTCAGATGCCTTCACTGTATAATGAACTGGTCCTGATCTTCCTGAGCACAACTGCTTGAGCTGTGACACTAGCAGGATGCCCCCCCCACTCCCTCCCCTCCCCCGCGTCCCCCCGCCTCCCTCCTGATCCCCGACACGCCCACGCCCTCCTCCTCCTCCCACCGTCCCAGCTTCCCTCCAGCCTTCTAGTATGTGAGTCGACTGGCCCCTTTTGTATTCCTGGTGTTCTGTACATAATAACCCTCACCCCCTTTCCTTACCCCCCTCCCCCCACCCACACACCCCCTCCCCCAGAGCTGTCCTTTAAGGGGGGAAAAGAAGAAAAAAAAGAAAAAGAAAAAAAACAACCTCTGACTCCCCCCGAAATCTTGTATTTTGTTCTAATAATGACAAAATTTATTTATAAGGATTTTTTAAAATCTATCTCTTTCTCCTTTTTGTAAATGTTCCAGTTAAATAAAGTTTAAAAATGTTAAAAAATTAAATGGATATATTGAAAGGTTAAAAAAATGTCCCTGGCCCCTCCTCTGGCTCTGTACTCTGAACTTTGTGTTTTTGTTTTTTCCTCTTTCTGTATGCTTCTCTTTACGTGCTTCAGATGAAGAGTTCTATTTATTATGACATTAACGTTATTATAATTATGACTAATTATTAATATTATCATCATCCTCATCATCCTCATTATTATCATTAATAAACTTGTCTACTTCAGTCTCGGTGTCTCTGCGCTGTTTTGTGGTGAGTGATGAGTTGCCGTAAGACTACAAATCCCAGGACGCAACATCGCTGCGGCGCCATACGAGATAAGCCAGGTGGAGCAGGGAGGGGGAGAGGGGGAGAGGGGGGAGGAGAGGGAGGGGAGGGGGAGACGCTCCCACACCCATTTGTCTTATGCCAAAACCCCTCCGGGTTTACAAGATGGAGAGCACCTGTCTGTCGCCGAGGCCGCCATTTACCTGAGCGGAGCGAAGACAAACTGTGAGGCTGAAGGAGGAACGCGGACGCACGTCTGAGGGGGGACGGGGGGGACGCGGGGGGGACGGAGGAGACGCACAGACAACACACACCAAACTCAAATGTAAATACTCCCAAAGATCACAGCCTCTCCATCTCTGCTGGCTTTGTTTAATCCTCTGAGCCTCTGCAAACACGGACAGATGAGATTTGTGTGTTTGTTTGTTTTTTTGTTTTTTGTCACAGCCAAAAACAAAAATTGACAATTCGGAAAACACTGTTGTTCTTTGCGTCACGGCCACGCGGCTCACATCCGCACACAAACACGCGCCCCTCGCGCGTGTGTGTCTGTCTGTCTGTCTGTCTGTGTCTCTGTCTCTGTCTCTGTCTCTCTCTCTCTCTCTCTCATGGCGCTGACGCTCGGCCGCCTGAGCGCCACAGCAGCCGCAGTGAGACACGTCCCACTTCCGTCCCGCATGCTAAGCACAGGCAGTATGCGCAGTACTGCAAAGGAGTACTCACACATTCCGAATACTTTAAAGTCCGCACTGCACATTCCTGTTCTAACTGCTGATCTGACACTTTTCAACAGCCGTCAACTCGTCCAACAAATACGTTCATGATGCGTAATGCTGAGGAAATTAACGCGCGCCAAGTCATTAAACTGTGCATACAGGACGTATCAGATGTAACTAAGTGCAGTTTACTCAAGTACATTTTTTAAGTGCTTGTACTTGAGTATTTTACCCGACGCCGTATACGCAGGGACAAGAGGGGGCAACGCCCCCTCAAATCAGAAACAGAATCAGCTTTATTTGCCAAGCACGTGTGACCATACAAGGAATTTGACTCCGGATTTTTCTCTCTCCTGTGCACCATACAAAATACAAAATAACAAACAATAGTAATAAAAATGAAGAATGAAGTATTTACAAGAAGAAAAAAACGGGATAAAACGGGATAAATATATATATATTATAGTACATATATATATACACATATTTGTAGTATATGTAGTACAGACAGTAGAATCAAAATTTTAGAAGTTGTAAAAAACAACATTCTAATATCGTCACAAAATTAATATATTACAAGTTGACAAAACATCTACAACAGCGGAAAAACACGCAGAAAAATGGACACGTTACAGTATCAGACTTCAGGTGTCAGCACGGCCACGGACTTGCTGCGTTCATTTACACTCGGAATATGACGTTTCTCGTTTCCTCTCTCCCTTAAGTAGCTCATGTACTTCCTTATAAGTATTTTAAATGCTCGATAGACATCCAAACAAACATCAACTTACTGTGGCCAGTCATGTTTTCCGAGGTTGCGCAGTGAAACACATTTACCTCGGAAGTCGGAATTTCCCGTCCAGATCTATCCAAGTTCCGAGTGTAATTGAACGCAGCAGAAGCAGCAACGTTTTCTCAGGCACACCAGGCTGTAGTTCTGCACTGTTTTGTTTCAAATCATCACAGCGGTTTTTACAAAGCAGCTTACTTATTTTCCAGCTCACAAAGAGAAAGTTAATGCTGTGTAATGCATCTGTTTTTCAGAGCTTTTAAAAAGCGCAGTGCTGCTCCTGTCTGTGTTGATAGTAGTAGCAACGATGCTGCTGCTAGCACATCAGAGACAGCAGCTAGCATAACTGCTACGTTAGCATCAGCCAGCGCTGCTTCTCCTGTACCTTCCCCAACAAGTGCTGCCCCGAAGCAGCCTGCTCAGCTGCCTGATGACTTAAATCACCACCTCAGCCAACACTGGGTAGTTACCCAAAGCGTACATTTGGTACAACATTAAGATCATTTAATCCTGCCTGGTACTGCACACGACCACGGCAAAGCAGGAGCTTAGTCTTCAGGTGGGACACCCAGGTGGGACAGGTCTGGAGGTAGAGGTCTGACAAAGTGCAGTCCACTTCTCCAGGTTGGGGTTGGACACAAAGCTAACAACCCAATTCAATGAAGAAAACACTGTTGCTATAAGCACAGGGGGAAAGTGCTGGAGCATGACGTGCACACATGCTGCCCCCCTCACATTTCTGACTGCCCCCTCATATATGCCTGCCTAGAACCGGCCCTGGTTTGACCCCTGCACTCCGCTACCGTTCTGAACGCAAATGTTTTGCTTTTAACACTTGATCTATAACATCAGATACTTCTCCTCAAGTGTCGTTCTTTCACTCGATCAGTCCTTTCACTTTGTGATTTATCTTTGCTTTCTTCACTTTGGTGAACTTTTTCACTTTTTAATGTCACACCTGCAGTAAATTCCCATACAGCCCGTGTAATGCCCCGTACCTCCCACTGGGTGGCGCCGTCTCGCCTGGCTCCACTGGTCGTACAAGTGGGTGTAGAACTCCACACGCAGACACCTGAACCACCTCCGCAGTGAAATATTATCTCCACCTTTTATTCATACATGTAACGCTTGATTGAGGTCAGATGGGGGATCTGAAATATGATAAAAGCATCTGTTGGGCTCCAATAGAATCTGTCACCCCAACCGCAGCGATTGACCATAATCACACAATTATGAAGCGATGAGACACTTTGGCTTTATGGGGAGGGTGCTTTGCTAAAATGGCCCACGTAAAAACCCCATCTGTACAAATGGGCCTTGGATTTGAGCCAAAGCGGGGGCTAAAAGAGCAGATATATCAAGTCACGGCGCATGGAGCCGAGGGGAGCGGCGGCTCGGGGAAAACACGGCCGCGACGGGGGCAGCTCCGGGACTGTCTGCTGTGATGGGACAAAGATGATTCATAAGGAAATGCTTTCTACAAACATGAAGTGCAACTTTATTTTTTATTACTGATGATTATGGTAGCAGTTTGTTTATTGATCCAGTGAGAATAAATAGTAATAATAATAATAATACTAAAGGGTACCGCACAGGATATTACAGAAATCGCAGTCTGGATTTGCTGAGTCTGAAACCACAGAACGTGAAGTACTGAAGTACTACTGCAGTAGCTGCAGTACAGTCCTGTGGTGAACAGCCCAAAATACAGTTTAGAAGTACTAAAATACCACACAGAAAGCGGCACATGAAGATGTATTTAATTTTTATGTATTTAAATATTGACGTGTTTTATCTTTTGTCTGCTTTCGTTAACTTCACTCTGATCTCGTTTGTGTTGGACTTCCTGTTGTCTGTAAAGATGCCGTGTAAATAAAGTTCTTCAGCCGGTCTGGGTGTGTGGGAGCTGCGGATCGTGGTCCTCTCTGAGTCTCTCAGACGGAGGCCGAGCAGCAGGTTTCTTGTCTGGAGCTTTAGACGGAGCATCCATCAGCTCGACACGCCACCATCTGCTGCCAGCGCCGCTGCGCCGGCACGGCGAAGCGCCATCTGCAGCCTGCTTCACTTACACCAACTTTCACTCTGAGCGGCTCTTTGTGTGGGGGAACAGCAGCTACTCCACGAATCATCTGCTAATGTTTAAAAAACGAAAGGGAGGCGCAACGAGCAGGATGAAAGAGCCACGCCGGGCTCTACCTGCCCCTCCTGCAGCATCAGTCAGCCTGACTGCCTGGATATTTGCTCCATGAATTGTGTCCAGCTTAACGAGCTGTAATTGCACAGTTGATCCAGAAGAGGGAGACAAACGCCTGGAAATCACTCTGATTTGGACACCCAGGAAGAACACAGCGTGCAGAGGTCTCACACGTGATGATACACATGATGAGTGAGACCTCACGGCCGGGGCACAGGTGGTCTCACTGAACCAGATGCTGGCCCCGAAGGCCACACGGGTGACATCGAAGAGGAGGACCGCAGTGAAAACCTTCTAATGAGCTCCAGCAGGAAGCTGTTAGTGATGTGCTTTAAATCTCTGAGAGGAGTTTCAAAAAGCTCTCTGGTGAAAACTTTCAAACTGGAAGCTGCTCATCGCCGTGTCATCACACACACTCACACACACACACAATAAAAACACAATCAAGTTTGATCCCACACTGCAACAAATTACCTGTAGAATTTACAGTAAATACCAGGCAAAAAAGTTGCCAATAAAGTGCTGTAAAAGTGTTGTTAGTTACTGTAAAAATAATTACAGTAAATTACTGGATAGGTTTTACAGTTTTTTGCTGTGTATAAATTACAGCAATGTATTGTTGTTTTATATTAGAAACAACCATTAATTGTATTTTAGTTTACAATATTATCTTGCATTCCATTCAAATTACATGAGTTACCTGGCAACTAATGTTACCAATAAATAGCTGTTACTTATTCATAATTCACCATCTTACTGTAGAATGGGTTTACACTTCATTTTTGTTTGTCAGCTTTAGCAAATTGGGCACGCTGTGGCTGCTGATACTCCAAAATATATCAACACTACGTTAGATTATCTTGAGCTGTTAAATAACGTACTGCAAAAACACATTTATTAGGACTCAGTACAGTGTTTATTAAATCATACAATTGTATTCAATACAGTGTACCAGATTACATAAAAGATGTGTAAGTATGAAACTTAAAGTGACTTTCCTTTTTATGAGCCAATAGGCACATGCATGGAAAGCATAAACACTGGACAGACTGCACAAGACTACTGCAGCAAAGTCACTCATATTCAACTCAAATTTGTAGCAACAATGTCAAACGTGTAACATGTAAAAACTAACCTTATTTTGAAACCACTTTTGTTAAAGAAATACCGTGTGCCATTGTCCTTACTTTTGCGACAGGCTCAAAGCCATTCATAGTCCATTAGTCTTTTGAGTGCAGAGACATGAGGGCTGACACTGTTGCTACTCTTTTCGTGCACCTTCCCACTTCTTGGACTGATCCACTTTGTCATCTTTGTGCCAGAGGTTGGGTTGATCCCGACGAAGCATCTGAAGTCAGAGAAAAAGACACTTAATGAAATACATTGTTTGAAGAGACAGCAAAACCCATCCAGTGGTGGAGACTAGCTTATCATTTTTCCAAATATGCAAAACTTCAAAACAAAAATTTGCTTTAATTGCAGATGTTCCGTCCATGCAAGCTAAAGCAGAAAGAGGCTTTGCAATGCATGGAGGTGAAGAAAAATTACACCATATGTGATTCATAATGAAAAATGGAACTAAATAACAATCCACTAGCATCCCCTTTGAAGCACTTACCTTTGGATGAATCCCAGTGCGCTCGAGGCCTCCTCTTGGTGCACCAGATTGAAGACGTAATAGCACGAGAAAAACACTGCCATGCCAGCCACAATGTTCTGGTGTGGACCCACGACCACTTGTCCCTCAATGCTAAGCATCCAGCTCGTTGGCGTGAGAACATCCCCTAAACATAAATACACATATGCTTTATTATTGTTCTTCTGGCATTTTTAGATGCATGTTCTTTCTGTTGCCCTTCCACATGAAAATATCCATAGATTAAATTAATTCATATTAGTCATTCATATAGTCTCTAGCTTTGCAACAGACTAAAAAAATACACAACCTAAGACGATGAGTTCCCTGAGCTGCTATATTAGCACAGATGTTGTGCTGAATCTCAACTACGTCAAATTTTAAAATCTCACAAATCAAAACATGGTCAGCAATATAAACGTAACTGACAAATTTTTACCTGAAAATTGTCTTCACAGAAGTGTGTGGTGATGATCACTGTGCCCTCTGCAGTGGGGCTCACCGCCCAGGGTTTTCCTCTGCTCCTGCAGCAAGAGGACACTTCAACAGCAAAACACGCATGCTTAATTAGGCCCAGGCTGGTTACTGATGAGGTTAAACAATTTAACTGCTTAGCCAATGTTAACTGTGCCTTTTTTCTATAACATAATCTTACCCAATATCAAATATAACTCTGCCCAGATGGATCCCTCCAAGGTCCCACTCCAGACTGCTTCACTTGGTGGAGCTGTAAGAGATGACTGACTGCTTGATTGGACTTCCATGCAATAAGAATTGTTGATATCAGCACATTAATTATATATAACTTCAGTTTCACATGTCAACAATTTAATTCTTACTAATCACAACTGAAGTTATGACATCTTCAATTAAATCTGTACTCTATCTTCTATCTTTTCTCTCTCACTTTCACACACAGATGACTGATGTTTGACAGCAAAAAATTACTTTAAAAAATTACTAAACAGATTCTTAGCAACAAACCTCTTCCAGTTCTAATTAAACCCAATAAAAACTCTGAGCCACAGTGGCTGCTGAGCTAAAGAGTCAATGCTAAGTATTAGCCGAGCTCAAGCTCACACAGTGTGTAAGGCGTGTGTGCTACTGTAACGCAGTATAAATTACCACGGTGAGCATGCAAAACAGAGGAAAACCGCCCGGACTTCGTCCCTCTGTGATGTCATACTAACGTGTAACGTAATACCATGACGTGTAACGTGACAACTACGCGCAATCGGCTTTCGCTCCAACAGTTTTCTAAGTCCCTCTGTCCCGGAGGGGGCGGGGCTAATGCCGGAAGCTAGCGTTAGCTTAACTTAACCAGTTTTTCGCTAGCTAACATTTGCAAAAACAGTGCAGTCTGCGTCCCACAATCCGTATGAAACGCGACTAAGATAAATAAAATAAAGTGAAATACCGTCACTCACACAAACAAAGAATCATTATACTTACCGAAATGCTGGTTTTGCAGCTTCCTGTTCACCGTTTTCTTGCCTGCTTCGTGTCTGTCGGCAACACGCATATTCTTTAACTACCTTAAACGTGCAAACCAGTCTGATATACGGTCAGATTATATTGTATGAAGTTACCGTTTGAATAACGTTTGAATTTTGTAGGCTAATACTGTGTTACTATATTGACTTGATGGATGTTGGGTTCACCACCCCGCGTCCGCAGTAACTAAATGTCATGTCCTCTTTCAAACCGCCTTCTAATGGCAGTGTTTAACTGTAATATGTATCGTTTACAGTCAGAACTCAGTGAAAACACAACCATCCTGTAATTCTACAATGAAATACTGCTTAAAAATGTATTAAGTTACTGTAATTATTTATCACCCATAATGCATTGCAAGATACAGTTACACCTTGTAAAATATTAGAACAAGAAGCTACTGTAGAAATGACAGAAACTTGTTACAGTGCAGTGATGCTGCAGCGCCGCCTCTGAACAAGCGGTGCGTTCAGCCCCGTCAGCAGGGCGACCCCACCCTCCAACACGAAGAGGTGCTGGCCTGAGTGACAGCCGCTCCACTCCGCAGCCTTAATATGATTGTGGTTTAATACCCATCACAGCAGCACGCAGGTGCCGTCACCGCTTCACCTTCCCTCCTTCAGCCTATGAGGGAAAATACTGACAAGAAGCCCGAAAAGCACGGCGCTATAAATGGAAACAAAAGTGCTGGGCTGACAGAACAGGAGCCACAGCCACAATCTGAGGAATTATGTGAGCACGCGGCTGATGACCCGCAGCCGTGTGGGTAACGCAAGGTCAGGCGGGGGATTGGGTGATCGGACGGAACCAGAATCAATGACAGCACGGACTGAGGGAGGAGTGAGGAAATGAGGAAACCGTGAGGTCACCGCGAGAGTCTGCGAGAGATTAGAGCTGCACAACTGATCATTTCATTATCATTTAATCTGTCAGTTGTTCAGTGTAAAAATCAGTCCCTGCCATCTGACTCTACTCACAGATATTAAACTGAAAAGTGCTGCGAATCACCACACCACACAGACTGTGGATATTTCTGCTGCTGAAAGACAAAGAAATGAATGAATGAATTAACTATTCATTCTGTGCAGGAAGCAGAGGAAGCTAATAAGAATAAAGAAGGACAGACGTGCTGAGTCCAACCAAACTGCTGAATCCCAACACAACAAACGCTGCAGTTTACGGTCCACAGGCGTTGTTCAGACCGATGGAGGAGAGAGTTACAGCATCGAGTGGGACAGGAATCAGGACAAAGACTTTGTCTCTCTACAGAAGCGATCCCGTCCAGCCAGACCAAGCACGAGCTGTGAGGACACGTGGGGTCTCACAGGAAGACAAACACAAGCAGAACAGAGTCAAAGACTGAGGAGGCGAAGAGAAGGAAGTTATCTTTCATAATATAACCAATCAAATGATCCAGAAGAAGAATGTTTCTGTCAGCCTCCTCACTGAGGAGCGCTGAGGGTTTCCTGTGCGTGTCCGTCCTCCTTCCAAACGTCTCCGTTATCTCTGGACGTCTGAATCGACTCGTCTGGTTTCTCTGTCCTGTGAGTGAGGTTTTCTCTTTGACGCACTTACTGTTCAACCCGTCAAACTTTACTGAGTTTGCACAGAGCTTTGGCCAACAAGTCGGAGGGAAAGTACGGCATTCGGTCACTTAAACGCAACACTGAGCCTGCATTAGCAATAAAACATCTGAAACTATGAAAAGCAGAAGCAGAGATTCAGCTGAACGGCTGCACACACGGCTCTCCGAATCCCGACCCCGAACCCAGTCCGAGGTCAGATCCAAAAGAATACTCTTCACCCCAAAGTTATATTACAGTCACAGACATGATTTGGCTATCTGGGCGAATACCAACAGACATTCAGAGTTTTTGAAAAAATAAATGTATTTACTTAATATTATTTTAACACAACGAAGCAACAGCAAGGAATGAAACTCGTGAATCCTGCACAGCTCCATTAATCACATTAGAGACTTTACAGTCCAGATGCCTGCAGCACATTGGAAGCATTTTGATCATCACAATAACATCCTGCCTTAAAGAAAATAACTGATTAAACTACATAAAATTCCTGTGTGATCATAAAGTGAGTTTTTGTCTGCATGTTGTATGGCGTAAAAATGTTCCTTCAGATGCTTTTGTGACTGAGAATATGTGAGAACATCTCTTCAGCAGGAGCTCTGAATTCACAGATAAAAGTGTTCCAACATGTGATTCATAGTAAAATGACAATCTGGACACGATGATGTATCGGTCTCTCTGCTCTCTCTGCTGCCGCCCGGCGCAGGATTTAGAACCACTACTGGTGTCCATCTGCACACCGGATTTAAAAATGTGGCTTCGCTGTGACCCGTCTGTCGTCCGAGGCCTCTGGAGACGGAGGCAGGAGAGGACGCCGTGCCAGGAAACACTCGCTCACTCCGACAGCCTCCATCCTCCGCAAACATGTGCACTTGTGCTGCTTTTTCTCGTGGAAATAATCATCATCAGGTGTTCAGTCGGTGAGCTCTTCAGGACGCATTTTCTCTTTTCTCTGTTCTGTCAAAACGATCACCTGACCCAGTCTGTGCTGCGATGAGAGGGGGCGGAAGCGTTCCATCGTGCACCTTTGGTCTGAGGTGGACCACAGGGATGACGGACAGCTGCTGCTGTTTGCCAATGCACGCTAAATCTGTTTCCAGATCAAAGATTTCGGAATAAAAAACAACGCTGCCTGCAGAGCTCGGGTCAGAGTCACAGCAGGGCGAGTTGGACCTGTGAAAAATGAGGATGTACATGAGAGAATGTGTGCTGTGGACGCTCCTGCCTGTTGGTTTAAGGCAGCTTACTGGGCGTCTGTTCCAGCCAAATCCATTTTTACTCACCCTGTGGATTATGGGACAGTTGGCATGACTGCCCTAGTCGTACCAAAGCCAAAAAAAAGGCCATGCAGGTGGATGCCCTGCATGTAGAGCTCGGAAAATTTCTGATACCTCAGAAAAAGGTGTTTGTTTTTTCCTTCTATATTTTCACTTGTAAGCCAAAAGCCAAACCAGAGAGTGTCTGAATGGTGTCAGGACGGCCGTCACAGCGGCCTTTAGAGGGCGCTGACGCACAGGTGATGAGAGCAGCTGCCCGGACAGGTGCTGAGGACACACTTCTCAGCCGCCGCATGTGTGTGTGAAGTCTCGGGGATGGTGCTAACAAGTGACGCTCGCCTGCAGAGAGCGTCCTCAATCAGACCTCTGAGCCCGTCGCACAGACGCACAGGAGGGGAAAACGGGCCTGAAAGCTCAAAGCTGACGATGTCGAGGTCGGCTTCTTCCCCATCAAACCGGACAAAAACATTTCATTACGGTCCTGGCATCGTCATGTCAGGAGGAAGAGGGCCATGATGAAACCAAAGCACGAAGAACAGCCTCAGACTGGAATATGTGGACGAGCTACAGCGTTTTTCCAGTTTCTAAAAGGTTCAGGAGGCTGAACTACGTCAACTGCCTCTGACCACGTCCACACACACACACACACACAGCTCTGTTTGTGTTTATTTCATTGATTTATGAAGGCTCAGACATAAACGTGACTGTGTGACGCCTCAGATTATATCTTCCAGCTAACTCACAGCTTAGAGAAAAACCACAGCCTCCTTCTGCCTGCATGCTGCTCCCTTCAACCACAGATTATTTTCTCGACTAATCGATTGTCTGTTTGGTCCGTGAAACGTCACAGAAATGTCAATCAGTCGATTGTGGAAAGTTACAAACACAGGACAGTCACTGAGGTCCTCTGCACCTTCAGGCTTCCTGTCACTCTGTCTCGGTTCAGCTAACGGGTCCGGGTTGGAAACACGTCTCAGCGCTGATCCAGCAACTCATCTGTAAACATGAGGCCAAGCTAAGCTCAGCTGCAGCTGCTGGAGAGACAAGCAAGGAAATAAACGCGTCTGTATAACAGACATGCTCTATAAAAACATAGCCGAGCCTCATTCATTTTCTGTGTTCTGTTTCCTCTCTTTTTTGGCAGCATATGGCAGCAAAGAGAGAAAATGGACCAGGGGCGATGTCGACTTGTTTACAGTGACTGCATCATCCATCAGGCAACAGGTCCGGGCCTGGCACGAGTTCCCAGAGTGCACAGATGCTTAATGGCATGACAGGTTGCGTCCAGGCTCTCAGGCCCCGACCGAAAGGCTTCAGGCTGCTGGACAGAGACACCAGACAGCCTCAGGACACCCGGCGGACTCAGCATTCAGAGTGGCTCGCCACGCCAGCTGAGGCTGCAGCTTCACACGCTGCTGGATGGTCAGAGGAGGTCTGAGGAGCCGAAGGACACGAAGCTGCACAGGATCCAGACCACCACATGACCGAGCTGTTTAACACGTCATTTCCATGTTCTTCTTCTCATAGGGCGGCTTTAAATGTATAATATGCAATATTTGTGGTGTCCCATATGTTTCCAACAAGGCTCAATTCAATTCAAGCTAACAGTGTGCTTCAGTCCCTGCTGCTGTAAGTTCAGGAGAGTCACAACATAAATGAAAGTTGAAAACGTGTCCTGGTCTGTGAAGGTCTCTGCCTGAGCCACACACACAGGCTTTCCTCAGTGATGCTGGCTATTCACCAGTGAAGACCACAACTCCCATGATCCCACGCTACGTCACATGCTGTTTCGACTGAGAGACCCTTCAGGACTGTAATGACATCTTGTGCATCTAATTAAAATATTTGACGCTGAACTTTTACTTTCCCTGCATTTACTTTGCAGATTCAGTTTTAGGTTAAATTAGATAAATAAGGTGAGTTTTAACAACACTATTACAACTTCTACAGCACTAACACACAGCCACAGCAAAACCAGGGAAACCTCTGCTTCTGCTTCCAGCAGTTTCAGACATCTTCTGTTTGTTTGGTTATGTTTTTGGGTTGTGGTCAAAAGAAAACAGCCCCACACCTTGTGCTGAACCAAACTGATCTGTCAGCAGGGCATAAGACCTTCTTTTGCCCTGAAAACAGACAAGTCAATCCTTCCTTAACTGTTATCATCACTGTGACCTACAGGGCATAGGGGGCAAATAAAAAACGGTTTTTGACTGTCAACATGTTTGAGAGTCCATATTTGCTTATTTTTCTGCTCTCCTGTCTGCAGCAGAGCCAACAGAGAGAACCGAGAGCCTCGCTGTGCTACACAGAAACGCAGGTTTCAGGCTGTAAGCTGAGATGCCATTGGTCAATACTTGGAGACGACGGGGATAAATTCGGCCTCCCTCTTGGGATTTACAACAGCCAAATTTGGCCTTTTAGCTCACTGTTTTTCCCCGCCTCTGTCACAGAAACACTTCTGAAAATAACTCAGAAACGAGGAGAGCGCGTTCAGAAATGCCAGGAGTTTGAGCCCCGACGACGGCTGAGGTGACGTTCGCTTTGCCGTCTGTGAGGACATTATTTTGGGTCAGATGTGCTTCTCTGCCATATTGTCCGGTGAAGCGGGAAAGCCAGGCCACAGAGAGAGAGAGCATATGCCTGCCTTTCCCTGTGCTGCCGCCCCTGACGTGCGTTACTTCCTCCTCGCTCAGCCCACCTGCTCAGCCAAGCCTTTCAGTTCACTACGAATGCCAGCCTACAGCATGCAGAACGTGTCAGTCTGCAGAGATCGGGTTCAGGTGAAGGATTATTAGAGAGCCGAAATGCTGGAAAATCATGTCCGAGTAATACCTCTAACACATTCAAATCACATGCACACGTTAGCTTACTGAGTAAACAGGAATCCAAAAGAATTCAATAGAAATTTCGCTTTTTGTAATTCTGCCTCGCATTACTTCAGAACTAATTAAGGATCTAATATGTGACATTTCCACGGTCCCACACTGCTTGAGCCTCATGTTTTTGCGGAGTTACGACAGGTTGCAGACGCTCTTCACTGTGTGTTTAACCTGCTGGATGCCCACAGATTGTTGTGGTGTCATGTGTCCAGCTGACACCAGGTGGGCTGCAGGTACAAACATTTTTCTGTTATCTTCTACAACAAACCAGAAAAGCCAGCGAGCACCAGTCGACATCTAATTATCTCTTGCTTTACAGTTCCATCTGTTTGCCTTATCGATCGCCTATCGATCAAGGAAAGCCAACTCTGTACGCTGTTGATCACAAGCAGGGGATTGACGGACATT
The DNA here is from genome assembly GCF_020382885.2 of Scatophagus argus. Taxonomy (NCBI): domain Eukaryota; kingdom Metazoa; phylum Chordata; class Actinopteri; family Scatophagidae; genus Scatophagus; species Scatophagus argus. The sequence continues at coordinate 21,456,345 of NC_058508.1, forward strand.
TATTATGGTACGGCGATCGATGGGGGTCATGCTGCCCGGCCTCCACCCTCGGCCGCAGAGAAACAAATATGGCCGTGCTGACACATCTCTCAGTGCAGCCCTGACAGGCTCATAAAACCCCTCTGATGTCCTCCTGCCTGCGAGAATGGATTCAGTTTTTCGAGAGCTTCATCCCGCAGGAGAAGAAATTAAGATTAATGGCTTTATGTGCTCTGCTACAGTTTGCAACCGGAGATTATTTTCAGCCTGGCGATGCAGCGTCTCCGTCTCTGGTTTTACACAGCTCGTACTCACAGTTTGCTCTTTTTGGGAAGCTTTTATTGCACCTGCGGTAACGTAATGAGTTAATGTAAACTTGAGTAATGCTGTCTTCAGCCGTCTCTCCTCCACACCATGTGTGTGGAAGTTACTGCTCCAGTACAGCAATGAATTAAATAAACATACAACTAGATGGCTAAACATCATGAACAGAGAGAGAATCGAGCTACTGGTTCGAAAATGTTAAGAATTTAAGCAGAATGTTTAACAAAGTGCATTAGAAGGCGCAGGTGAAGCTATTTTTGAACGATTATGTCTCACGCAGTTCCCTTCTTTGAACTCCAGGGGGCGATCACATCTCCACCGAAACAGCGAAATGGAGCTAAAGTGGCCTCAGGCAGCGAGCTTGTGGAGAGTTTGAGAGAAGAAGAGACAGACATGAGTCACCTGCAGACGGCCTGCGCTGGTCTATCAAAGCCAAGCCGGTGTTGGTGCTGTTTCCTGTCCTGAACACCAGCGTGACCTTTCAAAGAAATTCAACTCTACACATCCTGCAGGCTCAAGACAACAACACAGAGGCTCAGTGCTGAGAGGTGGGCAGTAAAATGAGCAGTGAACACAACATTTGATGGATGATGATCAAGGTCAGCCAAGGTCAAAGCTAAGGTTGTATTTTAGCAAAGAGGCAGCGAGTAAAACGCCATCCAGCGATGACCATTATCATTCATTCTGTACGTGCATACTGTGAGACGGATGGAAAACTGTCAAATAAAATGTTCATGGATGCAGAACTGACATGCTTCATCCATCCATAAAATATATTGTTTTAGTATAAAATCTCACCTCCAAACCCTCAACTTCTGCACATCCAGTTCAACTGAAATGGAATGGTATCACTCGAACCTGGTTTTGGTCGAGCCTCCGCTGCCTCACCTGAGTTATAAACCAACAGCTCCTCCACTTATGAAGCCACACAGCTTGCTGACTCTTAGTGAAGCAAAATCAATCACTGTGCTCCAGAAATTCAAGCATTCAATGGTTTTCCTTCAGGGGATCAATAATGTCGCCTTCTTCTTCTTATGAGGCCAGTGAAGTGTGCTTCAGTAAGCTCACATTACCAAAACCGAGACCCGAATCACACACAACACTGTGCATTGCAGTCTCACTCCAGTTTGTTAAGCTCATGCTGAAATGATGATCGAGAAGCGGAGCGTTAAGTGTTCTTAACATCTTTAGGTCACTTCCTCAAAAGAAATGTTTTGCTAATTTTTCCCACTTGTCCTCCTTAAGCCCATCCGAACTGGAACACCTGACATCCCACTGCTGCTCTGATGTTCAACATGTGGGGGGGCGGGGCTGTTTCAGCAGGAGACCTTTAGCTTGTAAACAACATGTTTGGTGTGCACATACTTTTGGCTGTGTGATGTATGCACTGAGCGAGACGCACTCGCCTGTGCTCTCTGGTGGACAGACTGTGTTACAGCAACTGTGTTTCGGCATGTCAGTACGGAGATCTGCCATCCGGTATCGGCCAACCTGTGCTCGGTCAGGCTCTGACGTGAGTTTGCATGTGGAAATACACACACACACACACACACACACTACACGCAGACAGCCATGCTCACTGTATGTGCACAGTTCACGCTTCAGGATATAAAAACACAAAGATGTAAGGAAAAGGCGAGCGCTCACTGCGTTTGTCCCAGAGAACATCTCAAGGACAAACCTGTTGATGTGAGCTGCAGCGAGACAGACGAGACACGGAGCGGAGACGGCAAAACATTAAAGAAAAAAGAAAAAAAGAACGAGGTGACAAACAAACGGGTCCCGAGGAAGACATGATGCACTTCACTGAGAGAAAGAGGCTGTGGTGTGGTGTAGAGTTGTAACAGCAGAGGGAGGGAAATAGACGGGATGGGTGGAGGGAGGGAAACGGAGAGGAGGGAGGCAGAATGAGCGGATAAATCCTTACTACATAATGATTAGAGCTCACAAGCCCTTCCTGTGACATGGAGTGTAGGAATCAGGATTACAGCCGGCCAGTGAAGCCAGAGTGAAAGCTCTGCTGACGGGCGGAGGAGGGGCTCAGGTAGGAAAAGAGCAGGAAAGACATGCAGGACCACAAGTGCAGTTAAGTGAAGAACAAACAAGGTGTGTCTCAACAGGGGAGGCAGGCGGCAGATCCAAGCTAAGATTTTAGAAGACACAAACTCCAGCAGCTGACTCGCGCATCTGTCCCCCCACCCCACCCCGCCCCGCCCCGGCCCCCCCAGCCATCTGTCGCCGGCTGCTGACATCCTCGTCCCGGGCTGGATCACATCTTCCAGTCTTATTTTTGATGGAGTCGCCACAGAAGCGCCGCTCGCACCAGAGGAGAAGGTGGAAATGAAGACGAGGGTCACCCTGCAGAATGTGTGATAGATGGGACTCGCAGCGTGGACAGGTGTCTCAGCCAAAGATGGAGTACGCCAGTGTCTTGACGAAGCGGGCGGTGACGGAGAAGGACAAGAGGGATTTGTTTTGCGCCGATATATAAAACGAGGTGCAAGTTTCTGGCAGCTTTTCGGAGCTTTTCTCAAGTCTCGGAATTATCTCGTCCCTGGAGGTGAGCAGCTGCTGAGGACCTTAAAAAAGGCTTTGCCCTCAAATATGCACGCCGACAGGTTCCTCCTCAAAGCATTGTGGGACATCTTACCTGAAAACCCTCGTCTGAGCTGTCTCAACTTTCAGTCTAACCTGGAACATTTCACCCAGAGCACAACTGTGGGCAGCCACCATTTGTGAATTTGTTTTGTCTCTCCTCCTCCTCCTCCTCCTCCTCCTCCTCCCCCGGCACCTGCTCACTTCCATCTCCCTCCATCACTCTGTGCATCCTCCTCCACCTTCCCTCCCCTCAACCTTTTTTTTCTTTTCTTTTTTTTTTCTTTTTTTTATCAGCGAGTGATAATGTGACCTTCTGCCAAAGTGCTGGAAAGCATGCCACCGTCGCAGCAGGCTCCTCTGTTGCTGCCACTGAAATAGACTCAAACAAGTGCAGGGAGAGGAAGAGGAAAGGAGGAGGGAGAGGACGAGGGAGGGAGAGGAAGAGGGCCAAAGGGGAGAGAAAGAAGGAAGAGAAAGAAGAGGAGGAGGGGAAGGGAAAAAAAAAAAAAGAAAAACGGGACCAGGACAGCTGAAGCTGCAGACACGGGATGAGTGGTGACGAGCCAGGGCTGGATGTGGATTGCCATCACAGGTAAGGACTCACCTTCTTCACCCACTTAATGCTGCACTTAGCATCCCTTCACTCAACACTCGTCTGTTTGCGGTTCAATTTCCCCTCAAAATGTTCTTTGTTCACTTTAAAAGTGTGACCAAGTATGAGAAGGCTTCCTTCTTTTTATTTGAGGTGTGTTGTAGCATCCTCCACCTCCACCTCCTCCTCCTCTTCCTCCTCCTTCCCTCTTCTAACTGTCACTAGTGAAATTATCAGAGCGCAGAGGATCAGATAAAAAGCTGCACTCGACAGGATCCTTGTCGGGGGGCATCAGACGGCACGCTGTGTTTGGCTTTTGTGGCTGTTGTAGGTGTGTGTGGTGCCTGTAACTGTTGCTTTAACTCACCGAGCTGCCAGGGGGATTAAGCAGAGCGGATCGATGCGTCATTGTAAACAGTTAGAGCAGCCGAGAGGGGCTTTGATACCTGCAGGTCGGACCTGGGATAGCACTGCCTGTGCTGCTGCTGCTGCTGCTGCTGTTGACACTGAACTGCCACTGAAGAGTGACTTTTCAGGATGCGAGGAAATGAGCCTCCTGTAGTTACTGAAGGATCTCGTTCTGACACTTTGGCTCCATGAATACAGAGCAGGTCTTTTTGGTTTGCTTTTGCTGAATTGGTAAACTCAAAGCTAAGTTCTGTCTGAGATCGACTGACCTGTGAGTGAAATGTGGAGCAGACTAACAAAGCGAACAAGACCGTGTTCACACTGATGTCTTGGTTGAGATGTGAGACACCTAAAGTGAACCCACAGAAGCAGTCACACACAAGGCAATAAATAAAAAGATAACAGAAAACAAGAGCGGCAGGGCAGAACAAGAACAAAGTCACATTTTATCAGCAACGTGTTTCCTCATTACAAAGTGTCAAGACGCCGTCTGCTCCAGGAGCTAAAGGGAGGAAGTCATCCATAACAACCGATCAGATTGTCAGTGACTGACTGCTTCTTCATCAGAGTTAGATTATTCTGTCATGTGCCGCAGAAGCCTGTCAAACTGGAACATATTGGATAGAGAAATGAGTGAAAATGGCTTTGGAGGCAGAGGAGTCACATGTGAGAGGAAGGCACAGCTTGGTGTGTCTGATTCAAATCAGAGGCAACTGTGGTGCAGAGGGACAAGGACTCTACTGGGACCGGTCCTGTAGGTCACAGTGTGGCTTTTCAAGAACTGAGTCCGTCTCTTTTGCCAGCATCCACTATTTAAAGGTTCAGCTTACGGTACTTAGAAAATTAACATATTTTCCCACTTTCCCCAGTAGTGGTTTCTATCCATGCGGTTCATAGAGGAAATAATAATTACATTATTAGTCCCTCTGGGAAAAAGTCCTGCAGTGCCCCTGGAGGTAAACTGGTCCCTCTCCAGCAACCAGTCCACCTCTGTTAGGACTCGTCCATGTCAGACTTGAACCGCTGTTTTCAACATAGGGGTCTGGAGCCCCCAAAGGGCCACAGGGTAAAACTGATGGGTGACAGGGTGAGCGACAGGACAGGATGAAGCAGTGAGACATACAGAGTGTAACCTGTGACAAGCTGCTGTCAGTACACAAAACATCTCCTGTAAGGGGTGGAAAACACTCCTCTACAACACTGGTTCCCCAGCTGCTCTAGAACACTTAGACCATACTGAACCCTTTGGGACGACTCCCTCAGAGAAACTGAGCCCCCCTCACACTGTTTTTTAAACAGTTTCTATACAGGCTGACGAGAGAAAAGATTGAACATCCTGGAAAAACTTTCAGGGGAATATTTTCTGCTTCTACTTTCTTATTTCTTGCCGGTCATTTGACAAACCCGGGAATGGGACCGACTGTTGCGGCTGTGGTTTAATTTCTGCCTCTGCGTTGCCACAGCGATGGAGTTTTGTTTGCAGCATTGTGGGCAAATGAGAAAATGTATTTCTTTTCTGCCATGTGGGGGAACCGACCCTTGAGAGAGGAAAAAAAAAAATCATAATTCATAGAGCTATTCATGTCAGGCGGTAAAACATAAGCTGAATATCCCATTAAACATCCGGTACTGGTTATCATTTTGGTAAAACCATCCAACCCACTGGTGGAGGTTTAAACTCTCTACAGATGAAATGTGCTTTTCCTCCACCAGCTTCACCTGCGAGTGTGGAGAGACGGAGTGAACGCTGCAGCACCAGTTAGGCAGGTGAAAAATGGCTGTTCATTATGTTATGCCAACCATATCCTAGTTTCAGTAATTGGATGTGGTGGTATGTACATGTGTATGTGTGTGTGTGGGCGTATGTGTGTGTGTGTGTGTGTGTGTGTGTGGGTGTGTTAGACAGAGAGACATGGCAACATGTGACAGGAGCAGCCCATGCAAGGACTCTCAGCTCATCACACACACACACACACACACGCGGTGATGGAGGAAGCTGCTGCTGGACGTCAGGCTGAGGGAGGAGCCTGATCAATAACACAAATGATACATTCAGTGATTAAACTAATTTATTTTGTTTTAAACAGATGTTCTACTGATCCCACAGCCTCCCCCTCCCCTTCACATCACACACACACACACACACACGTTTGTACTGCTGTACCTGTGAGGACCCTCACTCACTTATCAGAATCAGAATTCCTTTATTTATCCCTGGAGGGAAATTCTTGAAACACTACACTATAGCCAATACACTGACTGTACAAAACGTCCTTACTGTGGACTGTGTGTACTGTCTTAATGTCCAACACAGTCGTCCTCTAGTCATGACTCGTCCAAAGTCCAAGTGCCGAGCAGCAGTTAAGTCTGACTTGTTTGATATCAGTTACAGTCTGAAACGTAATTGTGCACAGACAAGCACGATCCCGAACAATCAAACAGTGACATCATGTTAACAACACACACATGAGGATGTGGTGTAAAGGATCCAGCGCCGCGTGGACCTTTTGATTATCTTGTGAGTTCTTTTGGCCATGATAATCGCGTACTGAAAACCTGTTATCGTGACAGCTCTTTAAACATTAATGACTATTGTTAATCTGGCTTTTCTGGCTAAAATGAAATTCTCCAGGGTCAGTCAACAGCTCCCCACAGCGCCAACTAGAGGCTCTAGTAGTCGTCACCTCACACACAAACACACAGAAGAGACAGCCACAGAGTGATGCTCTGTGTGAACCCGCTCAGAGACCTTCAGTCACACAAAAACATCTTTTCTTTCCCAGCACTGTTTAATCACTGCATTAATCCGGTGTGTTGTTGTAGAGTAAAACATACAAAACGTCAGGAAAATGTCCCTCCTGAAAACATCTGTGATATTTTCATATTTACATGAATGTTAGCTGTGCTTCTGTCTGTCGGAATCATTTAGCAGATTCTACGATTGCTGTTTACGCAGGAGCGTCTTATTTAGAAAAATCCCCTGCACAGGAAGTGATGTAACTTATGCAGGTTTGTTTTGAACAAACACAAGAGGACCTGAAACTTAAAGTCTTTTAACTAGTCAACTGACAGGAAACCAATCAACGGCAACCATTTTGATAATTTTCGGTTTCAAAGATTAAGAGATTATGAAGCCGTCTGAAGAAATCACACAAGGCTGAGATCTTGTGATGGATATTTTCCATCGTTTTCTGATACGTTTTAAAATAAATTAGTTGTTAGTATGAACAGTGATAAATACGTCAATAAGAACGCCACCTGTGAAAACACTCCAACCTCCAACTGACAGATGTCAAACCCCCCCCAAAAAGACTTTTTATGCAGTGTCACTAAATGGTTAATTTCTGTGAACAATTTAATGATTGAAATGACAAATCATTTTCAGATTCATTTTTAAGCAAATGACAACCTGCTGTGTGGTTGCATGTGATTCTGCAGCATCTTAGCATGTGTTGACTGAAACGACCTCTGGATTTGCATCTCAGGGTTAGCGGGTGCTTTGTCAGCTGTCCAGCTCTTCCACTAACACTCAGAGCTGATGTGCTTAATCAAAAGTTAAGAGACCAGACTTCACGCCATCTTCAGAGTCTCCGCAGACAGAGAGGACAAGGGGAGGAGGCTGACAAGAAAGACAAAAACAAGGAAAAGGAGAGTTGGGGAAGCTGGCCACAGATTCATATAAAACCAAAATGCTGGCCACGCTTGCGCGGACACCAGCTTCAAATGGACGTCGCGCTGATTGACAGCCGCTCACAAGCATCCAGGGCTGTAAAACATTTACTGCAGGGGAGGGACGGAGGAGCAATTTATCCAAGGTCATGAGGGAGGAGTTGTAAATTTCACTCAGGATCGGGCAATGCTGCATCACCACGTGACCTCTTTTCCCGCCAATTTATAGAGGCCTGACAGGCCACTTTCACGTGTTCGAGCACAGATCTGCGTTGCGATACTGCAGGTGCGCAACTCCGCAGGGTGCTCTCGTACAACGCGAGCTATCTGATGAGATCTTAAACTCGGGGCAGAAGGAATCTGGCAGGCTGTTGTTGCTCTCCCTCCCCGGGTTTATGGCTGCGCTCACGGGCACAACAGAGACTCCAGGTCCATTTATATTCATGGCGCAGCGCCGCTTGCACCTTGTCTAACGTCCTGTCCCTGTTGAGAAGGAAAACTGACACGCCGTGGGCTGGGGAGGGGGGCATCTCCTTTCTTTCCTTGTCATTCCTCTGCCTCTTGTGGATACTGACACCAACCTGAGTGTTTGAGCGTGTGTGGCGCGGGCGGGTGCATATGTAATTTGTAATGCGGAAAATTGATTAGCCTAATTGCGCTCTGTTCAAAGCCGCATGTGTGCCGATTAATTTTTCACAATTAGCCCTGAGTGGTGACACGGTGGGGAGCGTCACCGTGACAGATGACGACAACGATAACCTTAGAAATGAAGCCTGCGAAGTGAAAGGGGAGCAAACCGACTTTGCGTGATGAATCTGAAGAAATGCACACTGATACTCGCACTACACAGAGGCAGCGTGAGACTGTGACGTAGTTAAGGTTTATTCTGGCTTTCTTTGTCACGCCTCCTCCCTCCCTTCCTCATCCCTCTTGTCACTCTCTGCCGTCACCTGACAGGCAAAATGCTCGACAGACCCAGAAAGATGCTCTAAAAACAGGCACAGCTTTTGGCACTGGACTGGTTCTAGGAGCTGCATAAAAAGCCTCTCCAAACGATGACGAATGGTTTTAAGTTCCCGAAGACTCGTTATCGTAGCAAAAATCAATACGTCATCTCCAGAGAAAACTATAAAAGACAGGTTTGTTTATGACACGCTCTGATTGCTTTCTGTGCAGCAGTTTTACATGTCTGAGTTGCAATTAGACAGAAATCCACCTGAAAATCACCTTGCAGCTATACAGAGCACCTTCACTTCCTTTAGCTTCTCTTGTGTTGTGTTCCTCGTTTGTTTGTTTGTTTCTGGTTTTTGGTACTTGATCAATTAGGCACTTAGCCAGTGAAGAAAATATAGCAGCTAAAAGGTCAGATATTTTCTGTGATGGCTGTTTTGGTGTTCTTCTACCTGTTCTGTTTGTTAACATGTTGATTTTTTTGTGATCTGCATTGTAGTTTTATCTCTAGTTAGTCATTAAGACGGCCCATACTGCGAATGAAGGCACGTAGCTGTTGAGTTTTTCGCTTGCTTTCAGTCAGGTTAACAGGAATTAAAATGATTTGCCCGACGAGATACCAGTAACAGTAAAGAGTGTGATTTTGGGTGAACTGACCCTTTAAGCTGACTTCAGTTGGGTTTATTTCCCACGTGCCTGTTTTAAACACATTAGCAGGAGGGACAGAGGAGGGAAACATTGTCATACAGCACTGACAGGAGCACCACAACCACACAGGAAAGATTAAAGACAAAGTGGTATGCTCATATGTGGATTAGAGCATGTGTTCATGTGTGTGTGCATGGCACAGATCAGCTGCATGTGTGGGCAGCCACCGAGTCAACTGGGAGAGCAGGCTGGTGACAGCTGGACTGGTGGCAGGGGTGGAGGTGGGGGTCTGGCTCCGCATGGGCAGCCATGGTTTCAGCTTAACCAGGGTCTTACACTGATCCCTGCTCCACATACGCAGGCACATGAGGCAGAGCGCAGGGGGCCACCAAAGACCGGCAGCGGACTCTGCCGCCAGCCGCCAGGCCGCCTACCAACACGGGTTTATAACCAGGTCAGCCTGCGGGGTCAAAAATAGGAATATTAATATCAGCGCGCCGTGTCGAGGCCCATAAGCCTCAGGTAAACATCCACCCATGTGTTATGGCAAAATGGATTACATTCTCAACACCACTGCACTGTAATCTGCAGCCTACAAATACTTGTATATACAGTCTGTTCAATCTCGGCCTGCTGACGAAGCGAACGCCATCTGACGGATGGTTGCACTCGCTAGAAATGTGATAAAGCCAGGAGCAGAGATACACATCAAGCATCTGTCCAATGACAAGCAAGCACATCAACCTGAGTCCCTGGGAAAAAAAAATCTGTTTAGCAGCCAGGGATTCAGTGTCAAAGCATTTGGATGTTTTTTGATTCTGTTAATGTGAAGCCACACAGCAGACTCGAGCTGTGTCACATGACGCTGGGTATACGACATGAGCCGGGATTTCAAAGACAGAACGGTAATAAAGCACGACTACATAGCTTTCCATCTGCTGTGGCATTTAAAACCTGCTGATCACGGCCCCTCAGATACTATAGAGTCAGAAAGTCCAACTGCTCAGTTCAGCTCCACTTCCCTCCTGAATATTCAAATCCTTTAATGCACAGAGACACCAGCCGAGGCCTGAATAGCCTTCAATTGATTACCTCTGTAGTATGTGAAAATTTAGAAGACATTTCAGGAACCTTCACTTCCAAGTCGCCCCCAGCTCTTATTGAGCAGTAAAGATCACATCAGATTTATTGGGATTTCACACGGACGGGTTTTCATCCCGTGGCCGATCAATCACTTGTCGTGTATCGTTAATGCAGAGGCGTGCATGTCTTAAATATATCTGCAACTGCTTCATCTGTCTCCAGGAGTCAACAGATAAATCTCTAAAGAAAATGTGGTTTGGACTGAAGAGCCTCCATTGTGCTTTCACTTTGGGTGCACATCTGGCTTGGTCTTACACTTTTCATATGACAGCATGAGGCTGCCATTTATCACACAGCCGTGATACAGAAGACAATAAAGAGCAGAGCAGTAAATCAGCAGACAGGTTTAGAGGTGGCCAACAGGGGACCTCTGCCAAGCTGCTCCACAAACAGTCACTGCAGGAGTTAGCAATCCTGAGAGCTGACCTTCAGAAAATGGAGCAAGCAAAGATATTTTGTCTAAATGAGTCCAAAGACACAAGCGCCTGATATGAGTTACAGCTGATGGGCTACATGTGAAGCCTCGACGCTCCACCTCTCTGACAGCCGCAGTAAACCTGCTGCAGCAGCTCACTGACTCCCAGGTGCATCGCGTTGTGCTAAAGGATGATTAATACAAGTCTTATATTTGCCTACAATAATAAATTAAATGTAAAGAAAGTGATTGGATGAGACAGGATTCATTGAAATTTTCCCAGTCACCTTGGACTCACACAAATTGAAACTAGCATTAATTGCAGTGTGTGTAAATGTGTGATATTATTGGCCGGATGATTTACTTTTATTGCACAAAGGTTTAAAAGATCACTTAGCCCTTCCAAAGTATTTTCTGTGAAATATCAGCCCACAGAGATGTTGGATCAGCTGTTATTGCATAAAATCGGTAAGAATGTGACGAGGGCAGGCTGCGTGGCTGCCATGTGAAAGACATTTATTTTTTGTCTCCCTGTTAGCGTGGACCATCAAAACGCTGACAAAGGAAAGAAAGAGAGACATCACAGGTGACGTGTGAGGGACAGAACAACGCATCAAAGAGAAAAGAGATTTTCCCAAACAGATTCAAAATGTGACTGAAACAAACAGGAAGTGTGAGGTTCTGTGACCTCACGTACGGCGGAGGGCAATTTTTTTTTGTTTATTAATATTTGATAAGATATTTGCAAACTTAATGACGTGAATGCAGGAGCTGTTTTTGCACTCCGCTGTCCCACGGAGGTTTACTAAATTCAGCTTTGGCTTCAGTATTTGTTTGTTTCCTAAATGTCACAGCATCAGTAGCTAACATGCAGCTTTATGGGGATTTTCACACTGCACTTCGCCTCGGGCTAAACACTCTCTCAGAACCTTCTCAGCCGCAGGCTAACGAGGCTTTCACGCTGGCACAATCCTGGCTCATTCCGAAGTTTAGGCTGGCATGCTGAGTGAAACGGAAACTGGACTTAGATTTACCCTGGGTTAACAAAGTGCGTGTGAAACGGGCTAAGATAACCCCGACTCAGCTCTTAGACCGGGGCTAACAACATGTGGTGAAAGAAAAGCACACGAGCACAGAAGGTTCACGCACTTTCAAACTGCTGGACGCAGGGAGGCTAAAATGATGAAGCATGCAGTACTGGACTGAACGTTATGATCCAACATCAGACACAGGGAGGCCCCGTGATTTGCCACTCTGCCTCAAAACAAACAAAGCTGAAGGCTCAGCTCTACACCATCAGATTGTGTACGTTGTGCAGTGTGGCGAGTGCTGCACCAAGCGTCAGACTCCATCCCTCATCTGGGCTTTTCTGATGCTTAAAATGCCGAGCTGGAAGAGCTGGTTGACCTTTAACTGACCCACCGGCACGCACGAAAGTCTCAGCAGTTTGATTGGTTTTGTAGTGGAACTTGGCCAGTTTTCTGTGGGACTTTTCAAACAGTCTAATGTTTGTTATCTGGACTGCTGCGCTTGATAAACTGGTCTAGACCTGTTAATTAACTCCATTTCCATTACTCAGCACCAGTCCACGTGGAGCTGCGCCAGACTCAGCCTCATAAATATAAAGTTGTTGTCTCAATGTGTTTGAGTGGAACCCCAACGCTGCTAACAGCATGTTTGTTATTTTGCTGGGACTCTGGATTGGCCTATAAGTAATGTTATAAGCTGTTCAAATGTTTTAGTGGTCCGGCCAAGAGCGACCAAACAAGCCACGCATAAATTATAAAGCGAGGACTACATTTGGCGTTGTTTCAATTAGTCTCCTGCTTCCTGAACAAAAGTCCAAAGATCAGACAGGAATAGCAGGAGATGCAGCTTTATTGATGACGGCGATCAGGCTACAGATCTGATTCAGCATCCCCTACGTGATCAGTCAGGACCTGCAGAGGAGGGTCAGAGATGGATGCTGGGTGGATGTTACATCTATGATTCTGGCTCCAGATATTTCTTTCTAATCACTGAGAGGTGACCAGACACTTCAGATGAAACACATTTAGGGCAGCAGAGATAAGCTCTGGATGCACTACAGCTCGAAGAGAAACTGAACACACACAACACTTTAGATGTGGCATCGACTCAAAACCTGCGGACACACACACCGTCTACGTCAAACTGTGTATAGTTCTGCTCGCTCTGGACTCGTCTGGTGATTCTGATGGATCTACAGATGTTGTGATGTTAAACGCCTTTAACTACGAGTCTGTACAGTAACGGACAAGACAAGTGTTAGACAGGGCAGAAACAAAGTGACTGAGTTTCAGCGTTCAGAGAGTCACAGCACGTTTCAGCTCTCAAGCAAAGCTTTAAAGCAAATATTGATGCAGCGTTATTAGAGATTATTTTGGATGGTGATGCAGCAGACCCTCACTGGAGGTCTCTGATGGTTCTGTGCTCTAATTAGCTACACTCATTTATAGAGTGAGAAGGGAGTCGGCTGGTTGACGGTAACATCACATATATCTCATATAATTCCTGTAGTTTACCAACAGAGGTCAGTAAAGGTCACAGGTTAGAAACTGTCCTAGAAGGAGATGGTCAGCAGTTTCACGCACTGAAAGAGGACGACTTCATCAGCATGTGAGCCACAGATGCAGCAGGCTGCGGATGCATGGACGAGTGTATTGATCATGTAGCAGGAGACGGGACAGGTGCACATTGTTAAAGCAGCTGCGGCACAGGCGTCATGCCCGGAATATAAAAGGCGCCATTAAACGCTGCGCCGACGAGACCTCACTTCTCAGCCAGATGAATTTACCACTGCGGCCCCTCGTTAATGAGCTGGATCAGGAATCAGATGGAGGACCTGACACCTCAGCAGCAACTCGTCAATAGATGGCAATCTTTTTATTTTCATATCGGATTTCACGTCTCATACGGTCAGGAAAAGAAGAACTGGGGAATTTGAGTTTACGGGATACAATATGATGAGACTGGAAGATGTTTTGTGGGGAAGCCCAGGCGTTGTGAAATAAAAATGCAGAAGAACAGTATTATAAATAACCAAACAGAATGAGAACAGTTAGAGATTTTTGAGAGGATATGCAGATTTCAAATAAGAAAATAAAGGAGAGGCAAATCATACTACGAAGAAATACCAATGTGTGAGATTACCATGTACATAATATACTGAGCCAAGTGTGCGTTAGAACGTGCTCATACTCATCGCTGACTCTGCCAAGGCCATACATACTGAGCAGGAGCCATCAGTGTGTGCACAAAATCCCATTCACCTTATCAACAATATTCACCTTACAAGAGCACATAACATATGTGCAGGCTGAACATGCAGATGTGGATATTTGCATTATTACACAGAGCAGGTGCGAGCAGAGCGAAGGCACCTCAGAATAAAGGAAAGCGAAGGAAAGCGAATGATGAGATGGTGTGATAAAGCCCCAGCGGTTACTGTTGAACGCAGCCTCTGTCTGCACTTCTTGAATGGCAGCTCATTCTGCAAAGAAACTGCTTCCACCATATGTTACCCACTAGAGGGGGATAAGCTCATCTTAAATGTTTGTTAGTCAAACAACAGCGAAGGCAGGGAGTGAGGGGCCGCCATAATCTAATGTCTCATTTTCACAATCCTCACATGAGTAGCTGAACCGGAAAGAGGAAAGCGGCTGCTCTGAAACAACTTGTTCAGTCACATCAGGTTTCTACGTGTCCTCACAGCAGCACTGACTTTGGCACGAGCTCAGCGTGACAGGCTGGAAGAAAAGCCTCAGCTGTTTGAATAATCTGCCTCTCTGTGAGATCGGGTTGAGTGTGTACTCGTATTGATCATGTTACCTGCACTAATCGTCACATTAAAGGGCCTAACCTCTCAGACCTGATTCAACAGTGTGGACTGAGAGTGAGAGCCGTCTGCAATCTCACATAAATAACCAAAATACTGCTTTTGGTTTACGTGTGGGTGAAGGGATAGTTTGATGTTATGTTGTGGCTGAGGTTAAAGGTTAGTCTGCAGGAGATGAGCATCTTGTGTGTGTGTGTGAAGCTGAATCAGAATCACGTTGAGGCTGCAGTGGCTGTCGAGCTTCGCCTTCCCATCAGTGAGAACAGCTTCCACCACAGACAGACTAACTTGAATAGTGCAGGAGGATGTAATGAAATTCTCTCCAGGCGCTCCTGAGATATCGTGACAGCGGGACAGGTGACTGGATGTGCGGGCAAACCAAAAACCAGATGCCTTTGGCCACAGTGACTGCCAGTGTGTAGAATCCACCATCCGACAAAACAACACTTCAAAATCTGTTTATACTTACTAACATATTAACACACTTGTTCATTTAGTCCGTATAACTCTGAGTGAGTGTTTTGTTTGATTCCTGCATTACATCTGTTACTGCATGCAAGTCCAACAGGATGGGAAAGTCTGAGCAACCTGTGAGAGCCAATTCAGAAAATGGCTGCCACAGCCAAATTTGGTGCTTTTGTCCTAAAATGCACAAATGAAATGATATGTTGTGCCATGCAGGCATCAGAAAGTTACCATTCATCAGCTTGGATTTTTTTTCAGTAATTACAAAGGGGACTAAAGGGAGGGATTTAAGAAATAAAAACAGGCTTCTGATGCACACAATTCAACAAAAACACAAAAGACAAACACAGAGGGGATTTACATGTGTGGCAGCAGCTAAAAATACATTTTGGCAATTTTAAATATCTGTAACACAGCACGTTAATCTACCCCGACAACCTGTGTCTTGCACCAACGTTACGTAACCTGCTGATTAATTCATTACATGTCAGGTCAGCAGGTGTGTAAGAGGCTTACATCAAACGGGCCACAGCAGCATGTCGGTATACGACATGAAGGCAGCAGGGTTTTGGTGGTAACCAGGCACAGTGTGACTCATGCTGAATCCAGTTTGTAACCTGTACAGCCTCGACCTCCAGCCAGGCTTCAGAGTCTCTAAAATCTCTCAAACCAGTGGACGTCCACAGTGACCTTCGATCTGCCTTGTATACACACAGATGTTTTACTGGAGGATTTAGCCCCAGCACAGAGGAAAAGCCTCTTTCCTTTATGTATCGGTGCAGTTTAAAGATTCTGCTTAATTTTTCGCTTTGAGGGGTCAGTGCCCGACAAACCTACAGAGCCAATCTACAACTGAGCTGCGCCCCAAAGCTAAGTTGGCTGCACTGGAATCTGAGAGATGAGGTGTATTGGAAGCTACTGCTAGTTAAGTGGGTCCCTGTTGTGACTTTCTTGCCTTGGTCTCAATACAAAGCCTTGTCACAAAGTTATTGATGACTCATTCCCTGTGTGGTTTGATTCTATATCCACCCTGCTGGATTTCAACCTTCATCTATCTGCCTCGGCTGTTTCTTCGCCTTGATTAAACACATGGAAGGTCAAAGCTTTTAAGCATGTTGACCACGTTCGCTGCTCCCCGTCAAAGACATTAACCCTAAACTATTCCACTGCTGTCACAGCTGAAACATGGCTAATGTCATTGAAGGGAACGTGGCCTCTCGTGGGGACTAATCAATTTATAAAGTGAAATGATTTACGAGGTATTTACCTGGAGAATCACAAGTAGAACATAACAAGTACGGCTTCCCACGCACACGTGATTTTATTTGGATTTCAGCATGTGACGTGTGGAAGAAAAAATCCCACGATAAGTCTTCCTGAGACCCACCAACCAAGCATCCCTGCCTGCATGTTTATCTGCCTGCATGTTTGTTTGCAACGTTTTCTAAGTGGAGCTCACTGCTCAGTCCCACAAAGGGAGCAGAACATAGAGAAAAGTGCGCCACACAGCTACACTGAGCCTCGCGCAGTAGTCAAATCTCTTGATAAGTTTATACACTACAATCAAGCCGTAGGCCATGACGCCTGGCAGGGATTACCAAGGGATTACAATATATTCACCCCACTGGGATTCCATCACATGGTGGATCAGATCACTGTGACAGGGGACCAGCGTGCAGCACTCCCTCAGGGCCGCAAACACTACTGTGGCAGATTTGACAAAGAGCCTAAGTCTGTCTGACAGCTCGACACAAACCGCTGTCTGGCTACAATGTGAATGTTAAACTAACGCCACAGGGTTTGACACCACGGCACCCGGCCATGGTGTTTCTCCTCCATTACCTACCAGAGGGCAGAAAACAAAGCAATTAGGGGTTTGGAAGAAATTAAGATAGTTTGGCTAAGAGTTTCTGGTTGCAATCCAGTCCATTAGTGCTGCAACGTTGCACAAAGAGCTTGGAGTTTTTTCAATGGGCAACTTGGGGATCTGAATCCCTTTGTAAAGACAGACTTTGCTGTTTGAATAACTGAAATGTCAGTTTCAAAACTAGACAAGAAAAACTTTTCCAAACAGCTTGCAAATCACCACAAGGAGACTCTGAATGTCAATGAACATGCACAGCCAAACCCACGCATGCAGACCTTTGGCAGATTAAGTTTGAATGCTTTGGATGGCTGAAAAAAATTAAGTAACAGCTTCAAAAGTAACGTCACGAGAGAAAATTATAAATCCTCTTGTTCTCCATTTGTTGCATTAAACACTGGACACCATCTGTTGGGTTGGACCGCAGAATACAACAGCAGCAGGGTGGCAGCTGCCACCCTAAGACACAACAGCCTGGCCGCAGCCTCATGTCGCACGCTGACACAGTCTAAAAATACGACTCTGGGCTCCGTTAATGGGCTCTTACACTGTCTTAGTTATGGCAGGCAGACCAGCAGAGTGGAGATGAAGCTAAAAGGTCATTAATCAAAATGAGCCAACTCTAAACAAAAGGCAGTTTGGTTTGGCCAGCCTGCTGGGATTACCGAGTATTATGACAACATTTTAGAAAAAGACAGCAACCGGTCTTGTGTATCTATTATGTCAATCCCCTCTGCTGACCCGTCCCTCGTCTTTTGACCCCTCCTCCAGGCAGTAGGTGACTGAGATGGGCGTTCGTCTAGGCTGCTTGAGCGACTCCCCGTGGTGGCCGCCGCCGCCGCTGCTGCTGCTGCTGCTGTTCTGCACTGTCCCCTGCTGTTCAGGAAGGCCGTTCGGGATCCCCTTGCCCTCTGTGAACGTGGCGGTGGTGTTCAGCGGCTCGGCCTACCAGTCGGAGATTAAGGGGCGGTTGAGCCGCGAGAACTTCATGGACCTGCCTCTGGAGGTGAACCCCATCACTGTGCTGGTCAACAACACCAACCCACGGGCACTGCTCACCCGCATCTGCGACACCCTCTCCACCAACCGTGTTCATGGCGTGGTGTTCGAGGACAACGTTGGCGCGGAGGCCGTGGCGCAGATCTTGGACTTCATTTCCACTCAGACAGCTGTGCCCATCGTGGGCATCAGTGGAGGCTCCGCTGTCGTCCTGCCATACAAGGTCAGTGTGGGGATGGGCAGTTAAGGTTGGGTTGGGGCCCTCATGGTAGAATATAATTGAAAATTAATGTCACAGTATCATAATTTAATTCATATTTTTGACTCCCTGAATATGCATGAAATATGGCCACAAACTGAATACTAAGCACCGAGGCGGCACACAGGTCCAAGTCAAAATACTGAACGTGAAGCCCGAGGAGCCAGATTAAATCTTTGAGTAATTTCTTACATCATTCATCAGTCAGGTGCTCTGCTAAGATACTGCAGCAAAACAGAAAGCTGTAAAGCAGGATGAATACAGATGATCAGCCTTTAAATAGCAGCAGTAGAGGTGCCACCAGCTATAGTCCATCTTTGGGTTGTAAATCACACGTAATTTCAACACTCACACACACTCATACGCTGAGAGCTGCAAGCCGATGGCATTTCATCATTTCTCACCATCATCCTGGTTTGAAGCTGCCATAAATTCCAAGTTTTAGGGGACAATGGCAGGTGTGGAGCAACAGAGGCAGGTGATAACATCGTCAGACAGATCAATTTGAGAGCATGAGGGAAAGCCTGCAGAGGATTGTTCTCACAGAAACACTAAAAAGACATCACAAAATCTGTGATGAAGCAGTTTGTTGTAAATGGGCTCATGTAAGTGCACAGCTGAGGGCCCAAAGAGAAGTCTGAAGCCACTACTGTGTGGCAGCCACAAACCACAGAGTTAAAGAAGCAATAACAGTAAAAGTTCTGCATTCAAAATTTAAATTCAAACAACCAAACTTTACGACTGTACTACTTCGGTATCACAACAGAATTGTTGACATGTATTACATTACTGGATAACTAATGCTGGTCAGGATGGAGCTGATTCATCTACTTTATAAACTGCTGGGTTTTTCAGCGTGAGAATTCCTCTTATCAAACATGCTTGTGTCAAAAGCTACTTGCAGTACAGCTGTGAAAGCCTAGAGCAGCACTGACTGCGAATCCCTGAGTAAAATACGTGCACTCGAGGCTTACGAGAACCACAGGGTCAGACTTCCCCTTGAACTTCCAGGGTAGATTCCTGGGTCATGGCAGAGGAACTTTTGATATCTCCTTTGATATCTTTTTGATCTCTCACCAGTGATTGTGAGGTGTAAAAGTGCTCCATAGTTTCACTGAAGATGTCTGTTCTGTATTTCAGATATTCAATTAATCAGTTCAAACAGCAGTGAGTCTGCGCTAATTACAACCAAAACTCAATCATAATTCAATTCAAGGTGCAGATTTACTTTCTTGGGAGCAGCCACACAATCACAGAGAAGCCCACACACACACACACAGTGATTTTAGTGCTAATTACAGCAGTTATAATGAACATCAGATAGATGGATGGGTGCAGTCTCTCAGTTCAACACGGCTTAATGATGAATAAATATCAGAAATACCAGTTTGATCAGGAATGCATCAGAGGCGCAAAGAAGAGGAGCAAAAAATATATTAGGAACTTTGTCAAGGTGAAATCTCAAATCATAAATCCTTCAAACTGACACACTGACATCAGCTTTCGACTGGTCACTTTATATCACTTGTGAACTGTGCTGAACCACAATCGGCGATGTCTTCATAGCGCATGCAGCACTAACTCGAGAGGCGAGAAGCAGCTCAAGAGGTGCTTGTGACACATACAAGCCATTAAACTGCACTTATATTTGACGCTGGAAGGTTTAGCAGCAGCGATCCATCCACATGAGTGTGATCACCCTGCACGAAAGGCTCAGCCAGGGACAACAACTGTGATCCCTTCAGAATGGCTTTTTTCTGATGCCTCCTGCAGGAGACGACACGAGGCTCAACGTCACAAAACAACATCGCATGTCCAAAAGTAAGAGTTTGAAACCCTGCAACTCGTGTTCCCTCGAGATTTAGGGCAAAATAAACATTTCACATTGTTAAAAGAGATTTATTGGATGCTACATGCTGCACGTTGAAGAAATTACACAAACAGAAAGAGGAAATCTGAAACAGCAGGAATGTGATATACAATGATATTATATGTGGTAATATTCAATAGTGAATGTGGTGAAACGTGAATTAATAACGTTTAAATACGGTTGAATTTAATCCATCTGGAAATTCAGAAAGTGCAGGAAAAAAAATAAATCTGGTAAAAATGTTTGTGTCAAACAGATAAGCTTTTACCCCCAGCGAAAAGCAAGAGATACATCGATGAAGATGCAGCAGGAGGCAGCAGAAGGGGTCCAAGACCAGAACCCTGTGGGACACCTCAAGACACGTCAGATTGTCCACCTACATTTTATTAAATTAAATTAGTTAGATCTCAGATTTGTAGTTTAATCACACAGCCATTTGTACATCCAATACAAGACAAATTAAGCAAGACATGATAAAATGTTGTGATGGCGAAACAGTTTGGCAACGACGAACATAAGCCTGACTTCATCACGACCTGCTGCTGAGACGATCAAAAGAAAATGAAATGCCAAATTGTGCCTTTGTGTTTTGGACTGTTGTTTGGACAAAAGAAGCTATTGACATTTTACAGATTAAATGTTTAAAATAATCTTTATAGCTTCGATATCAATAAAATCACTTTAAAACTTTTTAAGACATCGATCTTTATGTATTATTTTAGAATCCAGTCATCTTGTTGACAGATAGATTCTCTTTTCCATTCTATTTAGAGAGGAGCATGGAGATGTTAGCAAGACTCGTGATTCATATGGGTTAATAAACAGCTTCTCCTTCAGCTGCAGCCATTTTAGAGAACATGTCGGGTGATCTTGCCATCAGCATGGCTTCTCGATGCTAACGAAAGAGATGTCACTCAGCAGTTAATGCCTCCTGCTGCTCATTTGCACTCTAACCATCCTAACGTGAGGACAGTAACAGCAACTCAATCATAATAAACTACCAAATAAACACATGTAATAAGAAACAAGCCTAATGACAAAGGCCGGCAGCTGCTAGAATGAGTGACTGCTTTTCCATCACTAATTAGCCAGTGAAGGAAGTTGAGGCCATTAAGGTTTGCTGTGCAGTGAATACATTAAAAGCGCTTTACAGAACAGTGAATTTTAATACAGATGGTCCCAGTAAGCTCTGATTGACACACACACCACCCTGCTTCGTTTTTGCTTTAATTAAAATAACAATTTCTCACAGTCTCAGGCCCTGATGCCCTCTTTCACTTTGCTGGTGGGAAGTTCTGACAGCCAAGGTTTCGCACTCGACTGCTGAATATTGCTGTAACATGGATATTTGCTTATCTTACTGTGTCAAATTCTTCTGTATTAGTGTGGCTAAAAACACTGAATTACATGCAAGTGTGTATCAATATAATCCGCCAATTATAAGCTCTACAGACCCCTGTAGATTACATCCTGCCTAATGAGCTGGAGGAGAGACGTTTCACCTCTGGGATCAGTCTGTCCAGAGTGGTTATGCAGGTCACAGAATCCAGATGACACAAGTCCAGGTTTTCCGAGTGGAAAACAATGGACTGCCGAGTGCTGACGGTATAACATCATTACAGTCTCAAAACGACACTGAAACATCAGTAAGAGTCTGTTCTATTGGTCATTTGATCATTTATGAATGTTTAAGTTCTGTAACCGTAACAATGTGCACAGACACACACAGATGAGCTCCTTCTTCTTCTTCTCAATAATCAGGGACACAGCCCATCGATTGATTTATGGGACACTGTCAAAGGTAGTCAACAAGGCAATGAAGCTCATTCATTTTTCATTCGTTATTGCTGAAAGCTGAGAGTTTGATCTTTCTGGATGTGACAGCACAAAATTGGGTGATAAACTGATTCCTGTCCCCAGGACATTTTAGTTTGTTGATTGTCTACATCAGAGCAGACACGGCATCATCCTCTTCATTTTCCACCCCAATGAGAAAAAGAAATATAAGCCAAAGTTCAGCCAGTGAAGGAACTAATGTTAAGTTGAAAACTGCAAGAACATTGCTTACTTATGCACCATATATCAAGTTAGAACTTATTCAAGCTAGCAGCCATAAGTCAATTTCAGATGGACAAGAAATAAGAGCTACGCTTCTCACTACTGCCAGCAGATGAGTCAGTGCCCACAGGCCTGCTCAGTGTGCAAACAGTGGATCAATCAATAGCAGTAATTATGGCTGACACAAATGACTGAAACGTCTGTGAAGCCCAACAGAGAGCTGGACGTGCACCTGCTTCAAAAGTTGAAATGTGGCTGCTTCTTTGGCAGGACACAACAGCATAATGGAGGTCCAAAAAGTCCTCCAACCTAAACCCAACAGATCAGAAGCAGATCAGTGCTTTCCAAAACAACCCGCTGTGCTTCTAATCTGCCATCTCTGTGGCATTCAGCCAAGTTTACCTTCTTCTTCTGAGAGGATGGGGATGCTTGAACTGCCGTTTCTGCGGGATTTCAGAGTTTTGGTTCACTTTCTGATCACTTGACTTGTTCACCTTCTGCAATGTCATGAAAATATGACACCAGAATGGAATATTAAGGTGATCATACAGCATCTCAGTTAGACAAAAGGAGCTTTAAATGACAATCCCTCCTACTGTAGCTTTGACTGCCATCGCTTCGTTATCGCACGGCTTGAAGAAGCTGGATCTCGAAACAAATAAAGAAAGAAAGAAATCCAGTGATATCCTTCAGACGTAATTACACACTCAAAGGGTTTGTTGCAGCTTCATAATTCCAGCACAGACACAGGATGAGCTCTACTTTTTCCCCTCATTATGCATCT
The DNA here is from genome assembly GCF_020382885.2 of Scatophagus argus. Lineage (NCBI taxonomy): Eukaryota > Metazoa > Chordata > Actinopteri > Scatophagidae > Scatophagus > Scatophagus argus. Next base: position 21,479,227 of record NC_058508.1, read on the forward strand.
ATTTCAGTATCCTGACCTAAAATTCAGAGCATCCTTTGAAGCATTCACTGTGAGGTCTGACAGATCACATCCTCCGAGCCACAGAGCTGTAAGTGGACAAAATGTAAGTCAGACACGAGCGAAAACCCTGATTGTCTTTGCAGGAACATGAGCCCGAGGCTTTTCTCAGAACTGGAGCAGTCCCTTTTATTCTCTGTCTGCCTTCAATACGACCTGAACTCGCTTGTCTCAAAGTCCCGCTGCATTTTAAAACCACCGGCACAGTTACAGTGTAACCTGTCTAGACTACAGCAAGTACAGAGCAGGCATACAAAACAACCAGAGGGGAGGCTGGGCGATGTACAGAAGACATACTATGATGATCCAGAGAATCAAACGTCACTGTTGATACACTATATAGACAAAAGTATTGGGACACCTGACCATCACACCAGCAGGGACTTTAATGACGTCTCATTGTAAAGACACAGACAGCTTTGCAGCTCTAACAGCTTCCACTCTTCTGTGAAGGCTTTCCACAACATGTTGGAGTGTTTCTGTGGGAATTTGTGCCCATTCATGCAGTAGAGCATTTGTGAGGTCACACACTGATGTTGGACCAAAAGGCCTGGCTCACAATCTGCGTTCCAGTTCATCTCAACAAACTGTTGCCACAAAGCTGGAAGCATAGCATTGTCCAAAATGTCTTGGTGTGCTGAAGCATTAAGATTTCCCTTCACTGGAAGTCAGGGGCCGAGCCCAAACCCTGAGGAACAGGTCCATAGAGAGGAGTGTCTGGATATGATATGAGAAATGATGATTCCATTCCCCTGAGTTGGCTGGTCAGTAGGCAGTGCTTTTATACGCACTGATCTCCAGCATAACCTGATTCAGAGCAGATTAGGTGTGCAGCATGAATTAAACTTACTCGCCAGCCAGAAATCTTGCTTTGTGGAACAGAACTTGGCCTGAATATCTCTATATAAGCCAAAAGCTGTGTTTAATTCCATTTGATTTGAAGTGATTAAGAACTTCCTCCTTCATTTGCATTTTGGTTCAGTCTTGCCCCACTCCATCCACACAGAATCGTAATCGTGGCGTTTAAGTGGAAAATGTCCCGGGAGTCGTGTGTCTGTTCCTGGTTGCCGTGCAGGATCTATGTGACGTCAGCAGCACAGGAAGGTGGTGCCAGGGCATTTCCTGCTGCGTGGTGGAGGCAGACATATGTCGCAGCAAAGAGCCGTGGCCAGAAGGCAGTCTTTACAGAAGGACAGAGGGAGGGAGAGAGAGACTACAGCACTCTGTGTTTCATATCTCCAGCGCTAATTTCACTCACTCACATTTACCGCAATACATAATTTCATTGTGACTTCAGTCGCTTTGAGCCAAGTGACATCTCTTGTTTTCTTTGGAATCTTTGGAGGCCTTCCAAGTCTATCAAAAGGCATCACTCACCAGAGTCTTTCAAATAACCTTCAGCTGTCCAGAGATGGTTTGAGAGCAGGTCAAGGATGCTGTTTGTGTGTAAATTCTGGAATGAAACTATTGGTTTCGGTGACATGGCCACTGCTCGGATATAAACAGCTGTGGTTCAGAGATAATCACTGCTTTAAACTCTCATCTAACTCAGACCAAAGCATCTAAAAAACTAATCTTCTGGCTGCAAGGCATTCACTCACTGCACTGCACGCTTGACAAAATGTTAACGGGTTAAAAAGTTAAAGTTGATTGCAGCTTCAGCTTTCTGCCTCTGTGTTTGGAAACAGATACGAGCTCTTCTGTATGTTTCGCCCTTGTGGATGTAATCGCAGCCTTGAGAGGCTAAGCTTTCCACTCAATGGCCGTAATCTTCTTTGGGACCGTAGACTATTACTGCGAGCTCCTGTGGACAACGCTGTGGAAGTGCAGCTTACTGACTGAACGCAGTCATGGTTGGCACCCATTTAGAAACATTCAAGTTCTAATCTAATGTACATTAACCACAGCAGCAGCCAATAAGATCGCCGTTTCATGTTACCCTTTCTCCAATCTCTCTGATTTTACACAAACTTTAAATTTAGAGGATTTCTGTATTTTTGAGTTGATCTCAGCCATAAACAAGCAATTACTTTGATATTTATCAGAGGTTTCATCTGAATGTCCCACATTTTACCATTTAGTGATGTGTGAATCAACATACATTATGTGAAACTACACATAACACGACAGAGAACTTAATCCATTTCACCCACTAGTAGATACACAAACTGCTTTTCAGGGATTCCTGTTGTAGTTATATTAACAAATATTTAAACCATCGTACAGTAGTGAATTCAATTCAATTTCAAATCAATTCAGTTCAGTTACAGTACAGTAATGAGAGATCCTGCAGATCGCAGAACAAAGATATCTCTTTTGGACAAGAGCTGAAAGGTGTATTATTGGTGGAGAGCTGACTGAACATTGCACCTAACATACTGAATTGGCCTCAGGTGTTTGCAAACACTCGTGATGCGGTGAGCGTATGTTTAGTGGGGATGGAAACACACGTAGTCCGTGGCCTCATTCAGACAGAGTCGGGAGCTGTGAAGATTAGCGTGGAGTTATGCAGCAGCGTGGAGGGACACCATCAGGACAGTATCATCATCTGGTCTGTGAAGTCTGCCTGCATGGCGACCACATTCTGGCTCGTGGGAGCTTCAAATCTTCCAGAGAGGCTTTCTCTGATGACCAACTGGTCAGAGAGCTGAGTCTGCTTCAGCTTTTCACCACAGGCAACATGTTTGCCTTTAGATGTGTTTGTATAACACATCAAAGCCTACTGGAAAGGTGCTCACTGCGGGTGGAGAATTCATTGTAGGAGCGCTCGTTTCGTTGTCCTTCCAACAGCCACCCGCCTCGGACAGCACTGCACACGCTCAGCACGCTGACAGGGCGGTCGTGACTTGAGGCTCTGAGCTGCAGCTCAGCCTGCGGTGATGCCCCAGGCTCATTTGGACTGTGCTATCAGCCTGCTCTACGTTAATTGAGCTGTTGACATTGTAGTTTGCAGGGGGCTTTAGTCTGACAGACCCGTGGGCTTGTAAGCATGTACAAAGCATACAGAAACACAAGCGCACACACACACACACCTGCACATGCACACTGTGCCACCTTTGCGCCTGTCGAGGAACAAACTGATTGTGCACCGTTGCAGATGCTGGAACAGGCGGCAGCACGTGCACGAATGAGGCAATAACGCTGACAGATTTGCTGTAGGACGGTGAGGAGAAGGAGAAAATGAGTTGATTCACACGATCTTCACAAGCTCGTCCGTGACTAACCTGCATAAGATCCCAGCTTCCAGTATGGATGCATGCAGCCAGCCGGCCTCCACTGCAGTCTAATCCATCTTAGTCCACAACAGCTCCCTGACACCGAGCTGAAACCAATTCCTCGCCATGACGCTGATAACCGCATGTCCATTATGTGAATATTAATCAGTAACACATGAGACCAGACTTTTAAAAGAAAAGATACGAGCTCTGGCTTTTAATTTGATGAATTTTAAATGAAAGAAAGTCGTACCAAGGAATGGATGTTATTTCTTCTTTGAATTCACAGGCTCTAAATTCAGGTACAATTCACACATTGTGGGCAAGGCTTCGCTTTCAATGAATAAATGAATCATGAATTAAAAGCTGTGCGTGAAAAGCGTCTCATATTTAGACACTACATTGCTGGGGATAAAAGAAGTCGGAGAAGTGAGAGAAAACAAGGGCAGTGACAAGTCAGACGAGGCAGCAGAAAAGGAAAATATTTTCAGGGGCGTACAGTCGGAGGCACAAAGGCAGTGGACTTAGCCGTGACGTCTGAAATCATAAGATGCTCATACATCACAAGAGCGCTGAACTTTTCTCAAGGACAACAGAGAGACGATCACAGGCCCGTCTGCAGTCTCAGGATACCTGACCCCTCCAATCGCCGGCTCTGAGGTCCCAGCGCTCAGGATGGAACGGTTTTCCTCCAGAGAGGGAGGGTCAGGAGGGGGCCGCCTACCCATCAGCCTCACGGAGGAAACGAGCTTTTATAGCATGAGATCCTACCACATACGTTTCTACTTAAGGAAGAGGCAGAAAACAATAACGTGTTCAAAGAATATCACATAATCATTAAGCCACTAGAAGAAGAATCGAATCACTTCACGTACTCACACGCAGTAATGTCGTGCTTTTACAAATGCTTTGGGATTTACTGATGATGTTTGTTTTGCAGGACAGTGAGGCAGACTAACTGGAACCTGCTAAAGGATCAATAATGTCTGTTCAAACCAACATCTCTGCATGTGGAGAAGCATCAGTGCGTCGCTGTCAGTTAATAAGATGGTTTTGGTCTGTAGGTTCTGCAGCTCACTGCAACAAGCAACCTTGTTCATTAGAAATAAATTTATAATAAATGACCATGATGATGTCACACATTCTCCCGGGACCTCTCAAAACTTTAGCTTTAGCTTTTTTCTATTTCTTTTGTGTTGCGTATTAGGAGACTATTGCTTAGTGCCGGAAGCGATTCAGCATATTTTCCACCAAGAGAAAATGTAACCCACAGTAAAGCACACTGGGCAGGTTTTCTTGGCTTTTCATTTGTTACACAGAGCAGCTTTAAAGGGTAACTCCATACTAAATCACAGGGAAGAAAACTGTTGCCGCGCTGTTTCCTCCTTGAATGTTTAAGTCACCTTTGGCCGGAACAAATCTATGATTCAGAAGCTAATTTTAAACGCCACCTGAAGCTTTTACTCAACCTAAAGTGCTGTTTAAAAATACTGGATGACACTGCAATAATGGAAATCTCACAGGAAAAATAGCACACATCAAAAGATTAAAAAAGTATTCCCCTTCCTTTTCTGTAATGACACAGTAAACAGAAACCCTCATTCCTCTCTCAAGGTCACTGCGTTCGCAGAAAAGACAGATGAAACGCCGGCCACAGTGATTGTGTTATCCCTCTGAATTTGCAAGTGCGGATGACGGCCAGTGTTTGCGTGGCAAAAGTGAGACATGTGAGTTTAAGTGATGAATGGGCCTGCAGCTCCTGGAAGAACAAAATAAACAGAAACACTTTGCTCTTGTCAAAGCTGTACTGCAGACCCTCCCGGCCGGGCGACTCGCCTCTCTGTGTGTGGTTTGTCTGAGTGTGTGTGGACCCTCATGGCTTCAAAGAGGGTCCTCCAGAGATCATACCGCACATCACGCAAATTAAGGAGCACTGGGCTAACTGACCATCATGGTCTTCATACATGTCCCACCTCCTCACGCTCATGTCCTGTTCTCCTCTTCCTGCAGGGTGAGGGCTCCAACTTCCTCCAGCTGGGCTCCTCCATCGAGCAGCAGATCAACGGCATGTTCAAGGTGATGGAGGAGTACAACTGGGACAGCTTCGTGGTCATAACCAGCCTCTACCCGGGCTACGAAGCCTACGTGGACTACATTAAGTCCTTCACGGACACCAGCTACTTCATCTGGGAGCTTCAGGACGTGCTGACCTTCGACATGTCCTCCGACGGCATGAACGACATCCGAGCACGACGGCTGCTACAGCAGATCGACGCACAGGTGCTGTTGGTCTACTGCTCCCACGAAGAGGCTCAGTACCTGTTCACCCTGGCAGCCGAGGCCGGGCTGGTGGGGCCAGGCTACATCTGGATTATCCCCAGCCTGGCAGTGGGGAACCCAGACATCCCCCCACCTGACAGCTTCCCTGTGGGGCTCATCAGCATCATCACAGACCGGTGGAGGATGAGTCTGAGGAAGAGGGTGCGAGACGGCGTGGCCATTGTGGTGAAAGGCGTGCAGAGCTTTCGGAAACAGAGAGGATTCGTTCCCGAGGTCCACAGCGACTGTCACAACCCCGTCAAGCCATCAGCTACTAACGACACTCTGTTCAGGTAAGATCGGGTGTTGGGGAACAGGATACATGCACAGGTACACATAGGAACACCAAAGCTGGTGCAGAAAGAAAGAAAAGAAGATCAAGGTTCTTAGGTCACTGCCTCTCCAAACAATGACTCCGACAAAAACACATTTTTTCAGGTTGGTGGTAATAAAACGATTCAAGGCTGATTGTTGGTAAGCAAACTGCAGCTTTGCATGCCCAGCTATGCCCTCCAGCCTCCATCCTAAGAGGTTTTGTGGTGTCATAACTCTTACTCTCCACGCCATGACGGGTCACTTTTCAGAGGAACACATGCGTCCATTTAAGTGTTTGAACAAACAGTCAAAGCTGTTGGTTTTCCTGCAGAGGACAGTCTCTTTTACCGTGTCACTTTAGATCTTCAGTCTATTATTTGCATAGCCTGCAGAGGAATGTGGTCTGACGGTCAGGAATAATGTTGGGTATAAATATTCTCTTTGATTTCTGACGCAACATAAAAATACAAGAGTAACGACTCAGACTTCCTGGCAAAAAGAGGTCAACAGGTGCTTATTTATTCATGACCTCCCATCTGTTTGGTGTTGTGAAACACATTTTATCAGGTGTGTCCTGTGCCCCGCTGCCATCTATCTCGCCAAGCGCTCCCCGAGACCTCCTGGAGACCGTGAGGTGGTCTGAGGGTTCGCGAGGACGGATAAGGGCGTGGCCTCTCCTCATTTAAACAGCGCCAAATAGAGCAATATGTGCAATGGAACATGGAGCAACTTGCCTTTTTTGTTTTCTTTTAATCAGCAAAGTGAAAAAGCACCAGAGAAAAAGGACCGCTCATATGAGCCAAGGTCACTCGGGGAGACGGGGGGTGTGTTGTGTGCATGTGTTGCTGTAGATGGTCACCGAGGGGCTGCTAGCGGGACGCGAGCATCATCAGACACTTCTCTTGCATTATGAAACATCACTCTCTCCCTCTCATGTCAGAAGTAATTTTTCTTTCCGAGTCCTCAGAGCCGTAGGGGAGACAACTTTTCCTTTTGTGCACCCAAACCGTCCATGAAAAAGTGGAAATGGTGAACATTATCTCAGGCTTTGATACTGTGCAAACCCTCTTTTTAGACTTTCTGAACCCAGCAGGCATGACTTGAGTAGCAGCAGTAACGTGAAGGTCGGCGAGACAGAACAAAGCAGTTTCTATTAACTTCATAGTCAGCTTTCTCTTCTCTTTCTAAGCAGATCAAACATTAACATCCCCCTCGGTCCTCACTTGATTGGAGATTTTTTTTTTTATCAAGTGAGCTCTTGATAACGAGATGGCTCACCTGTTAATGGGATTATCGCAGATTACCAGATTAAAGAGGCTTTTCACACAGACCGGGTTTAAGGCTATTCTCCTCCCAGCAGGCTTTCATCACCTCTGCTGGAGTGACGGCTGAGGTGAGAGAGCAGCGCCGCGGGTCTAATATAACGCGTGAGTGAAGAAACAATGGAGTCAAAGGAGGAAGACGACTTGTTTTCCACTCGAAACTGAGGCTGTCAGGACACCGTGTGCGTCAGAAGCTGTTTTTCTGTTCGACCAGGAGGTACAGATACAGCAGCAGACCACGGGTGTGTTTTTAAATGCCTTAATGAGGAAGTAAAAAGACGACGTCAAAAAGAAATCAGAGGAATTCATCTTCTGGGGGCCGTGAATGTGTGTACAAAGCTGCAAAGGAACAGCTTAGACAGAGATTAGCACTCCTGAAGCTGCGCCGCTAGCATAGCTAAAAACCTCAAGTCAACCCAAAATGGCTTCTCACTATTGTGCCTTAAAGTTCTAATAATAAGTTAGTGTCTCATAATTATGACCTGATCATAACTGTGTCCACGTGTTAGTGGACAAGGTGTCCACTAACAAATCTCTTACTGAGCCTTTTCATCTCACCTCCCTCTCCTTCACTGGCTGATCAATGCAGAACACATTCAGGTGACATCAGCTTGACTTTCATTTTGAGGCAGCAAAAATCGCAGCAGAGGACATCAGCTGTGTCTTATTAACAGAACCAAAGTTCCAGCTTCATGTGGGTTTGCTGTTTTTCTGCGCCTCACGTGGCAGAAAGCTGAACATCGCTGGGCTCTGCACTGTTTGTCGCACATAACAAGACACCTCAACATGTCATCTCGGCTTTAGGAATTTATCACAGTTAAGTTATCGCAATTTTTCAGTGTTTTGGGATTAAACTAAACGCGGCCTGGTTTGCTAACAGGAAACTGCAGAGTGCTGATCGTCTGTCTCTTTGTTTCTCTGCAGGCACATGCTGAATGTAACCTGGGAAAACAATGACTTCTCCTTCAACAGTAACGGTTACCTGGTGAACCCAGCCATGTTAATCATCACTTTGGACAGAGAGAGACAGTGGGACAAGGTGAGCCTTTCACACAGCACTGGGCTGTCTTTGCCCACAATCAGTTTTCCTCTGCACACTTAAGTCATTTATGTGGTGATTATTACTGAGTGCACAAAACCAAAACTCCTCTACAGTCACAGAGTGATTTCATACATCAGTGGTCTCTTTGTAAAGAGCAGCCAGAGGAGCGTGAGCTCCACTGACACCAATGAACCACTTAATGAAGGATCATCTCCTAATCACACCCACAGTATTACACATTACACACACACACACACACACACCTCTCTCACTTCCTCCTGCCCTGCATTTATTCAAAAGATATTAACAGAAAACCCACACACTCACACTTTGTCAGGTAACTTTGCTGCAGCGTGTCGCCTCACTGACTTGGTTGGAGATTGAAACATTAATTTAACCACAGGGGCCGAGTGTGATGTGGACCCCAGACAGGAGTTCACTTCCTGCACTGGTTGAGTAGATGGTGTTTAGTTAAATATCACACTCAGAGTAAACAGCCACAGGCGTTTCACAGTTAATTATGTTATATTAATGTTTTTGTTTGCGACTTCCTATTAATGTCCAATATGTTGTCACGTCTCTGAGCTAATGGGAAGCTGCGACGGTAAAAGAAGCAAACAAACAATTTGTGTACAAAAGCAGGCAGCGGCCTGGTTCAATGACATAGATATTTGTTAAAAGGAAAAATACGTGGCAATATGGTGTATTTATCTAAAGTCAATGGCATGTAGAAAATGTTCAGTTTCAATAATTATTTCTGTCCTGCTTATGGACCCTCATGTATTTGCCAGCCAGCTCAAAGCACTCGATCACAATGTGCCGTCGGTGGCAAAGTCCTGCAGAGCGAACATCTTCTGTCTACTCAGACAGTGTGCTGTGTGCATTAGAGACTCCATCAAGGTATGATGACAGTTTCAGTGCAGTCAGCTCTGCTGCTGGGCCCTTGTCTTCCTCCTTCTTCTCCTCCTTCCTCCTAAAAGTGTCCGGTGTTAACTCACACTGCACAGCACCTGTAATTAAGGTTAAAATACGCTCTGCTCCTGGCAGTCTTTCGAGCGGCAGCCAAACTCCATTGTGAAAGCAGGCGTTTCAAGTTCGCGAGGAGAAGATCCGCGTGGATCACAGGTCATCTATGGTACAGTATGTTCGCTGGTCGGTGCTACTCTGAACAGACTACAAAATGAAACCAGAACGCTGTCTAAAGTCGTGTGATTTGCCTACAGATGCTGGCAGCATCTGTTTATCAAGATTACAATGTAGACACTACTGGGGCCCCAACACCAAAGACTCTTAGTTTACTGTCTTTAAATGGCACAGAAAAGCAGCAAACCCTGACATTTAAGAATGTGGATGCAGCAAATGTTTGACATTCGTGCTTGACTGAAATGATCTGTAACACTAAAGAGTCTGCAACTAATCTTCTGTCGATCCATTTATCGATTAATTAACTACAAGTTCCAGCTCGAAACAATAAACCAACTAACGCATGAATGCAGGAAAAAGGTTGCAGAGTGCAGGTAACAAAGACCAGCAGGATGAGCGCCTTCAAACTTCAGCTCTTCTTTTGTTTTACTTTCCTTTTGTATTCCTGATGAGCTGTTTTTTCTGCGTGAGTGCAGACAAAAGCAGTCGTGTCTTTCACTTTCCTCTGGGCTTTCTGCCTTGGATGTTCATGTTGAAGGGCACATTATTCTCCTCTGCAACGCTCCCTGCAGATTAGGGATGTTTTTAACCATCTCAACATCCTCGTCCTCCGTGCCATCAAAGACAAACAGGGAAGTGTTACGGCACCTCCTCCAATTTTAGGAAATGAGCTCAGAGAAATCAAATTGGATTCAGTGTCAGTAACATGAATTGGATACGTCACATTCCTGTGAAAAGGTTTACTTTTGTAGACAAAACAGTTGGGAATAAGATTTTGGCCCAGTCCAGTCAGACACGCTTTGGACATACAAGGTGAGACTGGAGACTTGAAGGTTAATGTGTCCTCTCCCTCACCCACTGACTTCCACCACGATGACCTTGAGATGACCCTCCTGTGAGAGGAAACAAGACGTCAGGCCCTCCTTCAGAGCTCAACCCTGGGCTCATTTCAGCAGGATTTCACATGAAGCGACACCTTCTCTGAGCTGAACTTGCTGCTGCCTCTGGCGTGTTTTCTCTGAGACCTGAAAATCAATTCCAGCTGCTGATTGCTTCTTGTCAGCCTTCTTACTGTACGTGTTGCATTCGCACATCGGCTGTGTGCGACGCAGTACAGACTGACATTACACTCCTCACCTGCTGTATTTACTAAACTCAAATCACTCCGAGTAATTTGCTGCTTTCATTGTTCAGCTGGTTCTTCGACTCCTTCGTGGATCTAAAAGGGAAGATGGGAGGACGGCGAGACAAAAGCGAGTGGCGACAGAGAGAAGAAGCCCCAGAGGAGGACGGGAAGCCTTCCTGTCATCGCTGCTCTCATCTCGCACACAAACCTTGAAATCACAGTCTCGTCGACTTCCTTCGTAAAATGAATTTTAAAAGAAACTAACTGAAGTATTTCCCCAGTCGATTTTCTGCAGTATACAAATTATTCCAGTGGAGAGACAGTCTTCCTGTTGTGACAGCACTTTTTAAGGCGCTGTGTAAAGTATTCCAAAATGAATGAACAATGAAGATCTTCGGTGTCTGAGACGCCACAGGGACACCATGTTTTTCATCTCACTATACGTTCCTGGAATTTGAAATTCTGATTGACTTGACTAAATGCCCATGAGTGGAGCGATAGGTAAACACCAGAGCTGATCAATATGACGGGCGGGAGAGAAGGAATAACCGAAAAGTCCGGAGAGACTCGTGATATTTGCACTTTTTCCTCCCACTCTCGTCGTTTGACTGCATTGTGACGAGCTGCACTGACGTGTGCGACCGGACAGGATTGTTTCCCTTCCTGCATAAACAGCAGAGATTATGTTGGAGGGAAAACATTTTGTCCAGACTGACTTTTTTTTTGGCTCTGCGGGAAGCTGATGACATTTAAAGCAAAACAGCGGAGTGTTTGTGAAGTAAACAGAGCATCGCCTGTGTTAGTCCGCTCACATTTGCAGTACGTCGTGCGAGTGATTCATCTGCAGGAAATACGATGACGACGACTGCTCCCCTCATCTCTCGTTCCTCCCCTGTAACTGTGACACATCCGCTCCCATGTGGTAAACTGTGCAGATTAAAGATGGCTGCTTCCTGTCAAGACTACAGATTATTTATCTGAAGTCTGGACAGAGCTGATACAGAGTCACTGATCTCTGAAAATGGAAAAATAGATGATACTTGGATTTATTGTAATTCCAGTTTAACAGGAGAGAAGCTAAAGGTTTTAGAGTTTTGACACGACAGATTATGAAGTCACTTTTGTACACGATGAAATGAATTGAAGCTGATAAACAGATAAATCAAGTATGAACAGTTTGTAGTCAGCGACGTCCCCCTTTATCGTGTGCTTTTGGTCTGGTGATTTTCATGGTTTGGTTAATAGAAATACGCTGATGCAGGGATCTCCATTCATTGCTTCTCTAGTCCAACCAAAGTCAAAAACCCAAAGACTCTTCATTTACTAAAATAAACCGCAAAGAAAACCAAGCAAACCCTGACATTTAAGAAGCAGCAGCCAGCAAATGTTTGACATTTTTGCTTTAAAAATGTCTGAAACGACTGAATCAATAACCAAAGTAGTCCTAAAACATCCTCATCTCCTCGATTTGGCAAAGTTAAGCCTGCAAAGTGAGCAGCACACGACACAGCGAGCGAGGCGTGAAGTGAAATGAAGAGTTAATACTTCTTTAATTCATAGTTGATGATTTAATGATTTTGCCCAGTAATTGGGCATGCCTAAATATTTCTTTGTGGATTATTAATCTTTGTAATGTAATGTAAGCCTTTGCTATTTCCAGCGTCTGGCTTTTGCAGGGCATCAGATAAAAACATTGAACTCGCTGCAGTAAAGGCTCAGTGACGCATTAATGGTACAACATGAGAGCTGCGGAGCGTTTTGTTCATGAATCACTTCCGTCTAATCACCGACAGGTTCTACCCGACGAAAAAAATCCTTTTCTCCGAGCAAAATGTCAAAAATTAACTGCTTCTCATTACTAATGTGTGTACTTAAACATGTAAAAAGCCGTTTGTTATTCACCTGCTGAACTACGGCAGCCAAAGCAGCATTTAACAGGCCTGTCTGATTCAGCACAAAGTTGGCATTTCGGGTAATTGGGGTCCTGTTGGTCCTCCGTGACCTTCAGTCCTTCATTTCCCCGCCTGATTTAAACAATGAGAGTCGGAGGGGCACGCTGGTGGCGCTAAACAGGTCCCAGCCTCTGCAAATAACTCGGCTTGAAGTGTTTAATTTCAGATCTTGATTATATATTCAGCTTGTGCGGACGCTCGTTTCCCCACAACATCCAATGAAAACGAGCTAACTGGTTATGTGGTTGGGGGTGCAATTGCTTTCGTTGCGTTGCTTGTATAATTGCACTCTTTACGTCCCCAGTCAACCGAGAATCAATTTCCTCTAAACTGCCTACGAAGTGAAGTTCTTCGTGCTCCACCAGGTCCACATGCACAAATCACAAAGACGCGTGATAACAACACTGTGGACGACTGTGTTATTAGACAGCGTCCTCACTAGTTTCTCAAGAGACAGAAAAGAAAAGGAATCATCGTTTTCCACTGCTGTAACACATCAGAGTCAAACAGCAACCATCTGCAGTGTGGCGCGTGGATTTTTCCTGTGGACTCACCTGTCTCTCTCTCCTCCCTCAGGTGGGGACCTACGAGATGGGGATCCTCCAGATGAGGTACCCCGTGTGGCCGCGGTACGGCTCGTATCTGGAGCCCGTGTCGGATTACAGGCATCTGACGGTGGCCACGCTGGAGGAGAGGCCCTTCGTCATCGTGGAGGCGGTGGACCCCGTGACGGGTACATGTGTCAGCAACACCGTGCCCTGCCGCCGTCAGTCCAACAAGACGGAGGCGTAAGTGTCGCAGCCACTCGCGCACATCACTGCTCAAAAGTAAAGCTTTTCGCTCCACATACCGTGGGTCCACACTCACTATGAGCTTTACTTATATTATAGTTCTGATGTGCATGAGTGTTTTTGCTCAAAAATGTGACACAGCTGGACCGTTTCATCACTCAGTCAATCCCGCTGAACTACCAAAGCACACTGTCACACACACAGTAGTGCAGTGCAGTGTAATGTTACACATGTTGCTACACACATTAACCAGCTGACAGCCAGGCTTTATCTTAGCCTTCTGACAAGTAACCTGTGATGCTGACAGTAATCAGCTGGAGCCAATTTGTCCTTTAAACCAGCGAAAACAACAGTCAGTGTGGGCAAACAAGGTTACACTGCTGCTGAAAAGAGCAAGAAGAGAGACGTGTCCGCTATGATGCCGATTATTAGTAATCTATACTTGTAAGAGTCACTACTCAGAGTAGGGTGTGATGCTGTCGTACATGTCTTAAGAAGTTGAAGGACACAGAGCGTCTCCTTCAGTCTGTCCACATCTACTTCACAAGTCGAATCAAGACACCAAACTGACTATCACCTCACATCAGCGTACAGTCCCACATGAGCTCTCACATGTTAACATGCCCAGCTTAATTGATTTTCTATCCAACTTGAGAGTGCCATTAGGTATGAGATTAAGAGGCTCTTCCCCTGCCATTAGCCCAGGCATGGCTTCTTATCACTCAGTGAGGTGAGATACTCATTAGTCTGCTTGGCCAGAGTGCAATATCCCAGGGATCACCCTGTGACCCAATCAGGAAAATATATGTGCTGCATGGTGGGGTATCAATTAGATGGGACGATTAGGCCGTGTCATCAATCCTCCACACCCAGAGACTGATATTGGTGTTCATTAGTGGGGGGGGGTGTTACCCATTACTGACAATGTTGTTAACGAGACGAGGGGAACACAAGATGAAGATCACGTCCCTTCAGTGTTATGACGCTGTGCGGTGCTTTATCGCTCATGCTGACCAAATCCGCGTGTCGGTGTCAAATGTGCGTAATTCCAATTGTCGGACAATGGCTAGTTGTCGTGGAGCTGCAAAACAAGTCCAAGGTGAAAGCGGATAACAATTAATGAGAGGCTCAATAAAGCAGTCGGGACTTTGCTCAGCTGAAGGAGAAATGCTGACCAGTGAACACTGCGATGAAGGTGAAGGAGGAGGCGCTTCTCCACATTACATCTCCAAATTAAAGGCAGATCTGTGTGCATCATGACACCAGGCCTCCGTCCACACATTACTTTATTCATTACATAAATACATCAAATGTATTTCCTTGATAAGTGATATAAAAGCCCAATACAGTTTTAAACTCTTGTTGATCAGCGTTAATGATTTTAATGCTGAGTATTTCATACTGTCTTAATAGTCACTGGTCAACACGTCCTCCATGCCCCCCAAGTCCCCCACAGTCCTCAACACGGCCACACCTCAGGCCCACATATCTGCTTTCTAAATGGGGAGTCATCAGTCATGCGGTTTTTCCATTTTAATCCCTCAACCCCCTTCAGCACCACACACACTCAGCCTGCCCAGCACACCATCTGTGCACTTCCCTCAATCGTCCTCAGAGAGGCCCGACGCACAGCCACCGGAGCCCGGCTCAGACGAGGCTACGGCAGCCCAAAGCAGTTAACACAAGCGCTTCCCTTTGAGTCATGCAACTTTTTCCAGGGGGACAATAAAAATCTCAACCTGACTTCCTCGCTGCTTTGCGCCGCAGGCAGGCTCTTCTCCCTGAGAGCACACTGGAGGAGATTAATTCCAAGGTAATGCCTTCGTGAAGGCTGGTATTGACCTGGGAAGATAATGTCATCATGCATTAGCTGCGTTCAATGGGAGTTAGATCATAAGTTGATTTAATTAAAGCTGAGACTGAGTGCAGTAGTAGATGAGCTCCCCTGGGCCTCGGAGCAACAGCACCAAGTACACACAGCACCACAACGCCGCACCGACCTCACACATCGGTGACTTCACAGGCTAATGTTTGAAAACTGCAGTATGTTTTAATCTTGCACACATACACACATCATAATGAACTGATTTCCACAAAAGGCCACCAGGCACAGGACTCAGGGGTCTGGGGAGGCCATGGTCTGAGTACGACTGTGAAGACATCCTCTCTCATACAGATGGCCTCTGACAGTGTAGCGCACACACACACACACACACACACACACACACACACACACACTCTGCCACATCGTGCTGCCCATCACCATCCAGAGAGCAGCCAATAATTCCCAACAATTCCCAGAGACCGACTTTGATGCAACTGGCAGCCGATTTAAAGTCCAGTCTTGAATCCTGGCATCTGGCGAGGCTGGGGATGTTGGGAGCTCTGCGTTTACTCACGGTCTGCTGTGGCCGCCTTGTTCTCCTCTAAAGTGTTCATTTGTTGCTGTTTGTCGCGGCTCGGCTCTGCCCGCCTGCTCGTCTCATTGCCTGCTGGTCCTGATGCGTGGGTGCAGAGTCCATTAGACTGAAGGTGTGGGGGAGGTCAGGGGTGACGTGTCATTAGTGCTCTCTGCTTTGCACCCACGGCTCACACTGCCCACCTCATGCACTACACAGGTGTGTGTGTTTTGGTTTCTCTACATGTTTCATGGTGGACCATCGCGGATGAATAAAACCAGGCAAACTGGATCGTACAATTCATCTGAAATGGTCCCGCCAAGCTGACATCAAGGAAAGTCAGGCGCTCTGACTCTTTTGGAAATAAATTAGTTTTTTTGCCTGCTCTTGCCCAGTTTAACGGCTGATGTTGTTGGCGCCGTCAGGCCATGGCACCTTACTGACCAGACAGCAAGCTTTGACTGGTCAGGGTCCAGCTTGTAGTCTCCCATGTCTCTCTATGATCACCAATCTGACACTGTGACCATTTTAAAAATCATACCAAGTTGTCTGGTTGCAGTATTATCCATTAACATGACAACAGAACAAGCTTCACTTATCAGTTACGAATCAAATTCAGTTATTTAGAGACTGAACAGACTCATTCAAGCACATTACAGCATAATGTGGTAGAAGCAAAGTAAATCAGTTTTTGCAAATATGATGATGATCTTTTGTGAGAAACTGATTATCATTTAGAGTGCAACTACAGGAGATAAGAGTGATGCCCATCACAGTTTTCCAAAGCCCAAGGAGACGTCTCCATTTGTTTGTCTGTGTCTGACCTGAGGACGAAACCAGTGAAACCAGTTTGTGTTTATTAAAGACAGCCTTTTCTCTAAATAAGAGCACAGTGCAGGATGTTTCACAAGACGCCAGAGTCTGTCTTCTCCCCCCTCGCAGGCTCACATCATCCTGCGAAACTGAAGGACACTTTCATCCCCACGTTCTCGCTAATCCTGCTGATGAGCGAATTGATTTCAACCCTTACATCAGCCTCTTTTACTTGCTATGCTGAGCCTGAAACTGTCGTTTAGTTTCTGCTGCGTGTTCTGTCTGAACATGCACTGGTGATGTACTGCACGTTGGCATGTGGTAGGTATTACACAGACGTACTCCGTGTCCTCATTAAAACCTTTTAACAAACTGCAGTCCACGCCACGTCCGATTCTGAGTCAAACTATCTGGTCTTTGGAAGAGACCGGAAACGTGAGGAAAGGGAAGGTCAGATTCAGTCCAAAATGAAAAACTTTAAAAGGTCAAATGTGCAGCATTTTAAAAGCAATACAGGCGTTAACAGATTGGCAGCAATAGATCAGCAGTGACACACTGCTGAGGGAACAGGCAGCCTGCCAGCATCTACATGGCAGTTTACTCATTTATTTGTTAAACAAACACTGTTTTCATTTTCACATAATTTTAATGAAACCAATTTGGTTTGAATATCTGTTTTGTTTTTTCCTTTTGTGTCACTGTAAATGCAACACCTTGAGGTTTTGGAGTGCTGGCTGGGAAAAACGATGCCATGATGTGACCTTGGGTTCTTGCAATCTGATTTGTCAAGGAAACGTTTGGTCACAGAAGCACAGACCCTAAAACATGGAGGCCTCACACACATGTTCACCCCTGCAGCACATGTGAAACATGGCCGTGACTGTCACTGACGCTTAAAAACGACAACTGCCAACGAGCCGATCCTTCTATTTAAAGGAATACAAACAATGAAAGGTAGAACTGCAGCTCTGCAACACAAACCCACAATGAGCCTGTGATCTGGCACTGACACGTCGATGCTTTCAGTATCCACTCACTGCTCTGCAGGTAACACTTTAAGACCAGCGGCTGTGGTCAGGTTGCTGTTATCCGGACGGAATGATCTGACCAAAATGATCCTATGTGCCATTGTTTGTTTGTGATTAATTTATGTCGGATTTGTTTTGGTCCACCCAGCTGTCCGTCCATCTGTCAGGGCCGTAACATAAGCCTGTGGAGTAGCTCCAACTGCCCCTCCCCTTTCCCCTGACATCAGAGGCCCAGGCCTCGATGCTGAGGAGAAGGCTGGTCTTCTCCTCAGCATCATCACCTTCATCACCTGCTTTAGGTTTACTTCGTTGTCCCTCATTCCTTCTCACACCTTCCATTTCCCCCGGTTTGTTTTTGTGATGGTTTTGTTCAGTTCTTACAACATCTGGGGGGTTCTTGTATCTGACTTCCTGTCCATCTCAGTCCCCCCTGTGCAGCCTGATGTGGTTTTGGTCCAAAAACAGGCCTGTATTTTAAGCAAAGCAGAGCAGAGAGTCACCCCTGCGAGGCTTCTGAAATGGGTCTGGAGGAATCAAAAGTGTTTTCCAGAGTGGTCGCAATCACCTCAACATAACTTAACATGTGAAATCTGTTTCTGTGGCTTGTGGTTGGGTCTCTTTACAAAACATGTTCATATTTCTCAGTACAGGAAAGAGCATGACTTGACCACACGATTGGTTCTTAGATATGTATTTCATACTTTGTAAAAGAGCAGCGTCTTGTAATCCCATGTGGACTGGCCAGACAGTCCGACTGACACAACAATAAAAAAACATCCTTCTTTCCTTTCTTCAGATATTAACCCAACACTTGACTAAATATTAGTCAATATTTCACATTTTTCCACATGCGAGCCTTGATCATACGAGTATTCCTGCATAATCAAAATAATTTACTGTATATCAAATTGGCTTGTCCCTCCAATTGATAATGTATAATGAGAGTTTAATAGCATCATCTGTAACAATGAGAGCTGAGCAGTCCGGATCATCAGAAACCTATAATGTGTAGAAGCCATTTCTCAGAGAAGCAGAGCAGGATGCTGCCCTGAGCTCCAAGTGAAACCCTGAGGACTGAGCTTCGGTGATGATCAGAACCATCACAGTCTGCGTTTTTGTCTCTGCCTTTGCCTTTCAGCATCGTGGGTCACACTGAGCCGTACACAAAACTGTGCTGTAAGGGCTTCTGCATTGACATCCTGAAGAAGCTGTCCCGCACCATAAAGTTCTCCTACGACCTCTACCTGGTCACCAACGGCAAGCACGGCAAGCTGGTGCGAGGCATTTGGAACGGGATGATCGGAGAGGTGAGAACTACCGGGCAGCAGATTGTGAACGAGGTCATCTGTCTGTCAGCTGCTTTTCAACACTGCGCTAAACTGGTTAGACACAACACACACATTTATTCTTGGGAAAAGTACACTGACGAAGACTTCAATCTGAGGAGTCACGAGTAGATTTGTAAAACATTCCTGTAGTCATTTTAACTGCCAGATTTAGCTCTGTTACAGAGATTTCAATGGTCTTGCATGTCCCACACTGAATATGCTAAACTCGCTGTGCGCAGAAACTTCCATGATTTGCAAACCAAGTGAAATGTTCCTTAAAATGCAAATTATTTTTATAAATAATTCCTCAGTTTTGAGCTTCTGAAGGCTCTTTCTTCACTGCTTTCTTATAGGAATAGTTTTTAGCTTCAGAAATGTAGTATTTCACACGGGGCCTTGAATCGTCGGGAGAGAAAGGTCAAAATGTGTGCATATGAGGGTGAGAAATCCTGACTTTTTGTGGTTAGAATGAAGGCTACTCTGTTATTCAGGTTGTTGTAAGGAACACGTGCAGAGAAGATGACGACACACATGCAAATATCCACAAATTTCTTCCATCACGAGCATTTTGGTGCTGCTCTTTGCAACTGTGAGCATGAAACTGTGCAACTTTATCAAAGCTCAAAAACAGGCATGTAACATGTAATTTTTCTTTCTTTAATGAAATAAACGATCAAAGTTGTATCATTTCCTTTGACGATGAGTAAAACAACGTGTGCCACAGATAAATAAGAGTTAAAACCTCAGAAAAGTCATTTTTCCTTTGGCCACAAAAAAGAAAAAGGAAAAGCAATCTGAAGTCAAGATTAATGAGTTCATGAATAGGTACCAAGGTCACTGTAGTGGATGAGGGAGGGACCCTTGTACAAAAGGAGGAGTAGGTGTCCTTGTGAATAATCTCCACGGTCAGACTCCTCTGGCCAGCCCTCCTCTTGAGGAGTTCGGAGGATACAACATGAGTTGGCCTTTTTTTTCAAAAACAGGAAGGCTATTGTGCTCAATGAGGCATCGGCCTCCATAGGAGAGCTAATGGCTTGCATGAGGCGGAGTGTCTGGACTGTAAATCTCCCAGCTCTCCATCAGTATGATAAACAGTGGCCTGGTGTGTCAGCCACAGGGGCATTTGAACTGCACCGTCTAAGAGCTTCTAACATTAGCAACAACAGCATCACTTCCGATTCCCCTTTGGCCATTTCCTGCTTGGAATATTTTGCCAGCAGGCACCTTATGTAATAGGTATTATGCTATATGCTACAATGCCTTCTAATGGATTAAAGATGGATTAGATAGTGGAACAAGCTTTACAAAGAAGTGGTCAGAAAAGGCAAGATAACATCAGCTTTTCAGTTGTGTCCGTCTGGCTGCCGGGTGGGCGCTGGAAGGACCAGACAGTCCATCGCCCTCAGGGACACCGGCCGAGTGCGTGGACTTCGCTGATAGATGAGATTTATCTCAAAGGTCAGCAGTGGACGTCCAGTTTTATGTCCAGAAATGCTGCACAGGGTCCGATTTATGATGGCGCCAGACAAACGTCTGTTTTCTGTCTGCACTTTCATCTCACCCAAAAAATATCTCTATTGACTTTCCTCCCGCCGCAGGTGTTCTACAAGCGGGCGGACATGGCCATCGGCTCGTTGACCATTAACGAAGAGCGCTCTGAGATTATTGACTTCTCGGTGCCTTTTGTGGAGACAGGGATCAGTGTGATGGTGGCCAGAAGTAACGGGACTGTCTCGCCATCTGCCTTCTTAGGTGAGAACCTCCTCTGTGCTGCTCTGAAATAATGAAGACAAATGTCTGTTTCTCCCTTTGCTCGACGTCGCTGTCACTGCAGCTTTGTGGTGGCCTTGAGAGTTAAGTCACAGACTGTAAACTGTGACTGTATCTTCACTGGCTCAGTCCAGCTAACAACCAACGCTGCTGCAAAGCACTACACATACACTTTATACCTTGTACTGAGTGTCATCCTCATCACCAGGGGTGTCACGATTCTTCAGAGTCACGATTCAATTTTAGTTTTTTCATTTTCAACGTGTCTCAGTGAGTTCTGTTGCCTTCCTGACCGTCCCCTGTGTCCTTTGTCTCTACAGAACCATACAGTCCAGCCGTCTGGGTGATGATGTTCGTCATGTGTCTCACTGTTGTGGCCATCACAGTCTTTGTCTTTGAATACTGCAGTCCAGTTGGGTACAACCGAAGCCTGGTCACTGCGAAAGGTGAGACTTCCGTCCCTCCTTTGTCCGTGTGCTGATTACAGGTGGGAATCCAGTTTGAACCAGTTGACCCAGTACACTGCATGCTGAACCCTTCACTGATGAATGGTTGCTGTCCTAAAATAATGACAAATTCAATTCACATTTTTATTTTGGGCTTCAAGTATCCCATTTCAAAATACAAACGCAATGTCTTCATTTTCATGTTTAAATTAGTAGTTAAAAGTGTTTTTATGCTGAAATAATTGTGAAACAAGCCCTATTTTTTTTCTTTTGTACTTCAGTGAATTGATATTAATATTGGTGTCCCTGAACCTCCACAGAAAGGCAACAAACATCGAAGTCAAAGGGCCTCGAGGGGCTTCAGAGAACATGTGAAATCCAAGCCTATTTACAGTGAACACAAATTGGATCAATGCCTGGAAAATTGAGACACAGCAGTTTAATCTCTGAGCCATGTGGTCTATAAAATATCTTACAATGGATGAAGAAAGGCTGCGCTCACGGCTTGAGTTCTGATCTGTATGTATTTTAGGATGCAAGATGAAATGTATAACAGCTGTATACATTTTAGTCCAGATATGTAACTGAGTTTAATATGAACTGTGCAATCCCTCAGACTACTGAACAAGACAGCTGTTGTTGCTGTTGTTTTGTGTTATTGTCTTCCATAAATCAGTCTGCCGATTTCAGGTCAAGGATGTTAAGGTCTCGTCACTGTATTGGCAACACTGACTCATAATCCAGTATTGCACTGAAATACCACACCAGTAACACAGGTGCTACCTGCTTCGCGATCAAATTTGGTACCACATACTCATCAATTAACTAATCAATCCAGCTGCTGTCAAAATTCCAGCAGCTCAGATCTAAGCTAAAAGGATAAACACTGAAGAGACTGTCTTCACTCCAGATGTTTATGGAAAAGTCAGGTGTGGCAGACAGGTAGCACGGCCACTGTGACGCTGATACTGAGTCCTTGTTCCTCCTTAGATCCCGGAGGACCCACCTTCACTATTGGGAAGTCAGTGTGGCTGTTGTGGGGAATCGTCTTCAACAACTCGGTGCCCATCGAGAATCCCAAGGGCACCACCAGTAAGATCATGGTGCTGGTCTGGGCTTTCTTCGCCGTCATCTTCCTGGCTTCCTACACAGCCAACCTGGCAGCCTTCATGATCCAGGAGCAATACATCGACACGGTCTCTGGACTCAGTGACAAAAAGGTACAGAGCTCTGTCACTGTCATTGACAGTCCTGTGCTTGTTGCCAGGCTTGTTGCTGTGTTTGGTGTACAGCTTAGGAAAACACAAAGTGGTCTATTTGGGGTGTGTAAACAGTGTGTGGTACAGAGCATGAAGGCAAACATCCAGAAGTGACAATGTCATGGCTGTGACTTTTCACTTTCCCTACAAAGTATGAAAGACTTCATAGAGCAAGCGGTGAAATTGAATTACATCCCATCTCTGTGAAAAGCCTATGAAATGTGATACACAAATGGATTTTCTGGGCCGACAGTGATTATAATTTCTGGTATTATCTTATGCATATTTGTCTGGCCCGAGGATCTGTTTTATAGGAGTATTGACAAGAAAATCCATGTTAAACCACCAGCATAAGAAATGGTTTGTAGGCTCTTTGCTCGCGGGCAACTGAAGGGATTAAAGAGGCTTTTGAGGAAAAGACCATGCTGTCCACTGCTCATTACAATTTTGGCAAAGTCATTTACAGTCTCATTATACATTGAGTTTGCTATGCAAAAAAAGAAACAAGAGTCATTTTGACAGCGAGTCCATAGATTATTGAGCAGCATCTGCAAGGCGGCATGGAGGGAAGGAAGGCTGAACTGCTGTTTGTCCAGCTGTGCTGAACCCCTCAGGTTAAGTGAATGTAAATGAGGTCCAAGATGAAGCCACAGAAAGTGACCTTGTATCAGAGGAGAGAGCGATGAAGACGAGCAGAGCTGCTCCGAGGACACCGCGCTGTGTTAAAGCAGATGATTTCCTCGTCCCTGCAGAACAGGCACTTAACTGGAAGAAAAGTCCTTGTGACAGGGTAACACATCATGTTAACTCTGACATCAGTCCTATGGTTTGCCTCTGACACCTAACCTCGGTAAGCTACATGGACGTGAAAGGACTGTCCTCACCAGAACACAAATGACGTTGGTAAAAGACATCCTGTGGTTTTGTAAACAACCAGTGTTTCCTTTGAGACACTAAGGTCAAAGTATGAGGATGTTGTAAAACCTTGGGGGGGGATGCTGTAGCGTGTTTGGCTGAACTTTTTTGTTGAACTTAATATTTCTGTTGTCTTTTCATGCAGTTTTGTGAACGCAGCCCGAGAGTCGGTTTTGTTAACTTTTATTTATCTGGTTGTGTGGTTATATTTTATGTTTTATTGATTTAGGGTGTTTTAATATCTGTCTCATATTTCAATTGTACTATCTAAACAGTCTCAGGAATTAAATGTTCATTGCTCTTCAAAAGGGTTTTCATGAATTATTAGACTATTATATTGTCATTATATCAGTGGTCTACTGTTCATAGAAATTATTCCTGAGACAACAAATCATCCAACAATTATCACGGCGGTCCTAATCACCTCTGAATCAAGGGCCCTAATGACTGTGCAGGCTGTACAGAATGTAAAAGTACTCAGACACAAGCTTGTGTTTTGACATATTCATTTCTAAGCTTGACCTCAAGAGATTGATCAAGTTTTGATATCGGAATACAGATGAGGTCTACTGCATTTTTAAAATGTACTGACATGAAATGGCTCTCTTTTTCTCATACACAAACTTTGGTGCAAATCCCCCTCAGCTAAAGTACTAAGAACATACTTCCATAAGGTTAACCAAAAGAGCAATTAGGTCGATTGTATTCCCACTTCCTGTCCCCACAGCTAATTAAATGCACATAGTGCTGCCAAAAGCAGAAGGAGGACAAAATGAGAGGCTCATTTCTCACGGTGGACAAGGAAAGGACGAAGGGATTTAAATCTCTTTGGACTGATTGTCAAATTGTCCAGTTTTAAGCATAAACTAACTGAGCGAGTTGGCAGCAGACATAATAATAACAAACATAAATGCACTTGGGGCAGAAGTCACAAGAGGTGCAGAGTTGGTCGTGTCATTACATTAGTACCTCAGAGCTTATCTGGATCTTACAGCCAGCAAAGCACCTCTGAATGACAAAACAGAGTGCTGCAATGGAGTCACAAGACCGCCACCAGAGTGAAGGAACAAAGTGAATTTGATTATATATGCTCAGATGCCGAGGTTAATTCAGTTACACCTGCAATCAATCAAAACCTCAGATCGTTTTGCTCATTTTCAAACCTTATTCCGCCTTTCCCGACAGTTTCAAAAGCCACAGGAGCAGTACCCTCCATTCCGCTTTGGTACGGTCCCAAATGGCAGCACAGAGCGCAACATAAGGAGCAACTACCCTGAGATGCACTCCCACATGGTCAAATACAACCAGAAGGGAGTAGAGGATGCCCTGAACAGCCTCAAAACAGGGTAAGTGTCTGCCAGGGATAATAAAAATATGTTTACAGCAGAAGTGAGAGCCAGAGCAGAGCCAAATAGTTATATAATGGCCATTCGAGTGAAAATCTTTTCTTTGCCCGGCTAGGAAACTGGATGCCTTCATCTACGATGCTGCTGTGCTGAATTACATGGCTGGCAAAGATGAGGGCTGCAAGCTGGTGACCATTGGCAGCGGGAAAGTGTTTGCTACCACTGGCTACGGCATTGCCCTGCAGAAAGATTCACGCTGGAAACGACCCATCGACCTGGCGCTGCTCCAGTTCCTGGCTGACGGTAAATTTTTCATATATATACACAACAGAGGCTGAATTTCACAGAATATTACCCGTAACTCTATAATAACTGTATCTGCGTGTTTTTCATAAACATGAATGGCACTAAATGGATAAGAAGTAAGGTAGCGAGGGGAAACTGGGCATGAATAAGAGGAACAAAATATTATTATAGCAAATTTTTCGCATCATAAATTCATGTCAATAAAATCAGGTTTCAGGAGGTGATTTAAAATGTCACAGTCGCTCTGCTAGCCTCAGCTCCTGGGGCAAGTTATTTCCCAGCCTCTGGCAAAAGCCTGGTCACCTTCGGCAGAAATATGCAATAGATGGTAAGAGTAATAATACAACACTTTGCATAACATGTCACGGCGAGAGGCCACACAAAAACTGCCGTGGTGTTATTACTTCCCACAGACACTGTCACCAGCTAAATTATGGGATTTAGACAAATCCACTTTATATTTGGTGACAAACGTGTAGACCACAACTGGAGTACAAAAAATATGTTTAAAAAACCAAAATAAGGAAATTTTTTTTTCAACATGAGGCTAATATTACCCAAGATATCCAGTGATTAAACTTCATAATACTATACATTAATATTATAATACTGTATAATAATCCAGCCAGCATTCCATTTCAAAATGTATTTCCTGATGCGAATGCGATGCAAATTCTAGAAAACAGATTCATACAAACATATTTCTGCTTCACAGTTCAGCAGATTTGCTTTTTTTCTTTGCTTTTTACTTGTGAACTACTAACTATTTGCTTACTTAAACAAACAGCCAAACAAAAAAAATCTGAACTGGTGGCAACCAGTACACATACAAGTTGTGGCAAGGACTCACAAGCACACACACGTTAGCTTTGTTTTAAGGAATAACAAGTTAAAATGAAGAAAACTTAGACTGGGTTTAACCAACACATCTGCAGCAGCCATTATTTGCTCTGCTTCTTCTAGAACAACTGCTGTCTAATTAAAAAAAACAAGTGATCTAAAAGCACAAACAGAAGAACTGCACAACCTCACACAGTCGTATCTGAGGTGGTCATCTGAGAGGATTTCATCATTGCATGCAAATGCATTTCATGAGAGCTGGAGGGCTTGTCATCAAAGAAACACTCGCTGAAACTGGACTTTGGTCTGCGTTCTGTCTTTCCTTTCGCAGGTGACACACAAAAGCTGCAGACCGTCTGGCTCACAGGCATCTGTCGTAATGAGAAGAAAGAGGTGATGAGCAGTAAGCTGGACATCGACAATATGGCAGGAGTTTTCTACATGCTGCTTGTGGCCATGGGCCTGAGCCTGCTGGTTTTCGCCTGGGAACACCTGCTCTACTGGAAACTGCGACATTCGGTCCGCAAATCAGAGCGCCTGGACTTCCTCCTGGCCATCAGCAGAGTAAGTAGTCCTCATGTATGGAAAACTGCGGACAACGCCAAGGGGTTTATGTTACTTCAATGTGCTTTATTACCTTCAAACCATATCTAAATATTTGGTCTGACATTTAAGAAGTAATGGCAGCCACACGAGCAGGACAGAACTTCTCATAAATGACAGCTGCAGTTGTGACATTTGTAATCAGCTATAACGAAACACCTTTTGCTGACAGGTGCAGAGAACCTAACAGTAAGATGACAGCCTTGTTGTATGAAGGAATGCAGTGGTAAAGTCTGCTGTCTCCCTCTGAGGGATCCTTCACAAAGCAGCTACAGAAATACTGGCAATGCAGTGAGAAATCCACACACAAGCCGAAAGGTTCAAGGGCAGCAACAACAATAATAAAAAAAAGATATGAAATAAATTTAATTTAGAGCAATAAACGAACTTCATGGATACTAGCTGAAATATATGGCTGTGATCCCTGAGAAATTGAATTTAAATTGTCCCATTAAAAATCTTTCATCTGCGTGTCAACGGTAGTCAGCGGTGAGATTAAGTATTCTAAACAGATGCCCAATTTGAAAGTGAAATAAAGCTGGTGGGATAAAAATGGAGAAACTAATACTGCAAGTGCATGATCAGCAACTCACTCATTTATATGCCTGAGGTGATTTTAAGATCAGGCTCAGTGCAAACAACATTTCAAACAAAGAAACACAAACGTGGAACTACCAGAAACAACTCTGAATCTTCTGCTTTTCTATATTTCACCTCATTGGCTCAATAAATTAATAGAATTCTTACAGAAACTGAAAAAATTATACGTCACAGTATATGTGGAGAAACAAACAGGACCGAAAGCCTGTTCTGCACGCTGCTGCTTCTCTCCGGTATCTGATGAGTTTAATTAGAGCTCTCCGTCTCTCTGCAGGGCATCTACAGCTGCTTCAATGGAGTAGAGCAAACTGACCGCAATGGGAGCATGCAGAGTCCGGACGTCACCACCAACTACTCACAAGCCAATATGTTAAAGATGCTGCAGACAGCCAAGGACATGGTGTCCTCTGCCAGAGTGGAGAACTCTCTTGACAACGCCACCAAAACCATAGAGAACTGGAGCAGGCGGGGGGCCGACAATGTGCGTGCTGGCCTGCCACCCCGAGTGACGACCACAGACGTGACACATGGCCGTCTGCCCTACATCTCCAGCATCACAGACAACCACTCACCGTACCCTCAGAGAGCCCTCACACCCACCTTCCCAGTTCATTACGGGGACACCTCCACCCAGCCGCTCCTGGATAAACCCCGCGTTGTGACCCGACCGACCCCGCTTCGCTACACGCTGCCCACCCGCAACAGTCAGCATGTTTTAGAGAGGACTCTGCCCATCTCCAGCCTCAGCAGCCCTCACATCGCCATGCGGGATCCTGCTCCATCCAGTGCGTCTAACCCCCACCACAGCAGCAGGCTGTATGTGGAGAACCAGGCCCGACACCCCACATCCCCTTTTGTACCTTACAGGGAATTCCAGGTGCCCGATATCTATGTGGAGCACAAAGGACCACTGAGGAGGAAGTTTAGCTACCCCCCTGACTGTGTGAGCCGGAGGAGGAGGTCCCACAGCTATGTGTTTGATGCTGCAGACCCCAGAGTGAGAGGTGACTACGATGAACCTCGATCCTGCCTTGCTGAGCTGAGGGCCAATCACCTCCTGAACAACCACGCCCCCGTTGCTGCTGCCATGTCCTGCACAGCGGGACACTACCCAGGTGGCAGCACCAGCTGCAACTCCTGTATGAAGTCCTATCTCGAGCCTGAAATGGATGACATACCACTCCTGGGGAAGGAAAAACTCAACCGTCGCGCCTCATTCCTCAAAGCCACATGGGGCAACGACAGGATCCATCAGGTGGATGAAACAAAGCCCTCAACATCCACGTCTCAATCCACCCGTGTAGACATGCCTGATCTTTTTCCACGGGTGGTAGTGGCCAACCCAAAGCCCCACAAGCTATACGGCAGTCTGGGCCACAACCTGTCCTGCTACCCCTTGGCTGCTGAGCCTGCCTACCTGGACCCCGCCCACATGGGCTCCTACCCCTACAAGCAAAAGCTCAAGTACTCTGAGTCCACCCGGCTACCCTCTTACAGGGAAGCGATCCTGCAGAATGCAGCTGCCCTGCGCCGCTCCTCCTCCACAGTGGTGCACAGACACTACTCCACCTACCTGAACTCGTACACAGACTTACCAGTGTATGTGGGGCCACTGGCCCAGGGACCGTCCCAGTTCTACGACGGTTCCAAGGACATGTGCCACTTGTTTCCCTGTACAAGCCACTGCCCGGATAACGCAGCAATGCTGCCTCGTATGAGTGACAGGCAGGTGGTTTACCACAACAATTTGCTTGGGCCCTACGACGGCACAGGAAAGAGGGAAAACCCGGGCTCTGGGAACAGAGAGCGGAGGCAGGTGTTGGTGGCGCGCAGAGTCAACAGTCCCTATGTGCCAAAGCCCTGGGGCAGAGTATCCAGCCTGGAGTCTGAGGTCTGAGCCCCCATCCTTACTGGAGCCCCACTGAGGAGAAGCATGCCTGGGGGTTCTGCTCTCAGCCTCTGGTTCAAGCAAAAATTAAACTCTACACCAATAGTGTATTTGAGAGTGCTGACTCTCAATTATCAGTGCAATAATTTCATGGGCAGCACCATGTAAAGGAGAAGACACTGACAAGCAAACTACTGCTGGGACTTTGTAAGCCAAACTTAAAACACTGATAAAAGAAAAGGCAACATTAAAAAGTATTTAATACATAAAAATTTAACCTGTTGATTATTATTTAATGGATTTTTAAATGCTGTGTTGCTATGTGAAAGAATTCCGGGAGACAATATACTGTAGCCTCTCAATCTGACAACGACTTGAGACACTTCCTCATTTTTTTCAAAGTAATTTCAGTACCCACCATGTCAACTGAAGATCAGTTATTAAGATAATTTTGAGATCAATCCACTGACATTTCGCCCCTGAATTTTCTAAGTCAATGACCTCGGGCGCACAGTTGATCTGAGGCTTTCTGCTCCACTGGTCATTACTGTAACTTGACTGGGATTTTAAAAAGGGAAAATCATGAAAAGCATCACGTGTATTCCCATTGTTACACCACCCTTTAATAAAGAACAAGGTCATCTCAAGGGCCTTTTGGAATCATCTGTCATCTCAATCTGTATGTTAAACACGCTCTCACGTCATACAGTGCTATAATGAATGGGACTCTCCACTTCCCATACCCGATCTGTTATTGTCACCATGGATGATTATGTGAGTACAGTATATGTTCAGAGTTGACATTGCGTGTCATGGCTCTGACCTTGGCCATTAAGTGCTCCAACAACGTGCCTCCAATCACTGAAAGCAACACTGATAACGAACTGAGGTAGATAAGCCTGAACACACCAGATCACTTGACAAGCAGCAGAAGGTTAAAACATGAGCTATGCAGCAGATAAATTGTATCATAAAATCGCATCAGACGAGCGGTTCTTATGGAACAGTACGTAGTGTTGATAAGCAGTAGAGGATCATCACTGCACGGCTGTGGGCTTCGGACAGACAGCGGCAGAGTAGACCATGGAACAGAAACTCAGCAGCAGCTAATTCTTATTCTAATGCTGAGGGTCAGACTACTTAACAACAACAGCAATCACAACACTCCTGATTCTATCAGTGCACAAAGAAAATCACTGTAGGTGAAA
This sequence comes from Scatophagus argus, assembly GCF_020382885.2. Taxonomy (NCBI): domain Eukaryota; kingdom Metazoa; phylum Chordata; class Actinopteri; family Scatophagidae; genus Scatophagus; species Scatophagus argus. The sequence goes on from NC_058508.1 coordinate 21,509,258, forward strand.
CACAGCAGAAAAACGCATTCACAATTAACACCAAACACCACAAATACTGCACAGACACGAGCAGCATAAGAGCTCAGACTGACAGCCAGCAGACACCAAACGAACAGGAGTAACGAAATCAACCAGCACTTCTGAGCACACAAACAGAGTCTTGTTGAAGTGAGTCAGTGCGAGTCAACCACACACAAAGTCTGCTTAAGACTTGAAGGAGAATCATCAAGAACAACTGCAAATACTGTCTAAATATAACTGAAAATAATTACATGGCTCTGTGCAAGACAACACCAATGTTTACAGCCCTAGAACCAACACTGAGCACTGCCCTCAGCCTCAGGGCTTCTTACAGAGCAACCACAGACCTGAGAGAAACTCGGTGCACATAACGCTCAAAATACCAACATTATTAATCATAAGAACAACAGCAAAAAATCAGAAGCATGGAAGCATCATAATACATGTGCCACATCACAGCCAGAGGACAATTAGCTCACTCACAACATGAAATTAATTCAGAACTGATGGCACTGCAATCAGCAGCACAAGAGCAAGAAAAACAACGAGCAGTGACAGCAGAATGAGCAGAAGAGGACACAGTTCAGCTTTTATAAATAGTTCACGCTTATTTTCTTTGTTTTCCAAGATCTTTCTGGTTTTTTAAATCTGTGAATAGCACATCTGTGTTCTCTGTGCATGGCATTGTGGGACATTGCTGTAAGCCTGTAGTGTGCAGTATGGAACTGGGACACAGCTAGTTAGCATGTTAGAAAAAGCAGCAAAACACTTACCTTGCTGAAGTGCATCAGAGACCACCATGGTTTACAGCAGCATGGACAGCAAATAAATATGCATGGCAAATAATAACCTGATATTACCAAACACATGTGAGCTCAACAGGCTGTGTTTACATTGCTGCAGCCAATATATAATCAGCCTTAGCTTCAGGGCTGATTACAGTGAGCTAAGAGGAAACAAAAGAACCTGAAGTGCAATGTAATGAAAAACCAATCAGGCCCATAACACTTATGTTCAAATAAATCAACAGCATCAAAAACAGCATAATAAATATGCCAAACAACAGCCCAAAACAAGAAATAAGCTCAGCCACAATTCATCCCACTGTTAATGCTGCACATACATCAAACACAACAGCCTCAGAGCAAATAGAAGCAGCCAGCAGAAGCAAAAACATAAAACACAAGCAGCTGTAAGGCCAGCAGTTTAGGCAGCCATATTTCCAAGCACTTAAACAGAAGCTGAGCACAGCCAAGACATAAACTCACAATATGGATGTTGTACAAGTACAAGCAGAAGACACTTACCCTGCTGGAGTCAAATAGTCATGGACAGGTAGCTCTACTCCCAGCTGGATGTAGTTTGAAGAGAACAGCTAATAGGATGAACTGTCACAGGAGCAGCCATTCAACCACAGCTTCACTACTCCAAACACCTGTAGTGAGGTGACGACATGATGAGCTCCTTCGTCAGGTGCTACACGAGCCACATGCTAATGTTGTGAAAAGGCACTTTAAATACAACTGTTCCTATAGGATATGAGGCCTTGCTGTGGCTAACTACTCAATAGTGAATAAAGTATTTAAAACTAGCAGAATATGAACTACAACGATAAAATACAATCTACACTTTAATTTAGCTACAATAATAACACAAAATGTAATGACAGGGACCTTGTATCTGCAGAACAAGTGCTTTTACTTTTGATACTTGCTAATAATTTTCTTAAGTTTTGAATACGCGTCTTTTATTTGTATTTTCATAATGTGATAGTTTGTTTGTTTGTGTGTTTACTCTTCAATACGCTGCTGCGAGCTATTGTTTGTCAAAATTACTGCCACAGTCCACAGAGAACAATTCCACACACAGCAATTATTTTATCAGTTTTATCACTGAAAGTGTGTCAGATTCACCTTCGGATCCAGATCTGGACCCTCATCCAGCCCGGGCTCGCATTAGCATTGAGGCGGCAGCCCTCAAACCCGGCATTTCCCTGACGCTTTGTGGACTGAATGTCATCATTGTTCACTCTCAGTTTCATTCATAATTTTTACCATCTGGGTCAACACTGACTTTGGCATAAAATTCTTTCAAAGAGTCAAACACCGCAGAGTCTGGGCGGTGTGAGCTCGCGCTGCCTTCGTCCACGCTGATGTTGATGACGTATTTGTTAGTGCGACAGGTATGACAGCTGTTGCCAGGTTGGGTGGTTTTGGGTTTTTCCGCTACATATTAAGGGCGGTTTACGGTGTGTTTAGCGTGGCTTTTCGCCCGGAAGTGGAAATCTGGCGCGCTCTTGAGAGAGCGCCGTTCACAAACGCCAGAACGAACGCGTTCAAAGTAACGTTCATCAAGCGGAAATACAGCGCGCGCAGTTCACGTTCGCCCAAAATATGAACGATCGTTCATGAACGCATTCAGGCACAACATGTCACATGATGAGCTCCTTCGTCAGGTGCTACACGAGCCACATGCTAATGTTGTGAAAAGGCACTTTAAATACAACTGCTCTTATAGGATATGAGGCCTTGCTGTGGTTAACTACCCAATAGTGCATAAAGTATTTCAAACTAGCAGAATATGAACTACAACAATAAAATACAATCTACACTTTAATTTAGCAACAATAATAACACAAAATGTAATGAAAGGGACCTTTTTTCTGCAGAACAAGTGCTTTTACTTTTTAAACTGTCCCAGATACGAGTGCTGCCGTCTTGTTCTGGTGAATGCATTTGGATAACATAACAATGAACACCGGAACAACCATCAGCGTTATAAGAACTACCTAAAATAACAAAAACAGCAGCCATCATCCATCTTTATGTATAGTCATTGGTTTGGACCATGTTTTACTGGGCCTCTGGTAAGTCAAAGAGGTTGAAGACATTAAAATAAAGAATGTAGGTAAAAAAAGGAGTTGTGACAGCTCAGGGAGATGAGATGAAACCTTAAAGAGCTTCTCATTAGGCTTCCTTCATTTCTTTTTGTGAAGTTTCTGTGCAAACACACTTTAAGACTCTGAAAATGGATAAAAGTTTATTTTCACTCTGACATTGGTTCCATTAGACAAATGTTTATGCCAATTGCTCAGCGGGGCTGAGTGCCAAACTCAATTCTTAATCCTTAGAAATCACACAGCATTGGGGAACAAATCCAAACAGAGGAGTCTTAAACACTCTCATTATCCATTTTGTAATGTTTGAGATATTACAGCTCACAGTGCTTGTTCAACATCACCCCCATTTAAACTCACACATTAAAGGAGCGAGTTCACCATCCCTAAACACCCTGATTCACTTCACATGAATATAATAAGTCATCTCTAGCAAAACCACACTGCATTAATGTTGCCAATGATCCATGCAGTCAGGAAACCGTCCTGCTTCGGGCTCTTGTGTGTTTTCTGGTTGGCCCGGAGACAAACAGGGATATAACGGTGCAGCGATGAGGCATTTATGTATTCTGCACTCCTCTGTAAGACCTGCAGAATTGATGGGAGGGCAGATGATGAATGATTCTACACATGCAGATAAAATATCAGCAGCCATTTGCAAATGTCCAAAATATCCACAGCCACACACACAATGTTGTGGACTGCATGCTGCTCAAGATATTAAAGGCCATTTAAAAACCAAAGCTCTCCAGGACTCTGGCACCACACTGGAAAATAAAACTATTAACTTGATTAGTTATATTAGCAGCCAAGTTACATCTGCCACCATGGACAATATCTCACTGTGAAAAATAATCAGAAGTGCCTCCATTTTGTTAAAGTTAATATAACTGAACAAATGAAGAAAGAAGTGAATCTGGAAGAGACGACCTTCTCTCAGAATTTTTTTTGTGCTCTCTCACATGAAGGACACGTTTGTCAGGTGGACACAGGAAGCGTTAACACCTTATGGACTCGTGTGCTTAAGCTTGACCTCCACTTTATACAATCAAATCATTGTTTCTGTTATTGTTTAGCAGCTTCTGTGCTGGTCCTTCAGTCAACAGTATGGATATTGTAATGGCTAACGGGACACTTATAAAGCCCACTCAGTTACGTAGATATCATATAACATATTTTCTGTGTGACTATCCATCCATTCTTTAAGGAAAAGCTGGAAGTAATTTGAAGGTCTTTCTGGGTTAAATGCTCAGCCTCGCTCCTCTCAGCATGGTGCCCTTATTAATTGGACCCTCTGTTATCACCGGGCGATGATCAGTGTTCACTGAAGCCCGGTGTCATATAGACACGTGACTCCTGATTGGACGAAGAGTGATTAATGCCACAAGTGCTTAATAAGTGTGAGAACTGACTCTCAGCTCAATAAACTCATTTGTGGAACCCCAAAGTGGGTCTCTGTAGATGAGTATATGAATTCGCTCCCCATGCTCACTGACCACACCAATTTTCACTCATTTCACACACTAATTAATAATTAATATTGGGATCTGTGTGCCTCAGAACGTGGAAAATTCATTCCCTCTCACTACTCTTTGCAATGTATGAATTCAGAGAAAGTGGGCGTACAAAGACGAGTCATGCAAGACAATTCATTTCCCAATTTTACTACATAAATACAAGGCAAGATTATATCTGGCATCGGGGAATAGTTTATGAATATGATTTCACTCTTGATTCCCTCTGCATATTGAACGCACTGAAATGACATGAAGTCAGAAGTAGTTGCTGGTGTGCGTCTGCATGCAGAAAGTTGGGCTGCAAGCCTCAGGCTTTCACTTTGAGAGGTTTTTTAAAAGCGATGGCAGCTAATGTCCCCTTAATGAATAGTTTGTTTTCACTGCTGCCACCCTGAAAGCTCAAGCTTCCTCATTAGCTAAGATCAACTACAAATAAACAATACTGGGAACGACACAGTGCATCTGAACACTCGTCTGCTTCAGGGCTGCTTCCTCTGTTTCACCCTTCAGTTCTTCTCCCGGACCCTCAACTCAACCCACAGACCCCACCGGGATGGGTTAGAGCCGGCAGAGAGCCAGGAGGTTTAGGTTAAGGTCAGGGTCAGGGTCAGGGTTAGGCAAGTTATGGTTCTGGTTTGAGTAAGTCTGCAAGAAATTAATGTAAGTCTATGTAATGTCCCTATTAGGCATGAAAACCTACACACACACACACACACACACACACCCTCTGACCCGTCCAGGCCCTCCTCATTAGCTCAGTTAAGATGGTGGACCCGGGCTGGCCAGCTGAGCAGGTTTCTGCAGGGACTGAAGCCTGCTGTTTGTTTGATGAATCCTTGAACTCCCCTTCTGCTGCAGGAGTGACAGCTCTGCAGAGGCAAACGCAAAGCCACAGGGGGCCGGCTGGACAAAATGACAGAAACAGCACTTGAAAAACATTGTTTTCAACTTTCGAACCACAGACACAAAGGCAGCAATGCAGAGAAATCGAACGTGTCACCTTTAAAAGATGGATGATAAGCAGCGCCTTCACTTTGTCAGTCCTCAAAGCAACATGATGCAACCGTTGCCATCCAGAGAGCATACGGTCTGTGCTGCACTGCAGTCAAACATCAGCCTGCTCAGGTAAATGAGCCATGAGTCATGTAATAACAAGACAAATAAGAGCAAAACCTCACTCAGAAACGCAACGTTTTTGGATATCAAGAGAAGGGAATTATTCAGGGCAGAGGAAAGGCAATTTCCCGCCTGGTCTCACTAAAAAGGGGAAGAAATGTGCTAATCTTATATTTAGATTCAAATCTAGCAGGTCTTGCTTTTAGTTTATATGAATTATTTAGTGCTTTGTAAGGAAAATCATCAGACTTAATTCAAGCAAATATCACTTTGTCTTTGAACTAATTTTAACTTGATACAGTGGGGCTGATTTTTATCAAACTAGTTAAAAAGAAAGAGAGACAAGAGAGACAAATGTCAAATATGCAGTCGTGCAGTTGCTAAGTGAAGGAATAAAGAGTCACATGTGGCAATCCTGTAGTTCTGATGAATGAACTGAATCCATTTCATTTTAACTGTTGTTTTGTGAAGCCCGGGGGAGGAGGAAGAGGAGGAGGAGGAGGGCACAGTAGATTAGGCTAATGGAAGTATGAAATAAAGCAGTAAAGTGGACCAGTATGGATTAAAGCAACAGTATTGACCCTTCATTGCTGCTAATTGTAAAATGCACAACTGAAGGAAACGATCAATTTTCCGATCTAAATGTGACCATTTTTCAAAACCTGCTGGAATCAGCTGCTGTACATTTTATCACATCATACTTTATTATGTTGTCAGTATACACAAAATGAACTATAGTGTGTAAACAACAGAAAACAATTTGGTCCAGTGTCTAAATGACACAAAAAGTAGCATCATTATGAGGTTAAAAATCACAGAAATTCATTCAAAATGTTGTGCATTTTAAACATTATTCAACATATTATCTGAATTTCTGTAGATATGTGAGTAATGTGGTGATCAGCACACTCACACAATCTGACTGGCCACCCCAAGTCCCACCTCATTATGCTAAAGTATGATTGGCTACCTGCCTGGTGAGAGGCGGGACTTCAGTTCAAACCAACTGTTTGAAGAGTATTTTCAAAGGTGCATCATCTCCTTTTGTCTTTGTGTCTACTTTTGGAGTAGACAAAAGGAACTAAAGCAGTTTTGTTCCACAGAGGACGGATCAGGAGACCGGCTGGGGACTGGCCCCCCTGGTGGTTGTAGTCTGCTGGAAGTGAACCAGCCTGCCTGGCCCACAGGGCCTCAGCATTACATTGTATTTGCAGGCAGATGCCTTGGCATCTGGACCAGGGTTAGTAAGCAACCATCAGCATGTGCTGGCACTGAGGAAAGCGCTCTGGGCTGGCCAGAGCGCACAGCCAGGAGCCCTCAGTGGAGCAGATTGTTGGCCCTGATGGAGCCCGATTTCCATCATCCATTATCCACAGCCTGCAGATAAGTCAGGGTCCCACAGGGGCCTCCCTCTGAACAGCACTCCCAGGAAAAGAGGCCTGCCACATGTGAGGGTCTGGACAGCAGGGGAATGAGATACTTGAGGCATATATGTTGGGCTGTGATTATTTAGTCACTTTGAGGAACAAAGTTGTCTAGCAGGGATCTGGTTGTTTAGAGCTCAGGTTTGAGTGACAGCCAGTCATAACTGCTGCTGAGTCAGCAATTTGCATTGGCGCTCACAATGACCAATTTTAATTTCCATGCTTAACTTAACATGTGTAATGAATTTAACTTACCTAACATGAGTGAAGTTATGTTAACCCAACTATGATCTCATTCTAAACCTAACCAAGTAGTTTGAACCCAAACTGGGACTGTAGGTCACGTAACTATGACAACATAAGAGAACAAACCTCACCTGTCAAAAGTCACCTGACTTCGCCCTTTCCTGCAAATCAAAAGTCAGATCTGTGCGATGACTGGCACCCGCTCCTTTCTGAAACGCTTTGGAAGGTTTTATACTTTTGTTTTTAAAGCACTGAGTGATTTAGAATTTCCATACTGGCTCTGCAGCCTTCATCACAACATTTAAACCCGTTTTTTTTAACTGCAGCTTTCAAGGCTTGATGAAGCGTGTCCTTGTTTACAATGTATTATTCTTTGTTTCTGTACAGCACTTTGCTAAATGTAATATGCTAAATATGACCTTTTCCCCTGCTGTCTGACACGTGTGCCCTTGAAAACATCGTAGCACTCAACACCATATGGCCTTACCTCTAAAATCCCACGCCGGTTAACAATCACCCTTTAATCATTCACTTCCTCCAGACACATTTTGCCATCTGGTCCTGGCATTCAAACCAATGACCTGCACGCTCACACTCACTTCTCCACGCTGTGACAGTTCGCCATCAGCTCGATCATGCAAATTAAATGAGCGTAACTCCTTCAGACTTTCTGATGTGACAGCTGAGTGGAGGAATGATGAGATTTAAAGTGCACTCTTCTAAATGTTTTACACCTCGAGTCCGACTCTCTCTTGTCATGTCTAGTGGCTCACCTTAGAAGCTAAACCATAAAACTCTTTGGTGTGGTCAAAAATGTCAGAATGCTCAGAAGCTGTGCGACCCGCCTCCGGTTTCTGCTGGGGACTTAGTGACCTCGTGACATTGATGAGTATTTATTCTCCATTAAAGTGGCATGACATTAATTAAGCCACAGTTTGATCAATTAACGCAAAAGGCAGCGACTCAAGACCATTTGGAAAACACAATTGATTTTACGACCTCCTCCCTCCTCCTTTAAGCCACGTTCACGTCATCACAGGAGCTTGCGTTCAAAACATACGCTCAGTTAAGTGATGTCCTGCAAAAGCCTTGTGTTTCCCTGACCATTACACCTGAGAGACACACTCAGACACGTTCTGATCTTCTGAACCTTCTGGTCTCTGATGTTCACAGTGAAGACCAATAACTTACTTAATTCTGAAAACTTTCCTTCTTTTCTTATTTCTTTGGAATACCAGCTGGCATCGTCACACTGTCCTCCTGAGTCTCACGTTCGTCCCCGAAGCGGCTCCCTAACTGAATTCTCGGGACATCCGCACTTTGAATAAATTGCCTCACACTCCATAAATTCTCCCAGATGCTAAAAGTCACTTTGAGCATAGGGTGGGGTTGTGGTGGGGTGATCTGAGGGTGAAAGTGTGGCGGAGAATAAGAAGATAAAGTTCAACAGATAAAGAGGAAAAGGACACAATATCTATATAAAGACCCACCAAAGACCAGAACTGTTCAGCTTCTCAGAACAGGAAGTAAGTGTGCTATGTGTCTCATTTTGAAATTTTTAGCCAAATTACCAAATTACAAAACAAATATTTGAAAATAAAAAAGTTTAACGATTTGTAGAAGAATTGACAAGTTATCAACTATTAAATTACAATCACGAAGAACATCATGGTCTTTTGAAAGCCACCCCATCAAGAGGCTGTGCCGAATCTCAGGAGATAAATGGATCACCTCAGGAGATGTTAACAAGTAGAAGTTAGTAATCACCAACTGTCTTATTTGTATGTACACTGGGAGCCCTGTGAATAATCAATAAAAGCTCCAATGTCGACATGTTTGTCCATTTAACCCCCTCCCCCATCTTTTTAAAAGAACGTCAGTCAGTGAACTGCTATGAGACGCCTCGTCCACCAACAAAATGATGACGAGGTCGGTTTTGATATAAAAGGTTGTGTTAGCCAAATATTGGTTTGGCTGGCGTGAGGAATGAATTTCTAATCAACTGCTGATTCCATCCAAATGTACCTAAGCAGCACAGCAAATTCTCAGCACTTTAAAGCATTTTACCTAATAAACATCACATCAGGGGTTACAGTTAAGACATTACTGAAGTGCCATTAAGGCTCTTCTTCTGTTACTGCAGCAGATTTGAGAAAACCTCGCAGGATGGAAATGTCTGAACAGGGAAGGACTTCTCTTCTCACGCACTTTAAATGAGCCAATAATGAAGGACTGCAAAGTGCTCTCTGCAGGTATGGCACTCAGTGAATTTAAGCTATTTAAAGTTTAAAAGCAAATTCAGTTATAACATATCATTTTGTCAACAAACAAACAAATAAAAGAACACCCACATAATCCCTGTTCAGGGTGGATGATCATGAGAGTTTAAATTGAAGAAGCTTGTAGTTTATTCATAGCTAACCTTGAATAATAGATTAATCCATTACCAGCTAAACTGAGCCCAGAAATCATGCAATTATACTGTCCACTAAATCGGCAAAGCCAATTAAATAATAATTCACTGAGCAGTGAAAATGTCTTTTTGTTCTGGGCAAATTTTACACTATGACAACATGCTACTTTAATCTGCCAAGAAAGCAGCTTCTGTTTGTGAGCATAATGTTAATATGATCTGTGGGGAGTAAACCTGGTGCCCACAAACGTCATTCATTAAAATATGATGCACCATCATGTTGTTTAAAAAGGGCTGAGCCTTCCGGAAGAGTTCGTTTCAGCACTTTATCATTACAGTGACGGTTCACTTCCTGTAGCAGCTTATGTGTCTATGTGAACACAGTGTTTGGACTGGAGGTTTAAAAAATCTGTGCCCCAAAACAAAAACATCCAGAAATGCACCACAGACCGTTTGTTATTCGATTCCACAGCTGATTGCTATTAACAAGTTCACATTAATTTACAAGCTGTCACAACATAACGTGGGTCCCACATAGGGTCTTGGGTCTTACAGTCCAGGAGGATCCATGAAGACTTACAGTCTGCACTGAAGTTACAGCAGACAGCGTGTGCCTACACCTGCCACAGCTTAGGCTTGACCAGGGTAAGGGGCTGCTGATCAATGCTGGCTCTTCGTTCAAATCTGGACATCAGCTAATCAGTGTTATCCACATCTGATGTCATCTGGTTTCAACCTTCAAAATCCCATATCAGTGGAATGCCTCCTCTCATCATGTGCTTAATCCTCCAGCGTTGCATGTCTTTGGTTATGGCTGGTGCAAGGGCAATGGGAGTGCTTTAATTGGGTCCTCCCCTCCTCCTCCATTTCATTTCCCATGTCTGTGAGAGACATGAAAGGAGGACAGGCCACATCATTTTGGAGAGCTATTCCCTTTGTGGTAATGAGACAGAGCCAGCTCCAAGGTTAAGTTAAAAAATGACAAGATTCACCTTTTCTGCAGAGCTCATTTGAACAAAGAAAATTGTTGCGACTGTGTTTGTATGCACACTGAGAAGCCTGTAAGTAATCAAGGTAAAATCAATAAAAGCTTAATGTTCCCCAAAGAAACTCCAATGTCAACATGTTTGTGCATTTAACCTCCACCCCTCCTTTTGTTAAAGAATAGCGTCACAGGAGCTGAATCTAGGAATCACTAAAATGATGTGTAAAATGATGATAAGGACAGTTTGGACATAAAAGGTTGTCTTACCTAAATATTGGAGGTTTGACAAGGTCCTCAACCCCAAGCTGCTGCAGTTGCAGGTGGTGTTAACTTTTTGGTTCTTTTTAAAAACAATAATTAAACTAGAATACATCTTGACTTTAAAGGACAATTTCACTGTCATATTTGCACAAAGATGTCCCAGGTGCCCCAAGTCCTCTTTGAGTTGCTCTGTAAGGAGTCAGGACTCCCGAGTTGCTCTGTAGGAGCTCAATCCTGATGCCCCCACGTGTTCCCTGTGGTCAGTCCAAGTACCTGATTTCTATGAGGTCCAAATTAACTGCTGGTCACTCCTATTGTACTTCTGATCTTCTCTACAACTGCCCCTCTGGTGTTGTGGCTCCTCTTGCTGACACAAATACTCCAACTTTTAAGGAGTCTAAATTTTCCTGTTCCTTCCACAAGCTCCAGAACACCTGTGGTCAGTCAAAGTTAGCTCAAGTGACTTATAGTTTGCCCAGATGCCCCTCTGGTCAGCCTCACTGTGTGAATACCTTTGAAATCGATCCAGGCATCCTCACAGTTGTGTCAGATCGGCCCAAGGACCCTTCTAGCCAACACAAATGCCCCTTTGGTTACTGCCCCCCTCAGGTGAGCCTGTGTCAGGTGCATCTCGTCAGCTGAAACGCCCCTGTAGTCAGCTAAAGTGCCCGTGAGGTCCTTTTCCCTTGTTGTCTTAGAGACTCTGTGCAGACCACTGACAACCCGACACTGAGCAGGCCACAGGCGTGTCGACCTGCTTGAAGAATTTGAGATGGGGTGTTTATTGAAAAAGAGCGCTCATGCTCAGCAAACCCCATAAAGAAATTCAGCAGCAGCTGTTTCAGTGGGTATCAATCAGTTGTTGTATATCAACACCATAAACTACTTGCAACATCTCCAAATCACCCTCAAGGCCAGGTAATGTAGTTACAGTACCAGTGCCATAAAGCACACGTTCAGCTCCCTCCCGCTCCAGACAACGCCATCCATCAGCTCGGCTTGATCCATGAATTGTTTCTGCTCCGCAGTTAATGAGCCTGCAGTCTGGCAACAAGGAATCGACTCATCCTCATACTCTCCTATGGATTTCGCCATCACAGACATTACAGATGGTTGACTCCTGATCATTTTTGTCATTGATTTTCCTCGCAAGGCCAAATGTGGCACAGCAACAACGCAGGAGAAATGACCACATAAATCTGCTGCGATGCATGCAGGAGGTTGTGTTCTGCGAAACACATTGAGTGTGCAGCACAAGACGAGCCATGAGGGGACTGAGGCTCGTCCCATCAGTTTGGGGCAGAGCTGGAAGGAAAACAGGACTTTCAGTCATTCTTCTTCCACTTGCACATAACGTGTCTTGTCACTGCTTTTATCATGATGTTTGCGTGTAGTTTTTTCTTCTGATTTGCTGTTAAAAGTTAGTTTTGAATTTTGTTTTTTAAAATGAATTAGTCAGCATGCAGACAATTAAAGGCAATTGTTTCAAGAGGAGGACCACATCACTCACTGTGTTGTGTCAGCATTTCAGGATTTTGTCTTCAAATCTGCAGAAAAACAGAAACACCGAATTGATGTACCGCAAAACGGCAGCTCTGCAATGGAGCTGAGGGCCCAGTGAGAACTGGACTCAGACACCAAGTCCTCTTCCTGATGGAAAATCAGGAACCAAGAACAGATGCAGGTTTTGTTCTTTGATTACTGTTGACTGATGTGTGATGATGATTTTTATATATTCCTACACTTAGCGCACCATATTATAGCAGTTTGTGAGTAGATGCAATCATTTTAACTTGCTGGTTTTTTTTAGTAGTTAGTAAGGAATATAACTACACAACTGTATAATAATACTGTAGGACATGTGAAACAACACTGAAACAAAGTGCAGATCCAGATCTGTGTCACACAGGGAGAACTGTGAGGAAAAAACAGCAGATCTGCTCCTGCAAGGACAAACGTTAATCACCTCCTCTAACGCATGGGAGGGACCACAAGGCAAGGAAAACATTTATTATTCTGCAAGGCACATTTCATTAAAGTGATTTATTTTAAAATGTGCACAACAAAAAGCAACAGTCACACAGAAAATTCCAAAATACAATGAAGGAACAAGCGCAAAAAAGAAGAAAGAAAAGCACACCAGAGGGAGGTGGAGACAGCAATAGTTTGTGTGGGAGGCCTTCCAGAGGTGAGGAGCTGTGGGTTTACAGCCACTCTCCTCTGAAGTGGAAATTTCCCTGGAGGAAATCAGCGAGAAAGTAGAAACCATTTATGTGTTCAGCCCTCCCTATTGCAAAGAAATTATCCTTTACAAACTCCCACATTTCTGGGAGCCGAGCCACTCTGACCTTCTCCGCGCTCCACCTGTTGTAAAGCCTTTCAATTTGCAGCCCATTTTGTGCTGGATATCAAAGCGGAGCGAGCTGGAGCGTCAGCGAGTAACGTGCACTGACACATCCATGAATTCCAATGAAAAACAAACGGACACAAGCAACAGACCAGCATCCGGGTTACTTTAGTGGGGAACTTCAGAAGCAACAGGACATTTCTGGGTAAAATGTTCAAAAGAAATTCCAAAGTGAGAGTATAACACAAAACATCTACTACAGTAGTACTGTGTGTGTTAATGCTAACCAGTATTAACATAAAGTAGTTTCTCTGTTTAGACAAACTACATTTCAGCATATAGTGTGGCCGTCTGCACCACAACGCTTCACAACAACTGACACTTCAGTAACGGCTGGTTACCACGGAGCCTCAGTGAGGAACTGACAGCGAGATGAGGGGGAGACGCCGCGGACGCCGTCCCCCCCTCACAGCGGCCAACAGACGAGTTCAGTGAGCAAAACAGCACGAGTTCAAACTACAAGTGTGTGTGAGTGTGTGTGTGTGTGTGTGTGTGTGTGTGAGTGTGTGTGAGTGTGTGTGTGTGTGTGTGAGAGTGTGTGTGAGTGTGTGTGTGTGTGTGTGCCGAGCTGTGTGTGCGCTGACACTTTGCCCTTTGCTGTGCCTCCAGTCCCACAGGTCTCTCGTCCTTCGTGTCTGCGAGCCCTCTTGACTCCTTGACTTCCTCTAACTCACTTTTTATCAATTATTTTTTTATCTTTGCTGAGCACGTGGAAACATCTCAAAGTCACCTGTGAGCAGGTCAGAGTCTCTTCGTACCACATCACGGACCCTGAGAGCACAGAGTGACTTTAGACACTGAAGACTCCACTTCTTGATGTTACACTAAGACAAAGCAGTTTCATCTCAGATACTCAGAAATGCTCTTTAGGTAACAGATTGTGTGAGTTTTCTTGTCTTCTCTAAATGATTTGCACGGTGCTTTAAAACGTCCCACCACAGCTTCAGTTCGCTGACTTCATCTAAGAGGTGTGAACAAGCAGGTGATGTAAAACTGTAGTGATGTAATATTTAATATATTCTTACTATATCTCCAGTTGTGTATTTTAATAAAGCACATGTTTTATAAACAACTTATTGTTGACATGACTACAACAAATTGTGAAGATCACAGTAAAGGTCACAGCATGCTGGATCTGCTTCATATGCGTGTGGGCTGCAGTGCAGTTGTGTCTCATATAATAATAAAAACCACATCATTTCATCCATATGTAAAGAGATCGTTATTATAGACTTTATACGTAAAAGAGTGAATGAGTGACTCCCTGTTTGGCTTGTAAAAATATTAAAAAAATTCATTTTGCAAATATTTTAGGAATACATTCAACACCTCTGATAGACTACAAGTTAAACTCAGTGTGTTGGTGAGAAATAAATGCTGAATGTAAACACAAACAAACTGTGTTTGTCTGATCAGGGAGCCTTTAAGATGGAAGTCTGGCCGGTTGGGGCTGCATTCATTTGTGGCTGGATATTAATTACATGTTATTCAAATAAAATGAATTTAATGAAAATTGATTTAATGAGGAAATTTTAAAAATGCCAAAGAGACAAATGATTGGTAAAAACAAGATCTTAAGAAGCTTTATAACATTCATTTCCTGAACAGATGAACTGATGCTGTCTTTTCAATGCATATTTTAAATGCTAATCTATTGAAAACATTTAGAACCACATTTGAAACTTTAAACTGTACAGTAGTGGAGATGGCGGCACACCACACAGGTACAGACAGGCGGCTCTCTGGGTGTGACAAATGTTTGGGCACATTAAATCTGTCCGTTTGTGCTAATGGCTCGACTTCCTGTCCCTCTGCGTTCCCTCTCGGACTCTTTGATGAAGCCGTGGGTTCTTCTGTTCGCTTGCAGACACTTTGTTTTCTATTCATCAGTGTCCAAGATTCAGGAAACTTTTCTGAATGGCCGCCAACATCGCACCATCTGTCTCCACCTGTCCAATGCTGGCGGTGCTGAGAAATTGATATCTAGTGCTCCAGCTCCACCCGCAAGACGAGGAGAGGGGGAACAAGGTGCAGACTAATAACTGCAAACCGCAACAGGGCAACGGCACGGATCAGGGATAATCGGTCATAAATATGTCACCTTAATCTGCTGCCATCATCTCCCTTGAGTCACTCAGTGTACTTTCAATATTTTGCTAAAATTGTCTAAGTGGTGTCTGGTAAACAAACAAATGATGCTGGAGAAAGAATGAATGTTCCTTGATATGTATCCGTGAACATCTGCTGTAAGCCACAGAAGTTTGTGCCCTGCAGAGCATCTGCCTTTGCAAATTGATTACCCAGGGGGAGGCCAGACTCCGTCCCTGCCACACATGAACCACAGCTGCTGCTTTGATTAAAAGCTGAATGCAAGTCCGCTGTTTTCCCCACGCAAACGTCCAACTCTGAACTGGGGCCGGCGTTGTCTATGGAGGACAGAGACGAGGACCAGGATGATCGCACATATTCATGATCGTTGAGCGTATTATTTGAATTTCTGGGTCTCACGGCTGATTTGACCAAGTTGGACCGAGTCTGTTAAAGCCTGAGCAGGCAGGTAAAAATCATGCAGTGTGCGGTTTTCACCAAGTGCACATTTGGGTCCCATAGTCAGGACTGTTGACCTCACCGGCCTTAGAGTCTCTGACAGCAAAGGGTTTTGGGCACATTGTTTGCACCTGTCACTGTCATCACTGTCCAACAAAAACCAGGTCCGAAGTCAACGGTGTAATGTTTTCCTGCGTATTATTTTTGAGGCAGTAAAGTGTGCCAACATAGGTTCACAAGGTGTGTACACTCTGCTTTGTCATTGGTGGACTGGCTCTGACATCATCCCAATCCACCTGGTCTTTTCACTCCACCTCCATCAGTGGCTCAGGATTCATCAGGAGGACAGCTGCTTTACTCCGAACCATTTGAATCAACAATCCTGACTTTTTGAAAGTGTAGAACTGTTTAGAACACGAGTTAACATTAGATCCTGACCAATCCTGTCAGATCAGATTTAAATAATCAGCGACACATGCTGAGATCCACACAGATTCTCTGCCTACAGCTGGAGGGGCACTGATTAACCTGAAACATTGCTTAACCTTATAATCTGTAGTGAATGATTAGATAATACAAAGTAAATTGAAAGCACAAATTAAGTAGTGTAAGTTAATAGGACAAATAATTTCATTAAAAGCAAATGAGTAATGAATTAGTTCTTTCCCCTCTGAAACCTCTCAGGTACTGAACATTTCTGCTCCTACAAGAAACAATCCGTTCTCAGTTTAGCTTTAACTATAGTGTGTCATTTCAATTCAATTCAATTTATTTATATAGCAGCAAAGCAGTTGAGGTCCAGACCAAACTCTTCAATTTGACTTTTAGAGAGACCCAACAAAACTGTATTTGTTTATGACATATTTCTGAGTGTCAGAAACAGTGAATGTTTGTTCCAGGCTTCACCTGAGTGACGCTGACAGGTCAGTACACAAAGCTTTCTCTATGACACGGACGTGGACGATTCCTGCACGTGTGAGTTAATACTGACAGTACAAACTGTTTTCTCAACAGTTTATCGAACCTTTCTTTTTCAGTGACCATCTCATTTGAGGAGCTGTTAAGTTTGCTGCACTCAGTCAAGGAGAAAGAAGCAGGAAATTGGTCTCTGGTTCACCCTGCTTTCACAAATTCCATCCTCACGGACAGAATGAGAGGAACTTCAGTTTGTGTTCCTTCTTCCAAAACTAATTAACTCAGACACTTTGAACGGAAACAAGAATTGACCTTTGAGTCTTTTCTGCCATTTCTGGAACCAAACACTGATGTCAGTTATCGCAGCGACTCTGCGGTTACCTTCGCCATCATGAGCCGTGCTTCGTTTCTGTGTTTTCTCTGGTCCATTCACACTTCACACAACAGGACTGCAGTCCTGATTATGGGGTTAAAAGTCTACTCACCAAAAAAAAACCCCTCAGACCAAAGGAAAATCAGTGTTCTGTCATTTACTTAATATTGAGTAAGTCCCCTTTAAGTCCTGTAAAATGCAAGGTGTGACCTTCATGGACTGGACTTGTTTCTCCAGCACATCCCACAGCTGCTCAATTGGATGGAAATCTGGAAAATTTGGAGACCAGGTAAACACCTCTTGACCCATGTTTGCAGAGTGGGCGCAGGGCAGGGCACATTATCCTGCTGAAAGAGGCCACTGGCATCAGGTAACACCACTCCGTGAAGGGGTGATGTAGCAGTGATGTTTCCGTGGTACATGTCAAAGTAGCGTCCACGTGAATGGCAGGACTCGAGGTTTCCCTGCAGAACATTTCACAAAGCATCACACCACCTCCGCCTGCTTGCCTTCCTCCCATAGTGCATCCTGGTGCCATGTTTTTGAGGCACATACGCCCCACCATCCCCATGATATAAAAGAAAATGTGGTTCAGCTGACCAGGTCCTGACCACTGCAGATTGCAGTTTTGGATCATCAGCTTCAAGGACAAAATGTTCGCTTGTTGTGTAATATATCTCACCCAGTGCCAGGGGCCAGTGTAACGAGATATTCAGTGTTATTCACTTCACCTGTCGGTGGTCATGATGTTATGGCTGATTGGTGTGTGTGATCTGAGAACTTCAATCTGGTTGCAGTTTCAGTTTTTTCAAGCACAAGATGCTCCAAATGTAATTATGATGATGAATAAATATTGACATGACCCTGAATTACGTTACCAATGCATTGCAGTCGAGGTTTATTATTGTCCCACGCAGGCACTTTAATAGTTATTTAAATTAGATATGAAAAGCAATTAAATTACTATTTTTTGTACGTGTGCAATGACGTGAGACGAGCTGAGAGTCAGTGGAGCAGTCAGAGCAGGAGGAGGACAGTCACAAGTGCTTTATGTCATCAGAGAAAACAGATGAAACTGGAAGGATTTCAAACACGAGGCAGCGTTCTTTGTCTGCTGACATCACAAGCATTTCATTTACCACACGACCAGCGTCAGTCTCGCTTTAATGTGAGGGTTTGAGAGTAAAAACCACAACCTCTGAGGGAGGCCACGAGTTGCACTTGATGTTTCAAACATGACAACTAAGATGGAACTCAAAAACTGGTCTGTGGATGGCTTTGGCTGTTTCCGTCTCTGCCAGCCCCACCTCTCTGATGTGCACATAGAGATCTATGAGCAGAGGAGTGGAACCGAGATAATGAGAAATTTTACCACACCAAGTAAGAGATGCAGATGTAAATAATCCAGACACAGAGCACACTGTAATGCTGTGAATGGGGTCATGGTGGTATTGGTGGAAATTAGCCACAGAAGTTCAGTTCAAGGTTACAGCATGCGGTTCGTATTAAGAGCACATATTTAATGCACATTTTGTTCAAGAATGATCTGATACAAGTAGTTCATCGAAATTAAAGCGTAAACATCATGACTGACAGCTGAGAGCTGCTCCTGACGGCGTCAGGCGGGTGTCGAGGACACCACTGCACAGACTCGTCAGGAACATGAGGGTTATTCTGGTTTCACTTTTGTACAGCGAGAGGAAGACGACATGTGTTGGCCATCTTTATTTTGGGACGGGCAGCAGAGAAGCAGATGACAGAGTCCTCAGCGAGCTTCAGAGCCACCGTTCAAACCTACAAAGCCCGTGAGGCGGGAGTCTTCCTTTAAAAGTAGGACGTAATCTGACTGGGCTTCAACAAGGGAGACTCAGTTACTGATGTCACTGACAATGAGGGATGAGAGAGCCGATGTTGTCATAAACTGTCGTCATGTTGCACTGAACTGGTTGTTTGTGCAACATGGCATGAATCATGTCGTGAAATTGTACTTTTGTCATAACGTGTTCTGGCTCAGGAAATCCAGCCTGTCCTGTAAGTAAAAATGATACCAGCGTGACATGAGTTGTTATGTTCAGTGAGATGAGGCAGGTTGATTCTGATGGTCATGTTGGAGGCCAGTTTCATTCAGCTCCCCAGAAAACATGGACAGACAAATAACATAGTATTGATCCAGTGTAATTCCTGAAGTGAAACTCTGGTGGAAGGGGCCAGGATGCTGAAGGGGGGGCGGGGGGTGGCAAGCCTGCACAGGGCCTTGAGAAATAACATGTCTGGATGAATTTAAAAAAAAATAAACTAATGGCCAATAAAAAAGTGGCTTTCACTCCTCTGATGGAAACACCTTTTTTCTGGCTCTTTATGTGATGCAATAAACAGGACAGCTGAGAGGGGGGAAACAGGGAATAACCATTTTATCAGCTGGAAATCAGTCTGTCTCTTTCAGCCCCAAACACTGATATTAGTTTTATTCTTGTCATGCTGCGCTTGCCAGACGCCTCTTGTCGCATTTGCTCGTTTGGTCCTTTTCCTCGGATTTACACCCTCCGTCTGCTGCCTCTTTTCTTGTTTACTTCATGACTTACCTACAGATTAAACAGTCACAGAGATGTACTGGATGCTGACAGGTTAATGTTTTTCATCGTCTATTTGCAATAAGAAGATAAAATGGCCGTCAGACTGTTCACTGTTTATGCAAAAGCAGACGGTGATTAAAGACAGCAGTGTTATACACCAAGAAACAGGTTTTACAAAAGGTTGCCAGAAGAGGAAACGCCTTTTAACTGTGATCCCACCACCCTGACTCGCCCTGCTGGGCTTACAATCATTTGTGAGACGAGACGCCTTGCAATGTGTTTGAAAGTGGTGCTCAAAAGTCACGTTTGTGAAATGGGCCACTGATATTTTGCAGAGAAGTTTTAGCGAAATGCATTTCCTTTGCCCAGGATGCTTATCAACGGTGGCAGCAGGGTTTTGGTCGACTCATCCACCGCTTTGGTCTGGACTGACATCTCTTTTCGGATTGAAAGTTGGTATACAGACATGTGTGGTTATTAAACTCTTATTTGTCCCGATTGTGGAAATCACTAAAACCCCGAACCGTGACTGTCAGAAGGATTCGTCGTCTGGATATTTTGAATGTCTCAGTCAGATTTCAGTAGTTGTGAAGACACGGAGGTCTGTATGTGGAGCGAAGTGGTGGACGAAAACCACCATCCCTGCAGCCACACTGCTGGCATGGCTGGAACACATCACTTCACCGTCTCCTCCAGCATGTCGGCGCCCTCGCTGTCCAACCTTGACACTGAACCTCTGCAACAACTTCGACAGTCATCTCCATCATGGATCGACCCTTCAAGGCTGCCGACCTGGAAGACGAGTGATTCCCAGTGTGCATGGAAGAAGGATTTGTGGCAGCCAAAGCTCCACAATGCGACTAACGAGATTTCATCGGCGGTCATCAATCTCAAATTTAATCTGAGAGGCTGACAGTGATAAAAAAGAAAAAATAATAATAATTGCTTCAGCTGCCACACTCTTCACATGGGCCCCATTTGCATTTATTCCAGGATGTTCTCTACATAATCAAAGCTGTAAAGCCTCACATCACTGCCAGCACAGCACTAAACAACTGGCACACAATAAGTGGACAAACTCCCAGTCTGCAGCAAAGTCACGGGGTTAACGAACAGATCCTTCATTACAGCCAAAACAATCTTCTTCTCCAACACAATTAGTGCCAGAGCTCCCAGCGGAGCCCGACAGCTCGGAGCTGCCGTCTGTCTGCTGTCCGCTCCGTCCAGGACGAGAAACGTTTTCTTCGCTCTGCTTTCTGCTGCTGCCCCAAACGCCTCCAGACAGGAAGCAAACTGAGCTGCTGCTGGGGGCCCCGGGGCCCCAGGGCCACGAGAGGCTCCACAAGCACACGACTAAAGACAACAATGGATTTGGTTTTTCAAAGATTTTTCTGTCTTGTGAAAAAGTTATACTCCATTTCAGTGGGCTGTAAACGCTGAGTCAGTTTCATCTTTGTGGACTGACATCCAGAAAGTATCTATTGATTCATATTAACGTTACACAACGGTTTTTGTACTGGCTGCATGTACTTTGTATATGAAGACAACTAGAAAGTTTTGGTTCTAATCATGACGAGTGCTCATGCATATGACTAACATAAACTTTTCTGTATTGAAGGGTTTGACTGGGAGTTCAGAAGCTCAGCACTTGCCTGATCTCTCCGCCTCCACCCGTCTGATCGGCCATGTCGTTTTGAAACTGACGCTTTAAACAGCAGGGCAGTTTTCACAGCGTGTGCTCATGACAGCCGAGGGGCCCTTGATTCATTGTCATGTTCAGTTTGCTCACCTGATCTGAGCCAAGTGGCTCGAGATGCCAGACTCGTCCTCCGTGGTCAGGGTCTCCTCCACACGTGAACACGCCGTGTGCGAGGGAAAAGATGAGGAACGCAAACAAGACGATCAGTAATGTGCTCATCCATAACGTGCTGGGCAAATATCCCATAATTACCGCCTGCGTTGGGGTCCAAACATACATTAGCATTGATCATTAGAGCACAAAGCTACCTGGTCGAACCAACTGATGACACCAATCACAGCCTTAATGAATCCCACTTAGCACCAGTGGCTAGTTACCCCAGAGTGATTACTTTCCCAGTAAATTAGAGGCACACATCTGTCACGAGGTGCTGCAAATGCTTTGGATAATCGTAGATCAACATCCTGAACTGGCAGAGGAGTTGTGGACTTCCTGTCTCGGTCTACTGCAGCGGGCTGAAAGGGACCTTGGATTTGCTTTGCAGGTAATTATGTTTTGTGGTGAATATAAACTGTTCTGCTTTTCTTCACTCTGCTGGGTTTTCAGAGTGCCCTTTAGGTAGAAGTAAATTCCAAAAAATGAAAAGAAATGACTTTGGTCGCTTAGCAGAGCGACGAGCTGCTACTCGCAGCCCTAACGACTTTCCTCCTCTGGCTGTTAGTGGAACAAGTCGGTGACAAGTGTGTGGATTTACAGCTTGTGATGTGCGAGTGTCATTAAAATGATCTGGATTACGATCCTCCTGAAAGACAGAATCAGAGGGCCAGTGCAGCAACCGGACAGACAGGTGAAGCAACACTGTGTGTGTGTGTGTGTGTGTGTGTGTGTGTGTGTGTGTGTGTGTTTTCCCTCACTTTAAGTCTCATGAGTCTTTCTTTGCTCCTCCACTCCTGCTGCCAAGAAAGAAAGAATTTGCATGAACTCTTGGTCTTCTTTTGGATGTTTGGAGGTTTGTTTTGTATTCAGTGTGTATTCAAGTGAAGGCACCAACATGCTGTACAATACTGCAACATGTTCTGCATTCAAATTCACATTTACATAAAGGTCAATTAAACTTAAAGGTAACTTAAAGGTAAAAGAAGATCAGAGATGACATCTCTGGGTTGTTAATACTGATGCATCAGCGTGTAGGCAGCAGGCAGCCTGAGCTCAGTTCAGCCGCTCACTAAACAAAAGTCATCCGGACGATCACAAGATGGAGTTGAGGGAAGTGATGCGACTCCAGCTGCACTGTTTTTGGTTTGCACGTTTAAAAGGTCAGCACACACACTGTGGGTATGATGTTAACACGAGGGACTGCTGCTCTCAGATCAGC
Organism: Scatophagus argus; assembly: GCF_020382885.2. Classification (NCBI taxonomy): domain Eukaryota; kingdom Metazoa; phylum Chordata; class Actinopteri; family Scatophagidae; genus Scatophagus; species Scatophagus argus. The sequence continues at coordinate 21,532,017 of NC_058508.1, forward strand.
CCGGTCACTTTCAGATGCCTGTTTTGTGCTTCGCTGTGTGACTATTCAGAAGCTGTGATCGTGGGTCCAAAAGTTCTTTTTCCCACAGCCAAACATCCCAATCCCTGTGGAGGATCCAATTAATAATCTCTGTTAGCAGTGGATTTCCCCTTTCAGCGTTTCTGTTTATGTTCAAAATGAGAACCGACACTGGGGGGAAACTGTTCCCACACTTCTCTGCCAACCAGCCGCCTCTCTGTGCCACTCTTGCCCTGTTAATTGGCGAGGAAATTCAGCATCAAACACCAATTAGGAGTCAGCATGAACAAGAGGAGTTAGCAAAGCTCAGACTGAATCCGGCGGGCTCCTGACACTGCGCCGGTCTCTGCCGTTCCCACGGCCGGGAAACGACTGGTGTCTCACACATGCCAAGACGCATCAGCAGAGATTTAACCAAACTGTTACCAGCTTTCCTCCAGAGGGAAACGGGAGCACCTGAAACACAGCAGGCGGCTGTGAAGGACAAGTGTAAGCCTTAGGACAGTTTCGGGGACAGGAGCAGCGTCTCAGAGGGACAAATGTTGTGTCGCGTCTCCGTAAATACCAGCCATAAAAACAGACGTATGTTTGGTCCTTGGGGAGCTTTCAGGGAAACCAGCTCAGCTTACTGAGACAGCAAGGGCAGCAGAGTTTATCAAACGGACAAACTTGTGGATCATGGCGGCGCAGCGAGCTGTTTGGATGGGATATTGAAGTGATATTTCACTTTCTTCACCGCTGGGAATTCTTTAAAAAAGCTATCCGGTAGCACATCCCTCCAGGTGATGAAGCTCATGTCCTCCACTGCCAGTTCAGCCTTCTCCAGGAACAGATTTTCTCTTTTCTCATCAGGAGAAAAGAGAAAATCAGCCTGCTGCGACACAGGAAAAGCTGGGATGTAAAACATTTACGTTGCGTAGGATTAGTTTAAAAAGCTAAATTTGTTGCTCTGCATTTTCTCTGCAGATTTTTGTGAGAATCGGCTCGTAAATCTGATTTTTGTCTTTAATCTGGAGCCGTGAAGAGCTGAGTCACTGCTCCATGTGAAAACTCAACAAACAGATGAATAAAGCAACCGTTTGCTAAACACTTCAGACCTGTCAGGCTCTGGTTTCTCCACCATGAGAAGCAGTGAGGTCACGAAGGAGGCCTGTGACTTAAACATTTATTTAAATTCCTGGCACTTCGGCGTGATCAAGCAGCCTTATTGACGAGTCACTTGGGTGAGAACAAACTGGAGGTCGAGGTTGGCATTGAAGGACCAAAGTCGCGTAGAGCCGCTGGAGCTGAGTGGCGGGAGAAACACAACACCTGCAGACTAATTAGACACGACATGCAAAGCCTGCTATCAATCTGTAGCCTGCACAGGCGGCGGCTGACATAGCAGAAGCTCACCGGAGTGTGGATGAAGTAGTCCTGGTGTATGAAGACTTTTCATTAGGCCAAACGCTCTCTGGTTCAAGTCTCTGCTTCTCAGGTGTGTTTTCCATTTTAAACTAAACACCTTTGGGTTTCGAGCTGTTGGCTGAATAAACAAGACATTTTAAAATGTCACCAGGGGCTCCATTTTTCACTACTTGTTGACGCTTTTTAGAGTTTAATGACTTTTGAAATGATTAAGTGACAAAACATTCAAAACTACAATGAAAATAATTTACTTTGATTTATGAACTTTGATCCAGAGAAAGAACTGTGAGATTAAATATCTGCTGCACAGGAAACCGATGAGACCAGACAACACAGTAGTACACACTGCATAAACATGATAGCTTCCTGTACATTAAACCTAACCAAAGTGCGACTACAGGTCACATGACATGACACGTGCACTCGGTGACGCTCGAGGACACACACACACCTGATGAAGTAAAATATTGGCAGGTTACGACCGTCTCCAGCAGCGATGGTGACAGCATAGCGAAAACAAAATGGAACTGGAGGAAACAGGACAACAAACAAGAGTGTTGCTGCACACGTGTGCTGCTGTTCGCCGTGCAGGAAGCAGCAGGAGGACAGACACTGGAGGGACAGATGGCTCCAGACGGTGGGGGGGGACAGTATGTCATCCATTCATTTGAACTGCAGTGTGAATGCCAAATGATCCTCCTGTAAAATTTCAAAGACGCGGCAACAGATTGAACATCAAGCCTGTGAGAAAATCCAGGCAACGCAGACACTGAACCCATCGCGGCGTTAAAGGCGGCTTCAGTTGCCACGAGGTCGTCTGTTCAGAACATCGGCTGCCTGTTGGTGCAGGAGCTCTTTGTGTGCAAAGTTCAACAATCTGTAACAGCTACACTTGAAAAAACTCCACATAATGAAAGCTAAGCACGATCTCGACACATTTAGCCCGATTCGTCTCTGATCTCTGATGTTTATTGGTAATTGACAGACATGCAGAAAAGGTCTCATCCAGATCCTCATGTCCTGAGCCTGTGAAGCAACAGATGCCCTGCAGAGGCGAGCAGGACCCGAGGCCATGGATTTGCAGAGGAGGAGGAGGAGATCAGTCAGCGGGGAAACGCTGGAGAGTCAAAAAGCTGTTAGACTGAACATCTTAATCTGCTCTGACTAACAGCAAGACAGCAGAATGAGCTACATGGTCTCAGTCCAGCACACAGACACACACAAACCCAGGCCCTAACACACACACACACACACACACACACACACACACAACATCGGTAAGACCGGGTCACTGCAGCAGAGAATCTGCAACAGCATGCAGTGAGTTCACTCAGGATGTGAATGAAGCATCAGAGTACGAGTGAAAACGAGTTGCAGCGTTGTGAAGGTGTGGAACGACGGCACATCGTGAGGCATAAAGAAACTCACTGTGCGTTTGGTTTCCTGTTGCGACAACACTGTGCTGAAGGTCTGCTGGGGTTTAGGGGTGAGGAAGCCTTAAAATATCCCACTTTGCCTTGAAAAGCAGCCTGTCATTCTGCACCACAAGATCCCCTGCTGAGAAGAATGTACATGTAATCTGATCACAATGCCACAGATGTTGTACAAATGCTCATATGATGTGCATGAAAGGCAGACATTTGCGGTGTGCACAAACGTCTGTAAGTGTGGTTATCTTACAGGGAAACAGGAAGTGAGAACGCAGGCAGCGGACAAATTAATAACAACAAGACAGAACGCTGCAGGCTTACAGACCCGTGAGGCTGCCAGGGGTCAAAACCACATGAAGTCAGATCCAAGAGGCAAGAATCCAGAACCCCAAAGACCAGTGAGGTCCAGGAAAACAAGGTGAAGAGCAATCTTAAAAACACCTGACACAACGTGCAGAAGGCTAATAAGGCACAGATGGAACTAATCAACAGGAAGCAAGAGGCAAAATATAACACACGAGGAAATTAACTTTCAAAATAAAATCCTTTGTGCATCATCACCCAGAGACTTGGTTTACGGCCTGTTTCACACCTGCAGCTGTACCGCGTTGTGGACACAGTGTCCTCCGGTCCGGCCTGTCTGCTGTCCCGCTGCGGCTCTTTCAGTATCATCGCTGTTGTCAGTCTCAGCATTTTGCATTCCGACAGCGAATCCTGCAGAGGAGCGTGGAGGTGACTCCACGACCCCCCGGCCTGCAGTCCAGTCACATCAATCAAGCTTTGTCACTTAATCCTCCGTGGACAGACTCGTGTCAGACTCGCGTCAGACTCGCGTCCTGACCGAGGCTCCGGTGAAAAGGCCAGCAGAGACGCAGAAAAGACAAAGATTTCTGTTTTCCTACTGGGAAGAATCTGGAGAGTTTTTCTCCGAGGCAACAGCAGCACTTCTTCAGTGTGATTCTGCTGGAGCCTAATGATGGGAAAAATGACTTCAGACCAAAACAAGCGCTTCAATTAAATCGTTTCTCATCACGCAGGCCTGCGTCTCCACCAAACCCTAACGAGAAACTCTGATTTTCAGTGATGAGAAACACGTGACTGAAGTGAGTAAAGAACTGATGGGTGGGTCAACACTCCACCTGTGGCTCATCCTTAACGAGTGAAGGATGATTAGCAGTCGCCTCCACACCCTCAGGATGACAGTTACATATTAAATAATTAACTCTGTTGACCTTCCCTCAGGTTTCCTACAGGTGTGGCTCTAATGTCACCCCCGTGAGCAGAGCCGGACGTGGATGAGAATTCTAACGAGGCGATTCGTGATGGCCTTGCTGACAGGAGCAGGCAGGTGGACTCACAGGTACGTCTTCACACATGCGGTGGCAGTTTTTAAGGCCGATTAGCAGAAATAACTTTCCTCTTGTTAATTATTAACAACACGTCATCATTAAGTGCATCCTCATCCTCTTTCCTTCAGGATTTATAAAAACACAGGGACAAATATCCAAGCTAAAACTTAGCTGCGACCAAACTGGACCAGGTGAGGTGATGTTATTTTCTTATTGTCACTGAATCTCATGAAAAGACAAAACCTCTCAGTCTCTTCTCCTAAAACAGCTGCTCACTGTGGTGTTGTGTGATGGTTGTTTCGGGTTACCATGACAACGTACAACTTTGGTCATGACGTGCACTCAGAATGAAGTTGTAAAGTATTTGTGTGCAGATCGATGAGAGCAGCTCGTCGTAACACGTAGAAAATACGAGCTGCACTGGCAAACCAAGATACAAAGTACTGCAGCAGAACAAACCTTTCAAAGGCTCAAACCAAACAGTGAAAAGGTGAGGAGATTCCTGTCACAAAGCGGGGACTGTTTGCTTTTGTCTGGAGGACGAGCGTCCTGACCAACGTGACGGAGAGAGGAAATACCAGCAGCGCGTCCCGTGACGGCCGCTCGTCTCTCCACTGTTTGCTCTTCCTGATCCTCAAACGGCTGAGGCCCCGCCGGCCTGTGGGTACACACAGGCAGACAGAAACACTGTCCTCGTCCGGCTCTGCAAACACTGAGGAGATGAAGGCTGCCGGGACCTCAGAGGGGATGCACTGTGTCCCCCCATCCGGTCCCTGCTGGGGTTACCTGAACCACTGCAACCAGTGGAACTACTGTGGGATGGTGGGAGTTCTTGTCGTTGTGGTTAAATCACCACCAGGACTGATGAACACCTGATGTGATGTGACTCAGTCAGAAATGTTCACAGATGAGGTGATGTTTTTGTTGGTGAAGAGAGAGAGAGTTGGAGACGTTGGTAGAGAAACCAAAAGCTGAAAGGTTGATGGGTGTTGGACTTCATCAGGAAAGTAACTCCGTATAAATGCAAACATCTACTAGAAACTCTTGACTTTCCTAACATATCCAACATAGCAAATGTAAAACGTGAAACATGTCGTTGCGCTGCCCCCAGTGGCCAAAAACTGAACTGAAGCAGGTTTAAGTGAAGCGACATAAGAAACCAAAATGCAAATGAAGGACAGGAGTGAGTGCGTTTTCTTTCCTTCCCTGTCAGAGTGCCTCCCCCTTCCTTTGTCCTTAACTGCCTTAGAGCTGTACTGACTTATTGATTATTTATTGGCACAGCATCCAGCCAAAGTTTGTTTGCAGAGGTACATTTGTTTTTCCTTCACGATTGTTCACCTTTAGTCCGATCGATGTACACTAAATCACATTCGCTGTCCGTTCTCTGTTTTACAGTAAGCTTGACTTGCTGTACTGTAGTCATTCAAAGTTTGGGTATGTTCACTTTGATTTTGAAATACAAAAAGTGGTGAAGATCATTGAGTTTAACTTTGCCTAAAACTTCATTTGTTGTCTTGGTCTCTGGTTTTGTTGTGCATCCTCAGACTAAATAAAACAAATTAGAATCAAGATCACTTTTATGGTCCTCTCAACTGCATAATACAGTGAAAATTAAAGAAACTACAATATTTTTACAGATAATGTAGCACCTTTCACTCAAGTCTTCTCAACACTGATGTATAATGTACAAAAGTACGCTTTTTTCTCTTGTCCATCAGTAGATGCATGTATAAAGAAACTGCTCACAAGGTCTGTGGATTATCTTGAGTAACCAGGTCCTGATTTCTGTAAAGAGACGCCATGAGCACCACGAGTACAGTGTCGTCTGAGAGTCACCTCAGAGAAGAGAAGGCAGACGTGTACAGCCGACATCTCCAAACCTCTGCAGCTCGGCGGATAAACAGCACTACAGGTAAGAGGAGAAATGTGTCTTTTTGATTCCGGGGTGGACTGTCCCTTTAAACAGAAAGCCTACAGGAGATGACCGTCTGCACTGAAGGTCCATGTTCAGCAGGTTCAGCAGCCTACTGTACAAGATGGAGTCTGTTCTGAGCGACAGAGCGGCGAGGCATCGCTGCACGTTGTGCGTCATGGTCTATTAACCAGACAGGTGTCAGAGCGTCCAGCTCAGGTAAAAGGTTTCTCAGTGAAGCGGTGAGCCGGCAGCAGACAGCAGCCCAGACGCTTGTTGACCCAGCAGCTGTAATGGAAAGCGGAGCAGCACGAGACGCCGAGTCGCACAATCTCGTTTTCCTTTGCCATCTGCTGAAAAGTCAAAACTCCTGTCACATGAGGAGAAATGTCTATTCTCACTCTGAAATGGACACGAGGAAAAGAAATAAGCTGTTTGAATTTCTGTAAAGCAGGAATGCCAACATTTTATTACGTTTCGCTGGACATTTGTTGTGCTCGTTTAACATCTGAGCTCAAATGACTCCTAAAGGTTCAGAGACATAATGCTGAGTGGATTAGGATTAAACCAATATGGGGTTTTTGAAAGCTGATACTGTTGCTAAAGTCAAAGTATTTACCATTAACATGCTTCGCCATCCAAAGGCAATCCTGCCAAAAAAAAGTACAAGGATGCAGGGATTAGTGTTTCCCTCAGGATGGAAAAGCCTCTAAAGCCGCATTTCTACCATCATGTGACACGGAAACTCTCAGATACAAAAAGCAGTTTTTAGGTGGATGAGTGTCTCCTTAAGGGATAATAATAATAATAATAAATTCATAAGTAAAATACAAAATAATAAGCCAGTGTTGTCTCTGTTGGATGAGTGATGGACGACTGCTGGGGTGACCAAGTCGAAGACCGACGTGTACGTGTGCTGCATGTCAACAACATGATGGTGGCTGCTTGTGCTCATCTGCACGTTTTTACTGTGATGGTTATAAATCATGTGCCGACACTTTTAACCAGTCGCGACACTGGCAGCATATTCAACTACAGCTTCTGTCAATACATCAGAGAGAAAGAGGGCGAGATTGACAGAAAGAGTAAAAGCGTGAGGATGATGTGAGAGATGATGGACGTGAGTGAGAAAACTATTTCCAAAGTCAAAATAAGAAGACGACACAGCGTTTTCAAGAGCGTGAAGTCGTATTCAAACAGATTGCTCGCTCAAGTGGTCGGCGAGCTCCAACTCTGACATTTAGTCACCGTTTCTCCAAGTATCATCCTTAATTGGATGATTCTGCACCCCAAGTTTTACTGCTAATGCCAAGGATGTGCGCACAGGATGGCAGCAGGATGGAGGACCAAATCGCACACAAGCGGCTACAACCAAATTTATTTTAACTGCGCCCACATTTCCTGCATTTGTGTCCGAGTGGAAAGGCTTCATGCAGAACAGAGAGGAAATGAGGAAATGTGTTTCACGAGTACTGAAGCATCAAGAGAAGAGGTTTCAGGAAGAAATCTCAACTGGAGTCACATTCCCGACTTGGAAGGACAAGAGAACCTCACCAAACTCTCACCAACCTCAAAATCCAAGATGGCTGCTCAGTTAGATCCAGTTAGGTTAACCTCCCCGACTCCTGTGGTCCAAACAGAGTTAACTCTGGGTCAAAACAACAAAAACAAAACTATATGGCTCCAAAATTCAGTTCAGTTCAACTGTACGTTATGCCCACCGAGCGAGCGTAACCTATGAAGGGCTGCTACTAACGACATGTTCACTACTTTTCAGTTAAGTAAATGTTTAGGTTTTCCATTGCTTGTTTTGCATGATGATGTGGAAACCAATGATTTTAAGTGTGTGGATGTTGGTGAAGGATAAAACAACATGGAGGCACAATTATTAATTAATAATCTACATTGGAACCATTGCCTTGAATATCCCCACTTCTTCAAGTGGTGAGATGACTGTGGAAATGTTCTCAGTCTTCAACCAGTCCTCTTGTCCCGCACGATGATCAGGCCATCAGAGCAGCTCAGTCAGGCCTTGGCTCCCATCCCTAAAATACTGTGACCCTAATCTCTCCCCACGACTTCTATTAAGCCCTGTTTGTGCTAATGAACCTCACAGCGGCGAGGCATGAGGGAGAGAAAAAGAGGTCATTAAAAAAAGGAAAGCATCTGTCTGGAATTAAAAGAAAGCCATCTGTCAGTACAAGATGAGAGTACACCTGGCTGGTAATGACTTCCAAATGTGCTAAAAACCTCAGGCAGGGAAAAATTAAATGTGACTGATGCTGGAAACCAACAAAGGGAGTTGGCAGATGAAGAAGATGCTACTTTTTAATGCCTCTTTTCGATCTCGCTCTTTCTTTCGGGTACTTAGTAATACCTCCAGTAAACAAGCCTTCGGCATGGCTTTCATGCGGTCGTGTCTTATCTTGTAGCTGCTGTGTTTACTGCCACTGCCTGAAATGACTCCCATTAGTGAGGCAAGGTGAACACAACCTTTCAGCCGTGATGGTTGTGCAGCACGTCAGCAGACAGAGGAAACATGCGACCTGATGACGAGCGCTAAGCGGCCTGAAACGGGACGGCGTGCGCCGTACGTGACTCCTCTCTGCAGAGACCTCAGTGTCCTGCTGCTGCTGACACTTAATAAGGCCGGTGGATTGAGTCATAATCGCCTCCACCGCCGGGTCTCACCTGTGAGAGCAAGCGGGTCTAACTGTAGCACCTGAAGCAGCCAGAGTAAATAAATCGACTAATAAAACTGCAGACCAGAATAGATTCGTCTGCACACGGTACAGTGTGTGTGCCTCCTCCCAAGGACAAACTTAGGAGTAGTTCTCTGACCATCCAACCAACTCTACAGACTTTCAGTGAAGTCATAATTAAACTTCCTGTCTTGTCAGTGGGAAAATGGGGTTGTTGCAGCAGCAGCAAAATTGGCAGCAATTATAAACCAGCAAAGACTCGCAATGGTGTGAAACAACAGTGTGTGCTGGCAGACAGAACAGGAATAAAAATAATAGGCTGCTATATACAGTATATTGATACTAATATTAACTGCAGATGATTTGATCTGGAAATATTTTACCTGCGACATCAATCGGCATCCAAACAAACAAATTATAGTTCCCTTTTCCCTCCTATTTTGTCCAAAATATTTGGATAAATTTGAAATGTTGACCATTAGCTATGACACCTGACATTAGCTAACATTAGCTATGACACCTGACATTAGCTGACATTAGTTATGATACCTGACATTAGCTGACATTAGTTATGACACCTGACATTAGCTGACATTAGTTATGACACCTGACATTAGCTGACATTAGTTATGACACCTGACATTAGCTGACATTAGTTATGACACCTGACATTAGCTGACATTAGTTGTGATACATGACATTAGCTAACACTGGCTATGATACCTGATGAATAAAAAAATCTGGAGATTAACATAGAAAAAACAAAACATTTTTTTCTTTTTTAAAAGTTTCAATCCCAACATGTCCTTTTTCAGTTCAGGTTTGTACCATGCAGTAAATGCAGAGCAGGGACCACGTAGGATAAATTACAATAAGCTCTTCTAAAGAAAATGTAAAAGATGACAAGAGATATTAAGGTAAATGTGGGGATGAAGCATACAGGCAACACTACAAACTCCCATCAACATCAGCTCACTAAGAAGCAAGAAGAGTTTAATTCTGCTAATAATTTGATCTCGTCGCTGCTTCAGTGAACAAGAAAACACATCTGCATTTTTGATATGTGTTCATAGATGCTGATGAACCAGAAGTATTAAAAAAATAAAAAATTCACCCCAGGAGATCAAATATCTGCAAGCAAACATCAGCTGGTACCTGCCTGCTCCAGCCTGCGTACCTGCACTGTATCAACCATGCAGCAATGAATTAATTAAACCCTGCCAAGTTTGCATTTCCAATTATAGCTCTGCTCGCAAACATGCAGACACGCCCCACATACATAAGAGGGCAGAGGGTAAATTAAATTACACCATAACAGCCATGCTGAGATTGAAATTCGGAGAGGGAGGTTTTCATTCCATAATAAAAAAAACTCTCCAATGTCAATAAAAAACTACTGAGGAGCTTCAGGGAAGATTGTGGTGAATGGAGGTGTTGAAAAAAGATGGCAACTACCTGAAGAGCAGACAGAAATACTGCCAGCTGTGAGCGTGTGAAATTGGAGTGTGACTCAATACAAGAATACAGCAAAGCCGCATTGATTCATGCATTCACTTCACAGGAAAGGACTGGTTTCTTAAATCAGTTTGGAAACAGGCCAGCTGATTTGTGGTTTATGAGATGAAAGAATTTTATATGACAGCTTTTACTCTGTCTTGTTGTGCCACTGTAATTACAAAACGCTGACTCTTTTAATTAAAAATGTTTCATCAAATTTACTGAATGTTAAAGCAAGACTTGGTGGCAACCTGTGTCTCATTGTTTATTTTGTATTTTCTACTGGGACATTACTGCAGAGTCGGGTTTTTAATCGCCTCACTCACAGGTCCTCAGCCAAGTACACTTTCTCATTATGCTGATGTTTGTTCAAGTGTTCACTTTTCTCATCGGTTTGATTTTAACTTGTTATCTGATGCAATAAAAAGGGGCTAAAACATCATGATTGACAGTTGAGCGATGCTCCTGATTGGCTCAGACAGGCATTCAATATTGTGGCTCCACCTCCCCGTCACTACTGCACAGACTCTGGCTCCAAATGATGTCACCAGAACAAGATCACAGCGCTCGTATCTGGGGAAATTTTGGCTTTACTTTTGTACAGTGGGAGGAAGTGGAGACGTAGCAACTATAAGAATAAGATTAGAATTGGCAAAAATATCAAACTATGTCCAGGTTTTTTTTGTATAAATGTGTATAAAGAAGGTAACAAATGGGAGGCAGGAGGACCCGGGTTGTAAGAAAACCGAACTGCCCTTTTAAGTAATTACGGTTTATGAGGTTCCGATGAACATAAAGCTTTTATTTCCTTTGTGACATATGACTTGTGTCATAAAAATCCAACAGAACATCCATTAAAGCAGTAAATATCTGTAAAAATGAGTGAATTACAAGCTGGTAAAATGACTGTAAACAAACACCAGAAACATGGCAGAAAGATGAGAGAATAAAACAGACTCAGGGGTAACCCATGTAAACGCAAAAAGAACAAAACCCAAAAAAGACAAGAAAAAAGAGACCTCAAAGCATTCTGGGTGACACACTGATTGTCAGTTAAATGAAATGGCTTACATGCAGATGTTTGGAGAGCTGCTTTTCACAAGATGCTGAAAAACAGTTGGTGAATTTAGGGTAAGAAAACCCCACAAAAAAGGCACATTTCACAACTTCAAACAAGGAATCAGAACCAAATAATATTAAACATATTCAACAGTTAATCATTCACTCCCACAGACACGGCTTTGTCTCCACACTGAATTATAAATATCCCTCCCATCCCTTAGAGTGTTTGTAGTCCTCATTCAAATGTTCACCTTCAAGACCCGCGGCGCACCAGTGGGAATGTAAACATGTAAATGACATATAATCATACAGATGTTTTGTGTGTCTCCCTGCGAGTCCAGCTGCAGCTGAACACTGGGATGTTCGACAGATCGTCTGCAGCCTTCAGCGGAGCTACAGCAGTGCTACAGTCTCACCGTCGGAGTGGCTTAAAAACACTCAGGTCACAGCACATTACGTTTCAATTGAAACTGTGTTACAGCAGCCCGTCAGCCCCCCACAACCTGCTGAACTACTGTACACCCGATACTGTTTGTGCATTTTAACTGACCACAACAGCAGTGGCATTTAAAGACAAATGTGTGACCTCAGCGTCCGTTTTCCCACACTGAGTGCACCCTGAAGCTCTCATTCATGGAAAGAGGAAAAAATGTTTTCTAAAGTGAGCTGGGGAACAACAGAAATGTTGATCAATGTTGACCCGAGGAAACGATGGAGCAGAACACCAAACCTCTCACGTACCCTCCTGCTGCTCGTCTGAAAAGTCAAAGTGCTGTCGGTGAGAAAATCTTGATCTAAGAATATTTTCATTATGAGGATACACACAGAAAGAAAACCAAACATATTTGTGCTGTAAATGCTGCTTCACAATAAAGCAGCTTTTAAGACGAGGAAAAGATATTTTTCAGTACCAAACAGTGGACAAATAGAAGTGAATCAGTTGTTTTCTATGTCCGCTCACATGACTGTGGGATTGCACTTATACAAAGGACAGCAACTGCTTTAAATACACAAAGTGGGTTTTTAGCCACTTTAAGTCTCATAAGGTTTGATTGACCAGTACGAGTTTCCTGGTCAATCAATACAACGCAGAAGTGTCGTTGCTATGGTTACCAAATGTTTAATATACACTGAGCTCACCTTTTTCACTGTTTTCTACATAACAATAAGAGCAAAACAGATATTAGCCTCAAGATTTGGCTAAACTGTAAATGTTTTAGTTAATCTGCCAATCAGAAATGACAGTTCGCTGTGGCCACAGTACGAACCAATCAGCTCCAGTCACCTTCAGCATCCCAAAGTTTGGTGGAGCAACGCTAAAAGCAACATTAAATCATGAGGAGGTTGTTGGAGGTTTCTGCCCAAACACAATGAAGCTGAACATGAAGCTGCTTGTTATGGAGCCAGGAAGGGTGATATTCCAATTAACAAGCGCTTTCTGAGATTAAAGTCTTAAATTTACAACAAAAAATGAATATACTCAAGTTTTCCCACATTATTTCTTTTGTCTTTCTAATTTCAGAAAATATGAGTTTTTAATCTTGTAAATTCATGTAAATCCGAGTGTTTCTCGGATTATTACTCCCTCCCTAGGCTCTGAATTTGTTCTTTTTCTTTTAAACTTACAAGCCCTAACACACCATCATAGGTTAATCCACACACCACACGATCAGTAGTTTTCAGAGGAACTACGTTCTACTTAAGATTTAGTCCCCAAGACTCAAACCAGTCCACATCTCAACTCACCGCTGCTGAATCATTTCCATCTACCCTCCATATTTGTTGTGCTAGTGACACAACCCCTTAAAAGGCCTTTCACTGATAATAATGACTGATGAAAATAAGACAAGATGAGGCAGAAGATTAAGGTGTGAATCCATCTACACAGGCACAACTGAGAGATGAAGCTGTGAAATCAGCAGCGCTAAGCTACAGGACGGTGACGAGCGGGTGGCGCTCCGTAGCCACAGTCGGCTCGCTAATCTTCACTTTCGGCCACTGATGCCTCCTCCGTAGCTGCAGCCGAACCACCGCAGATCACTATTATCCTGTCAGGTGTCGAGCTGTGTGATAGATACAGTATGAGGCTGACAGAGTCATGACTGTGTGCCGAGCAGTAAAAGGCGGGAGACGTGCCCTGTGTGTGAACTGCAGGCGCGAGAGCCTGGTGATGAACAGCGATGGGGTTCGTCCTGGAGGCCTATCTGTCAGCGCGTCTGTCACGGACCGAGCTTCATTGTTCACAAGAGGACGAGGAGATCGGAGGCAGCCGCCGCTGAGGAATGGATACACGTCAGCCATGAAAGACTGATCATCCCTGATTCGTTCCTGTTGGTTTCTGTTCCAATGTAATTATGGAGCTGCGTAGATGCCAAGCACTTTAGCAACAGAGCTCAAGTCTGGATGTGACAGGCTCTCTTTCTTGTCGCGACTCTGCCATTTCAAGTGCTTTAAAGTGTTTTTATTAGGTGCAGCGGATCCCTCAGGATCCTAGCATCCCACCTTTTCCCTTTTCCATGGGATTTGAATGAGGCATAAGAAAACAGAGAACAATGAGGATGGACAACCCACAGAACTCTTAAGGAGTCAGCTTGCTTCAGCGTTTGTTGGATTTAGGGCTGGGAACCATTTAAACGTTTTGTGATACCAACACCAGCAAAGTGACATCGATACCAAAACAGAGCACTTCATTTGATATCTTGGTTCACTGAACTGCCAACCCTATCAAAAACAATAGTTTGACTGGAGAAGTTTGGATACTGTTTGGTACTGGGACATTTCTGGGTTATTAGCCAGTCCGAGTCGGATTGTCCATCAGCTTTGCAATGTTGGAACTGGGAGTCGAGTTTGAAACTTTGAAACGACACTCTTTTGTCTGAAGCATACTTAACCCTTTAAAATGTATTTTAAAAAGTTGTGTAAGTGCAAATCCTTGTGAAAACCCCAGACTAAAAGGTGTTTTTTGACAAAACATCCATTTAATAAATGATCCTTTCCTGTTGTCATGCACTGTTTCAGCTTTTTTGCTGAAAAAAAAAATCTCTTGACATTTGGTCCCTTTTAACAAATTTGATAAATTACTCTTAATTACATTTAATATACGCAACGAAAGTCCCATAAAAAGGCACACTGTCCAACCAGCAGCAAGTAAGGCCTCGTGCACGGGAACAAAGAAACTGGCCAAACAGAGAATTCTTTAAGTTCTTGGTGATTTGAGCCAGAGTGAGTTCTCATTTCTTGATGTCAGTCAGGATGATGTTGGCTGTGACAAACATGAGGCAGGAGGCAGCCCACAACAAAACAAACCACACCCAAAAGGCGTGGCGGAAGGGCGACTGGTGCTTGTTGATGGCATCTCTGCCCATCACAGGCTCCAGGTGGCGTCGAGCAAAATACACAAGACAGGCTGGAACAATGTACTGGATCCCTGTGCCGGCGTAGGCTCCTGTAATGCCCACCAGGGACTCCAAGTTGTGGGTGCAGAAGGCCACTACGATCGGGGGCACCAGGGTGATGAGGGGAAACACGACACGGTCCACCACCCACGGGTAGGTGCCTCCGTCCCGGTGGAACAGGGTCTTCCAGTTGTTGCGAAGCGTGACGGCGATGATGGGGAAGTTGGTGCTGATGGTGAAGACTGGGAAGAGGCCCAGGAAGTAGCGCAGGAAGGGAATATCTAACACGCTGCAGTTGTCCGTGAAGTTCAGGGTGTACATGTCGTGCAGCAGTGAGCTTTTGAAGCAGAAGATGGCGGTGAAGGAGAGGAGGACGTAGAAACCCAGGATCAGGACATAGTCTGCCAACACCAGCGTGCCGACACGCTTCTTGTTGGAGATGGGCGTCACCAGCGAGGGCAGGGAGTGCTGACACATGAAGGAGTACACGCACACCCCGAACAGGTTGGGCACCCCAGAGAAGGAGGCGACCGGTGGGTTTCCCTCGCCGGTGCCTTTACCGATGCGGATAAGAGCCAAGATGATCATCATGGTGAACGCTGTAAAAACACAACAGAGGAAATGGGATTAGCTGCAGGACATGTACTTCCTGTGCATCTAGCTGAGTTGGGATGAGGTGGTGGTGCCTCATTCAGCTTCTGAGAGTATGAGAGTATGGTGAAACGTCCCTTTAAATCCTGACTCTTCTTTATATTACTGTTACTCGTTGTTTTCTTTGATAAATTTTAAACTTAACCAAACTGACCAAACCTTGTTTATACTACATGTCAGTGCAGTATTACTGATGTTAAAGGTCCGAGGTGTACGATTTAGGGTCTTTCAAAGGCAGAAATGGAATATAACATTCATAATTTAATTTAACATAAACTGTTGTGTCTTCGATACCTCAGAGGGAACTTCTACACAGTCCGGCATATTGCACTGCTGTGTTTCCACAGCGGCCCAGAGCAGACAAACCGAACAGTAAAGAGGGACTTTTGTGTTTTTGGCGGCCGCCACGGGGGTGGGTGGGACGCCACTGAATCCTACAGCCTGGACCTTTAAAACTCTGCATCCACAGTGTGGAACAGCCTTCCAGCTGTTTGTCCCAGAAACATCAGGCGTAAAAAACCAACTAGGGAACATTTCATGGCCTGACACTGAAGCCACTGGAACCAGGTGAAGATGGAGAAGCTTCTCCACGTGTCTCCGCCTCCTGCTGTTCGCATCGCAGCTCTAACTGATTTCTGGAGGAGCCTCTCTGGCAACTAGCATGAGCGTGTCTAAAGGAGACCTGAGAGCGTGGCGTGCTGTCCTGTCATGTGGTCCCAGTGAGCCGCCTCACCTCCACACACACTCAATCAGCCCGTGACACCAGGAGTTAGTCATAGCCCCGTGATGGCCAGCAGCCAGCTCCTGAACTTTCATCATCACGCTGTCCTTTAAACGCGGGGTGACATTTCGGAGGTACCACTCGGACCGTAATTTGCCACACGTGTGCAGAAAATGATTCTGTATCACACCCTCTGGCTCGTAATGCAGAAATGAAAGAGACATTCCCGCTGCCTTTGATGGACGTACTAAAGAGGGCACGTGCAGCAGGTCTTAGGACAGTCTGCAGCTGCAGTGCTCGAACAGGGTGGAGGGGAAGTTTCAAACCTGCTCTATTAATCAGGTCCTGTGAGCTCCTGCAGTGACACTTTAACGCATGTCAGGAGGATAAAATCCGTCCCAATTACCAGGGACAGACCGTGTGAAGGCAAGGAGAAAGCATCAGCGACAAAGACGTTCAGGACGCGAGGTGAGTGTCTGGGAAAGTATTAACAAGAACGGAAGTGTCTGTGGAGGATTAAAAAGCAATAGTAAAGGTACAACTACTTTTGTTTTATGATACAAGAAGAAGGTGAAGAAGAATGAATAGCAGACGTATCAGAATGGTAATTATCATCTTTTGTTTTATGCTGCTCTGTTTCTTTGTCCAAAAGAAAGATGGGATGCGGCTGTTAAAAGGAAAAATAAGTTAAAAGAGCTACAGGACGTAAATGAAGCGGCGGGGACCACAGAGCACACAGCTTCTTTTACACTTACATCAGAGCACATGTAAACACTCACACACATCAGCGCCCAAAGCTCGTCGACCTGTTGCACAAGTGTTCAATATTTAATGCATCTTTGGCTCACATCCAGTGTGATCTCTGGCTGTGGGGAAAGCTCTCACTCTGACCTCGTGCAGACCAGCCTTCAAGGACACACGCATGTAGGAAAGCAACTCAGCATTACTTTTATCAATGATCTGTTAATTGTTCTCGCAATTAACTGATTAACCAATTAAATGTGCAAAAATGCCCTTTACACCTTCTCCAAGCTCAGGGCCACAGCCCACATCCACACCACAGTGGTTCCCAGCCACTGGCACTCGTACCCCAGAGGGCCACTGGAAACGCCTGAAGAGAAGCTCCAGTAATTTGTGCATATTTACACTTGAGTGACCTGAGCACTACATACTTTGTAAGAAAGCAGAGAAGGCTGCTGAAACAGTTGGAAAAAGTAATTGACAAAGTGTTGAAATGGTTGGCCAAAAGCGCAAGAAAAAAAATAATGAGCTAATAAATTTTTAACAATGAATAAAGAAAATGAGCCAAAAGTAATTAAGCCATTTAGCTAAAAATGGCTGAAATGTCCAGTTTCTGCCACTCACAAGTCATAGTAACTCGAGTTAATTTGACGAAGCAGAACACTTACAAATCGAATGTGTGAAAAGAACGTGATGAGTGGGGGAGATAAAGGGCTACTTTAGTCCACACGGCAGGGCTGTTGGGGTACATCAGAGAAAAGGGTCAGAAAGCACTGCTGTGACCAACCACAGAACATGGTCTGCCATACTGGACACACGTCCTTACTGCACCACCTGAATGTCTTCAGTGTGAGACGGAGTCATCACTACAACCCGTCTGTCTGCTTCTTCCGTCTCCTTTCTCCTTCAAACTCTCGTCTCCTTGCCGCCTTTCTGTCTGCGTTGTGTGTTGTAAGTGTGAAGCACGGCCACCTGCCCGCCTGCTGCTCACGAGGGAGGAAGGAGGTGCAGGACAGCAGAAGGAGGAAGCTCTTCTCCTCTCTGACACCACGACACAAGCATGGGGCTTTTAATTAAAAGTGCCTCAGGGTGGTTGGGCACTAATAAAGCTTCTTTTTGCAAGTCCAGCCAAGATTAAGATCCTGCAAATACAGCCTGTGAGACAGGGCAGCACGGCTGGTCGTACTGGTGAGCTCCCAGTTAAATTTAAGTGAAAGTTAAGAACTAATAAATATTCCAAATCCCTCCGAATTGCAAAATCTAGCATAACATCTCTTTCTGTTTGCCCACAGTTCACAAAGGTTTCTGCTAATCAGAGGCAGAGAACTCATTTATCTTACTTAAGACACAAGAACTCACCCCTTATTTTTCAAAGAAATTGAAAATCAATCAGATGGTAGAGAGGAGCTGAACACCAGGAACAAAGCCACCAGAATGAAGCTTTTCATAATGTGCTCATTTGTCACAGACTCCCAGCTGCATCATGCGACACGAGGTGGGCAAATCACGCCGGCCCGTGACAATTTTATCGCACTCGTTGCCCCTAATGCTAATACCTCAATGCTGAAGCCAGCCATGAAATAAGAGCATCTTAGCTGTGATCACCTTGACAGCCCTGAAGGACCACAGAAACCCAGCGTGGGACTTTATTGACACAGTAAATTCACTGCGGACTCCCAGATCGCTGCATCGATGTCAAGTGGATTGAGATCAGTAACACACACAAATGAAATAAACAGCAGGCTGACGCTCTGTTTTAATCTGAACTCATCATCTCTTGCCTTACTTTATGGTCTCCCTTCTTATCAGGTGTTGACAGGATGAAAAAGGCCCTTTTCAAAGATGCCGCTCTCACATTTCTTTGTCAGCCATGTATTCCAGTACCTGTCTTTCCAGAGACCCCCCACAAAACTCATTCTTTCAGATGTGATGAGCCATTTACCTGTGCAGATGTCAGTCAGGATGCAGTCCTCACAAATATATATAATAATATTCTCCAACACGCCTGACGCACGACAACAGGAGCCAAGTGAACTGAGCAGGCGTCAAACAGTCACATATCACATCCACATAACAAGTGGCCGTCCATCTTGCAGCCTGAGATTTATCTTACCGAGATAAGAATGGCAATGACCTTGTGAGGAATGCTTCAACTTAACAACCCTCCAGAGGAAGCTCTTACAGCTGTATTCCCTGCGGTGGCAAACAAAGCTGTAGCCGTTAAGCCCAAGCTGGCACACACTCTCAATGCTCCAAGGAGTCGTTGACTGCGGATTCTTCAGCGGTTATCTCAGAGGAGATGGGAGTCCTGGACTCAATTAATGAGTAGAAAATGGAAGGAGGTGAGAGGTGATCAATCTCATGTGCGACGGAGGGCGAGGAAGGCGCGAGTCGCGGGGGTCTCGCTCCTTGGAGAGAATGACTCGGACACTTAAACGTGAGCGATTCATTGATGATTGTGAGAAGGTCAAGGACTTCTCAGGTGTGTTTTAATGCTCGAGAGGGAAGGCACTGCTGCGTTTCAAACTGTGTGTAATACAACGTAAGGTTCTGGTGATGCTGCACTGCTGTTCTCTATGGAAGCCATATGTGATGAAAGACATGCCATTATAGCGAGGACGTTTCTCACAATACTGACTTAGTATCTTAAAATAATGACTTATTGTAAAATAAAGATTTCCTACTGGTGGAAATGTGCTTCCTTAGTTTTCTCATCTCGCTTGCCAGTTAAAACACCCCCCTCGAGGTTTTAGAGCACAGCAATCATCCCATCATTAATAAAGAGAGACGCTCCTCGAGCGCTCTTGGATAATCTCTTAGGCAATTAGTAGCTCTGGCCTGTTGCCCAGCTCTCACAAAGGTCTCAGGCTTTCTTATTGTGGTAGAGCTCGATGGCTTCAGTTGTGTCAGGACTGCAGCGAGCAGGCTGCTGCTGCTGCGTTTGGTGGGCGACTGGGCGATAACAGGCTGCTTTGCCTCGTAACAAGTTGTGTGATGGCAGATAGGACTATCAGTAAACGCAGCACAGCGCTGCTCAGCGGTTAGCCTGCGGTTTAGCACACCACCACAGCTCAGGTTCACCGGGACGAAGCAGCCAAACTCCATGTTGCTAACAGTGTCAGGAAAACATCAATTAGCCAACTCACTCAGCCAGAACACTAAAACTGTGTACAGTATGCACAGATCAGAAGTTAATGCATGTGTCTGATGATTGATTCATTGGTCTTCTCTGACGTGAGGTTGCACCGCTGGACAAAATTAAGAATTTGAAGAGGTAACCCTGAGCTTTGTTCACTGTTTCATGACAGACCGATCAGATAAGTTTGATGTCTAAACGTTCTGATAAGGAATGCGTATTAACAATCAATATTTAACAAAGTTTCTCACTGAAAAGGCAACAAATGTCAGTGAGTGAAGCTGTGATATACAAAGGAGAGACCAGTGGAAATATCAGGGCTGTTAGAGGTTCACAGGTTTGGGATTTTCAGCAACAGATAACAAATATGAACAAACATCTTGTTTAGAAACAAACGGCTGAAGACCCAGCTTTAATTCCTCCCTTCAAACCACTGCATGGACTCTGATGTAAACAAGGCCCTGAGGTCACGGACCATAATTAAAGGCTCAGTTCCTGGGTATAGATCCAATTGATTATGTTCTCCAACCAAAGCAGACTTTGACCAAACATTCTCCTCATCACCCTGGAACTCATCTCGGCAGGAAGTCAGAGCTCTCATTATGCAAACAAACATCAATACTGAGCAGCAGGGAAAGCGGCGGCGCTCACGTTACGATTTGCTTTCACCCAGCAAAAGTCTGATGGTTTAGTCCTTGGTTGACAAACAGGAGCGTCACAGGAAGACAGAACAGGAGTGATGGGTTTTCCCCCAGACTTGGATGTAATTTCTCAGGACCTCTGAACTGTGGTTCTGCCGTACGCTTCATTAAGACCTGCTCATATTTCACCGTTCCCCCGTGAGCAGCAGGCTCTGGACAAACTGAACTTTCCACTCAAGCAGCCACCAGAGTCCGCCTGACCTTCAAAAACAATATTCCCTCCCTCAGCCGTTGAAAATGGCACTGGGCAGCTGTGAACATCCCTGAGGCACTTCCTTAGCTGCAGTAAACTAAGAGCATTAGATGGTTAGATGGAGGCCAGCGGATCACCGAAGCCACGACTCTTTGACTTCAGGTTGTTTTGAGGAGGAAAATGGTGCCGTTTACGATATTTCACATAAACATTGAGCTCATCACATTCGGGTCGGTTACTCTGCAGTCCCGATGATAAAAACGTTATTTCACCGTTAAATTTTTGTGCTCTCAAAAATAATCCTAAAGAGTTTAGATTTTAACATGGGGAAATAAACCTTTTGTTTTTTTATAAACTACACATGAAAGTACAAGCACTACTTTAAGTACAGTGACTATAAAAATATATTCACCTCCCCCGTCCTGCCCAACTTCTGTGCTTTATTGTTTTATAAAACCAAATCAAAGGCCTTAAAGAAAAACTTTGTCGTTTTAAGACAATAAAACCTTTAAAGGGGATGAATACTTTTTATATGTACTGCATTATATTTACAGTCTTTAAATTTGCTGCAAATTGTTGTAAATAAGCACAGGAAAGATGCTTGAGAAAATCCTCTGACATAAATGTGGCAGTTTCTCTGGGGAAGCACACGATCCATACTCCGTTCAGTTAATACAGACAGTCACACTCTGAGGCTGCAAACGACCTCCCATCCGTCCATCCGTCCCAGGAGAGACGGACGGAGGTGATTAACGCTCGTTCATTCCCCTCCTCTCATACCACCTCTCAATATCAATTAGAGGAGCTCTGTGCTCCGGTCAGGGTTGAGGAGGAGGTCTTCAGGAGAGCTGAGAACGACCCGTCCTGCATCCTGCCTGCTGCAACAGGTGGCAACAGTGAAGACATTACACTCGTTTAAGACTCACCAAGCGTCTTCCATATCTCATACTGACTGTCTTAGTTTGGCTTTAAGGTATTTGATGTATTTAAAGTACAGCCAATAAACTGCTCATACTCCCACCAGACAGACACATAATCCCACTCCAATCTGCCCTAAACGGTAACACGCTCCGTAAAATCAACTGATTTTGAACGATATTCTCATTTTATTGCAAGTAGTCCAAAATAATTTAATGTGAGTTCTGGAATACTACGTCCAGTCACTGCCCTTTGCACCACCTTCCAATTTAAATTAGGAATAATAAAGAGGCTCAGCTGGGAAAAAAAGTGACTACAAATTACTGCAGTCAGGAGCTGTGGGTTGAAAAAACAGGCTAATGACTGCTCGAGTGAAAATCACAGCATGTTTACAGGCAGACACACCATCACTCATGTTCTGTGTACGAAAACAGGGCTCGCTGGACGAGAAGGCGGCTACAGCTGAGTGGCAACGCCGGTGACAAGGCCAGGGCCGAGGGCGGGAGGCAGGGCCCCGACACAGCAGCCAGCTCGACCCTGACGTCCAACGACACGCCGCGGGGCCTCACAGGGCAGCACAGGTGACTGCAGGTGTGCCCAGGGAGGGCTGACTAATGGGCAGGTTCCAAATAAAATAGATCCTGAGGCCCAGGCTCTCAAAAGTAAGCAAACCGAGTAAACAAATGTGGCTGAAATATCATACAAATGAAGTGATTCGGCCTGAATTCATCAGTCATGTCATAATGGACATTTTTGGCGAAACTATAAATCTTTCACACCTCTCTAGCCTGCAGGGGAGTGTCTGACACCGTAAAGGCAGACCCGGAGTGGAGTCGAGTGTCTAACGTTTGATTTATAGGCACAGTTTGTGATCCACGTGTAAACAGGGGAGTTCTGTAGGATAAAGCAGCCGCTCGCCCGACAGACCGACGCCACTCGACATCACAGCAAACACCTTGTAGCTGCTGTCCACACTCGTACAGATCTGAGAGGAGAGCAGCGTAATATTTTCTCTTGTCGCCCAGAAACACTGTGATAAAACACAACTCTGTGTGTCTTTCCACAGCACATGGTTCTTCATCCTCTGCAAGTCCCAGACAACGAAGGATTGATAATTAGGGTTATTCAAGCTGTTCTTAAGGAATAAGTCTGGTTTATGTCTTAATCATTTCTACCTCCTATGAGCACCGTGAACAGTTCTTTTCAAAATTACTCACTTTAGCAGCATTTTCCATTATTAGTATTATTATTATAGTATTATATATATTTTTTGCTGCTATTTATATGTGTGCATTTGAGCTGAGAACCTTTACAAAATTCGTTATGCTGGCATAATGACAATAAAGACTCTACTATCTGATGTTTAAGCTCAACCAGACATTTATCACAGCTTCTTTGGCTTTTATCAAAACTGAAATTTATTGTGATTTCCCTCTTGATCTGATCTGAACTCTGATTGTACTGCTTGTTGGATTTCTGAGTGTTGGTTATCACTCAAACAGACGGAGGAAACATTTTGAATCGTAAGCCAGTGTTGTACAGAAACAGCAACACCAACCAAAACACACAAGCAGCCAGCGGAGGGTGAAGACAGATGAAGAGGAGCGAGAGGTGCAGCTCAAACGGACAGCGGACAGCGTGTGGACGCTGCCGTGTTTGTGTGTTGTTGATGCGGGGGCGGCGGGAGCGCCATGATTCAGTGGTGTTGTGATTTTTACAGCGGACTCAGGGTGGGCGGTTTATTTTCGCCCGTCGCCCTGTGAGTGACGGTCCAATCAAGCTTGGGATGGGCTGTCAAGTCTGTCAGGCTGAGGAATGAGGGGAGATGGGAATCAAAGACACAGAGCAGGACCGAACCATGATGGACGGACCTGAGCGAGGGGAGGACGGAGGGAGGGATGAAAGAAATGTGTGGGGAGAGAGAAAACGGAAATATATGCTGAGACAGAAAGAGAGGGAGAAGAAACTGAGCTGAAACACTGATAACAAAAGGCAAAGAAAAATCCTGTTTGAAGAGGACAAAATCTTAAGTAAACTGAATACTGAACAGGAAATGTTGTAGGATTACTTCATTCTTACCAATCCAACGCATGAGTGAGGTGAGAATCTGCAGATATTTGGTCTTCTGAGCGCTGAAGAAGGTGAAAGGACCCAACAGAAGAGTAAAAATGCTCTGCGGGAAAACACAGAGAGGAAGAGTTGATTACTCGAACAGGGTCAGGAGTCAAATCTCTTCAGTGATCACACAAAGGCATGACACAAGCCTTTTAAAAGCAGGCTTCACGTGAGGACTTTCCTTTACCATCAAATAACCAGAGTGGGCGAACACGACAAACTGAGGCAATAAGAGTAAAATGTCACCCGCCACGAGTGACGCCGTAAATGTCAGAGCTTGTTGGTGAGTACGTCTGATTTACAGGTGGAGATTGTTATGAACACCTGCACAGTCCTGCCTCTGGGGTACTTCTGATTATCCCATCATTTCTGTGTAAAACATGTCTTTATTAAAGGTTGTGGTCAGTCTTCAGGCTGTATTTTGTTGTGTATCTGACAAAAACTTAATAATCAATAAATAATTATCGAAGTTCACTGAGGAAACACATTTGTAGGTTCCAGCTTATTAAATATGAGCATTTGCTGCTTTTCAAGGAGGTACACAGGACTCATTTTTGTCTTCTGTAGGGATGGGTGGAGGTCTTTAGGGGGGGACAGCAGGTCAACAGTCTACACATCATCTGAAAGCTTATACAGTGAGGTCAACTTGCAAAAAAATGGTCTTACAACAATGATGCATGAACACAATTAGGTTCATTGAGTCCACAAGAGTCTCAGCTTTCCAGTTGGACTGATCAGACACCACGCACTATCTATTTATAAAGCATGCCAAAAAATGCATTGTGTTAGCGTAAAGTGGGCATGTCCAGCTGGGTACCCACAGATCCAGTTTCAGTCAGATATCTTGAGGTGAGAGGTTAAGGAGATCACTTTTTCCCCCCGGCCAGAGTTTAGCCTAAAATTATGAGCATTAGCAACGAACCAACCAGGGCCAATGGGCGCCTGAGTTTGTCTAGTTCCTGACGATACCACTGGCTACCACTAGCTTAAAAAATGAGCACACGTCACCCATCCCTTTAAAGACAGTAACATCAACCAAGCTCCCTCAGGGCTGTTGCTGGTTTCGGCTTATCCCCGTTTTATGTTAATATAAAGTGAGTGACTCCTGGTAACTTTAGCTTGCTGCTCTGTCTCACACTTGTGCTTATGATGCTTATTCGTGTCATTCTCTCAACTGCTGACAAAATCCCATCAGCCGTCTCAAAGATAGGTGAACAGATAAACAGATGGCCCAATCCATAGTCCACCAAAGAAATTTCAAATCCTCCCAGGCCACAACTCTGATTGCCCATCTGACACATTTCTTTATCGAGAGCTGCAATCAGAGGCAGCGGCTCAGCAACTGTAGCTCCAATTCCATCAGCTCCCCTCACTCTGCCTCCTCCTTCACGCCTCAAAACGTATTCCCTTCATCCATTTCTTCCCTCTCTCCTCGTTCTCCGGCTGCACGCTTTGACTGACATGTGATCTCAGAGGGAGTCACTTGTGTTGCCATTTTATCTGAAGAGCAGAGGCTGCAGGCTTTCCAACAGGGACCTCACCCTCCCACTCACACACACACTTAGACACACACACACCCCTGTGAAGACACACACACGCACCCCTGTGAAGACACAGGATTAACACTTTGGTTCAGTGTTGGACATGTAGAAGGAAAACAGAGAGTGGACATAAAGGCTCAACATGTAACTTAGAGTACTTTACTTGGTGCTCTAATTTAAATAAACAATTATAAAAACACTTCACTGCAATAAAAATTGTACTAAAAAGTGTCTGTAAACAGCTTCAGACATTTAAATGTAAAGATGTTATTTTGTAACGCTGCGGTGGCTCAGTTAAGTGTTAAGTTAAATTTGTGAAGTGTTTTGGTTTATGATGAAAATACCTGCAAATGATGTGAGGCACAGCCACACTCGGCCGTTTATTATCAACTGGCAAACGTTAACATGCTCACATGCTAAACGACACGATGAACAAACACGTCAGCACCAGCGCTGCGACATGTCTGATGTATCTTTGGTATCTGAAATCTGTTCCTCAGTAAACCTACAGGAAGTTAGAAGCTGTTTGTACGTAAAGCAGACTAAACCAGGACCAGGGGGAAAAGAGATCACGGGGGTCATTTTGGACACCTACTTATTTAGTAAGGTGATGATGGTGCGAAATGATAAAAAGTATCTGAACATTCCCTACAGAGTGTTTCCTGTTTGAACTAATGGATGAGGGAACAAGGGAGCGATTTCAGACACTGCCTGACCGAGCTCTCACTTTCACATGAACTGATGGACAGCTGGGGTAAGAGAAATAATGGGCTTTAATTCTGCTGAATAATGATGATGCCTGTGTGTCTATATATTAAAAGTATTACCAGCTGTCATCTTGGCAAAGTGCGGCCCGGGCTCAAGCCGTGCCAAAGCATAAATCTGCAACACCTATTGGAGGTAATGAACAAACCATTATGAGGAGAGATTTACCTGAAGAAGAAAGTCAGATTAATGACAGCCGGCTGACAGACAGCACTATTTTAGACCTGAATGTCTCAGCAAGGCCGACACTTTCCCACTAAAGATCGCTTTGTAAACTACCTTCAGATAAGGAGAAACTTCACTTTTAACATATCAGCTCAGGTCAGGTCACAATCCAGCCTGGTGTGGCACAGATAGTGATATCCCCGAGGGTTAACAGCACCGAGCCCGTTTGGATGAGGCCGCGTGGCTGATGAATTTCTCTACAGCTCCCGGACCCCTCGTGAATCAAGACTGCACCTCCAACAGCTCACAACCTCCCATAAGACCCCAAACCACCCAGAGGGACAGACCGACAGAGAGACAGAGGGACAGAGGGAGAGACCGACAGAGGGAAAGAGGGACAGAGGGACAGAGAGAAGAAGGGAAAGAGGGACAGAGAGACAGAGGGACAGACCAACAGAGAGACAGAGGGACAGAGGGAGAGACCGGCAGAGGGAAAGAGGGAAAGAGGGACAGAGAGACAGAGGGACAGAGGGACAGACCGGCAGGGTCATGAGCAGCATGCGAGAGGTGTTTTAGAAGCAAATATTATCAATTTTTTGTCTGACTTTGCTGTTGTTAATCTAAACTGAGCACTTCTACATGTTGTCTTCATAAATTTGGGACTCAAGTTTGGAAAGTATCACAGCAGAGACACGGAGATGTTCGGCTGTGGACACCTGAGGACACCTGAGTATTTCTACAGCCGAGGGGTCAAACAATATGGAACATTAACGCCTAATGTCAGCACTGAGAGCGTTTCGTGACTTCTGCTGTGATACTGAGTGCATTTGGTACTTCAGATTTCCTGATGTGCCAAACGACTGAGCACATTCACAGATCTTCATACGCCAAATAAAGATGAAGCTGCAGACAGATACACGCAGAACCCGCAGGAAGTTTATCAGGAATATCATTAAAAAAATCATCATCATTCAGCTAACTGTGTGATTGATGGCGTCACATTTTTTTTATAATTAACATCAGCCAGTAGAAGCTTTAAAGCAGCATCCGAGATGTGGTATCTGGGAATAAGCTGCAGTGTCAGCTGGAGAGCAAAAGCTGCCAGACAACAGGAGAACCAGAGACGAATATAACTACGATTTCATAACGCAGACAGATTGAATGACACTTGGTTCCGATGCATTTATTCATTTAATACTTTGTTCAGGCTGTTCTGGCAATTTCATCTTACTCTCGCTCGCAAGGCCGACATTCAGATTTTTGTCTTTCCTTTCTCGCCACAGAAACTGCTTACGTTTCACGCTCGGTTTAATAAATGTCTCAATAAACAGAAACAAATTCTGTCAGGAGAAAAGTGGCATGAATCAATTTTGGCTCGGTCCTTCACCTCCTCCATTCCCACCTCCTCGGCAGGCAGCACACTCATCAGCCCTGAACATTTCACTTTTGACAGCAAAGACATTCTTAAAAACCAGCCGTTTCTCCTCCTCAGAACGAGGCGACACTTTGAGCAACAGCCACATGACCGGCTGCAATCACACACTTCAGTGAAACACAATAAACAGCAAGTATGAGATGAGAAACTGCACAGATGATTGAGGCAACGGCGGATACAAACGCTGTCCTATTAGCTCTCTTTGGACGGTACAGACTGCATACCATTCAGACGATTCTGCATAACCTGCCGAGTGTGAGAGGTCAGAGTCATTCAGGCCTCGGCGAAAATTTCAGGACCTCCTTTTAAATCACTAAAATGGACTTTCACACTCTTTTGCACAAAGCTATCAATAAAAACTAAACGAGGCAGGTCACAGAGTGATCACTGACACTACCAGACATAAACACCTACCAGACATCATCCACAGTCTGTGCACTGAGGTTAAAATAAGTAAATGCAGCTTCACTGGTCAGACAAAAGACTTTTGTTGATACAACTCAAATAACTGCCATCGCCTGGGACCTACTTTTTATCGGCCACAACATCATTATTTTGGTCTTACTGTCATGTTTAGTGTTGCCAGTCCTCACTGCTATACCAAGGACTCATTACAGACCAAATCTTACAGTACAAATACAGCAGGCTGGTAATGAATTCCAGGTGCAGTCGGTTGCTGGGTGTTGGCTAGCGCTAATAAAAATGCTCAGCTAACATCGTTAAAGGCAGCGAAAAAGGCCCTGTTATCCCCTACAGCATCTTATCCAACAGGCTAACTAATTACATGCTGACGCCTCCTGGAGGCTTCACATCTCCGCTGATTGATTCAACGTGGATCAGACAGATGTAATTCAGTCAGTATCCTGAAAAATAATGAGTTTGGTAGCCAATCCTACCAGCATTTTAACAGCTAAGAAAACAGGAGGATCCTGGTGGTCCAGGGGCTGAAGGATGCTGAAATACTTTGAATCTGGCTAGTAATCTTTGCTGCACTTCAACCCAATCACTCCCCTGATATTTCTTCTGTCTACAAAAGGGGGAAAAGTACTTTTACAAAAATAACACAACTTCTGTAGAACTTTTCAAGCACCCTCTGTGATGCTGCACAGTTATAATTTGTGAGTAAGAGATTAATGGGGATTAGATATGGTGAATGATCTCAATAATAGTGAAAACCTGCCACCAACAGGCAACCCAGGCTGTCAATCACGTTCAGAGTCTTATAAAGTCCAGTGTTTTGGATTTGTGCGGATGAGAGAGTGCAGGGAGTACGGAAAGGCGTTTAATTGGCATTGGACTGCGTCACTCGGGGCTCACAAGCCAATCCACTGGTGCAGTTAATCGCCACATATGTGAGCATTTCTCCTGAGCCACGTGTTGCTTCGGCTCTTCATCCGTCACAGCTGGGCTACATAAGTCAACCACTGACCGCCCACCCCATTTAAGTAATTAATCAACATATTTTGCTGTTCTTTTCTGTGGGGTTGGACAGACACTGCGATGGCACAGATGTCCTCAAGCTCTTGGATGTCACTGCAGGGGAATTCATACCCAAGAGAGCCAAATAACTGTTCTCCTCATGACTGCCAAGCTGTGCAACTGTGATTTTGGCTGATGTTTGGTCAGACGTAAAGACGGGTTAACGGTAAAATACCCAGAGGACGAGTGGAGATCACACAGAGGACAAAGTCCAGCAGCGTAAATGATAAGTGCCCGGATGGTTCAGTGCGGTGGTCCACTGATAATCCCCTTCTTCATACCCACCAACCCATCAATCAAATACAGAAAGAAGGATTATGATTCCCAAACCCAACAGTCCCAAGATCCCCAGCCATTTGTGTCTGACGTTAATCTTTATTCCAAACAGATTTCAAACCGAGACCAGGGGCGCTGCAGATCATCGTTCATTCACTTTTTCTTTATTAGTGGACATTAATGGTTAGTCAGCATTGATGTGGACTTATTATGCCATAATTATTTTGCTGATCAAAGGAAGCAAGGAAGTCGGATAAACTTTAACTGGGATCAGACTGGACTGAGTGTAGGACAACCTGCAGGATGACTGAGAGTTTGTGATTGAGTCATTTCCTTTGGATTTCCCAACATTTCCAGACTCATATACATGCCTTTAAACAATTTCCCCTCGGTGATAAATGAAGGAATTCTGATTCTGATATGCTGTTAGAAATTAATTCACGCCCCATATTTCATCCAGTTAATTCAAAGCCTTTAATTCTGTCTCTCGATTTTTAAATTATTCCCTTCTGATATTTCTAGTTAAGTACAATTTTGAGGTACTTGGTATTCTTGTACTACATAATTGTAAGTACAATTACTTGAGCACATTCTGCTACTCTCTACTGCTACACTCCACCACATTTGGGAGGAAAATACTGTACTTTATACTCCATTATATGTATTTAATAGCTTTAGGTACTAGTGACTACAGAGAGGTGGATACATCAACGCGTTTTTAAATTATTTTATCTGCAATCTGACAATAAAAAAAACACAATTCTGATAAATAACAAAAAAATGCTGAATACTGGATCCGATAATCAGATCTGGGCTCTGTTATCAGTTAGCGACAGCAGTTAGCATGACATACTGTAACGCTGCCTCTTTCGGCAAGCTATAAAACCTGCATAAACACCACATGTCATAACTACAAGAGGCTCTGCAACATGAACGTACGTGTTCGCAGTGCGGACTGCTCTGAAATACAGATCTGGGCTGTTTCCTCGTCAGCAGAGCAGTGCAATTCAAGAGCTATACAGCTGCACGCATCATTTACCTTTAATTAAGACCTTGAGTTGAGACCTTGAATGTGTAAAGTATAGTCAAGTAATCTCTTACTTCCTAAAACCTGCACACAGACCCACAGAAATGAAGAAACATTCCCAGTGTGAATGATCCACCATTTGCTTTTCTTGTCATTAGGACTCACTGAAATTAATTAGCAGACAGAAATGTTCAGTACACATTTAAATGACTCACAGCCCAACGATATTATCCACAACATGACAAAGCCAGGCATCAAAGTCTAACAAAGATGAATTATTTAGATTTCCAGAAGATATTTCATCTTAACGATGCAAAATAAAACTCTGCGACTGCACAATACTGAGACACTGCTTCAACTACATCATACACACAATGCAACGGAATACTGGATATTATGGGGCAATTCATCGCCTCGGCTGTGACATGTATGATAAAAGACGTGAGGGTAACGTGACCATGGTGGTACGGAATAGAAATGGCATAAAATAGGCCATAAAAGCCCAGGAGATACGTACAAAACCTAATGATAGCAATAACAAGTCAACTGACTCAGTGAACACACAGGCAGCAGGGAGGAGAGGGAAGTCAGACCACGATGAACATGATGGGGGGGGCATTGCCTTGGAGGCAACACCACACGGTCAGAACCAGGGTGGAAATATACGATTGTCAGGATGAAAGAGAGTTCACCCTCAGCTTCATTAATCACTCCCAAACGTGTCTCCATCAAGCAGACTTAATGAGCACACAGAAATAAATACAAGAATGGATGAATAAAATAATTTGTCAAAAACCAATTAAGACATACAGCTTCATTCTGCTTTAGCTTTCCTTCATCAGGACAAAATGAACTATGGGCAGGTAACCATAAATCCCAACGTAAGACGGCATCAAAATTCTTACATCTGCAAAATGACAGTATAATGTAATCATATCTTCATGAGGACAAGAGATCTGCAGGTGCAGCTGAGAAAAAAACCCAGACGTTATGACATTACGACTTTAGAACGAGGCCTTTTATTGCAACGGTTTTGCAGAGATATCTGTTATGATCGTGGTCAGATCTGAGTGTCAACCTCATGACCAGCCACAACTTTAACAGCAAGACCGTAAGGCAGCGAGAGGAATCAAAGAGTTACCCAAACGAAACATCTGGGGAAACATGGAGGTTTCTTTTTGGAAGGTTTTACAAGTCAAGTTCAGCTGCCGGCTGGACTTCACTTTTTGTTGACTCATCTGAATCTGAATCAGTTCACCCTGAGGACATTTGTCTGAATTTTCAGAAATTCAGCTGTGAACTTTACTAACCATTGACCGATTTAGGGTCCATGTTCTGTTAATTTCCCTGTGTGCATATTTTTTTGCGAGACAAACATTAAGACTTTATAACTGAGGACTTAGCTGCTGCCAACAGAAGTCTCTCCATTTGTCCACTGGTAAACAGAAAAGGTAAAAGCAGTATAAAAATACTAATGTCTATTCGAAACATCACAAAAGATCATACAAAGACAACAGACAAACTCTCAAAGCATCCTCCATCTTATTTGCAGTCGGTGAAAACACATCCAACGCAGTATCCTATACTGTTAATTAGGTATGTGGCCCTGGAGACAGCCATGTCTCCACACGATTAAAGATAGGACTCTAATGAGGGGAAGGAAGACAACTCAGACAAAAAGAGGTGGAGGAGGGATAAAGCGAGGGCGTAGATGCGAGGAGAATCTATCATCGTGTTTCCTGAGACGGTGCGGGTCAATATATTTTAAACACAGAAAACCGGTGTATCACTAACTGAAGTTGAGAATAAAGCAAAGGCTGCACAGCGTTGGGGTTCAATTCTGACTGTGCTGAAACCCCAGGACTTTTAGTAACTGTGTGGTATTTGATTTGAAACTGTACAACCAACCTGACTGAAAAAGCGCTGTACTAAACACCACAGACGGCTCTCACCTTTCAACAACAAGGTCACATCTACCTTTGATCTCATTTAGAAAAATTAAGTAATCATCATCGGTCAGAAAAGCTGAAAAAATGCTAAGAAACGTGGATACTCGTCCCTGATGAATGGAGCATCTTTGTTTTAGTTAAATTTGGAGAAATTCCATTCATATTAAAAGGTAAAGCTGCTGCTGTCAGAGAGCAGCACTGGAAACCTGAGGACAAGACTGTGCCTTGCAGGCACACAGCAGGAATTACACATTAACAAAGCGAAGGTGTCGTTCAGGACAAACCGCCCAACAAGGCTTTACGTTCAAACCCGGACTGAAGAAAGCCCTGTAGCTGTATGCACTCACTCCTTCTGACAGTCACTTGTCAGAGCAAACACTGATTAGCATCCATTTGCTGCAGACTTTGACTTTGAATGGGCTGCTGTTTCCAACACTCACCTAATTAAAGCTCCTAACAGTTCTGCTCCTCAAAAAAGAAACCATTACACACCTACCAAGGTAAAAATAACGAGCAACAGCACGCAGAGAAGATTTATGACAGGCCTGGGACATATCAGGGGAGGAAATGAGAAACGATAATTTGCCTGTGGTTTAATAGGAAGATGGTTATTTCACTCCGCCCACCATCCTGAGTATTGTTAAAGGGAGACAGAGCAGGAGGAGGAGGAGGAGGACGAGGAGGAGGACGAGGACGAGGCGGCTGCGTTATAGTACAGGACACTTTCCTCCCAAATGAAACTGACGATGGACCGTTTGAAAAAAAATAAATGCACGATGAGGACGTTTTGTGCATACACAATACGTCGAGATGTAATTGAAAAAGACAACGATTGGATATTTTATTTTCCACTTTGGGAAAGGGCACAGCGGGTCAGTGGACAGCACTTAAGCAGCTGCTCCCTAAGGAGCGACTACAGAGCATCATGACCCGACCGTCCAATCGGGTCAGAGCATCACCTGAGGTGGGCTGCTGTGACAACCCGCAGAAAAGAAATCCACAAGCATTCAGCCCGACACGTAACGAGCCAAAATTTGCACTGACATGGACGGCTTTGTTCACCTGTCTGCATTTTAAACACGGCCATGAACTGCTGTACATTTCAAGGATATCACATTAATTTGCCTTCAGAGAGTGAGACCATTACATCACTCTGAGACGTCCTTGTACCAAATCACCAGCTTCACACTCCCTGCATTCGTCATGTAGATTTGCCTGCCCTCCCTGCTCGCTCTCTTTCCAAAAATGAAAGGAAAAACATCACAGTGGAAGGAGCTTGTTAATACAGTAAAAGACAAATGAAGTACATTAAGTCCATCTGAGCCTCCAAGGGGTGCTCACAAACAACATGTATGTGACTGGTGGAAACACAGACAGGTGCTCCTGTGGTTTCGATGCTCATGTGGACGGCCCATTATTGTTTTAAGGCTTCACACACACACACACACACACACACACACACACACACACACACACACACGGTGCCCTTGACTGTAGTCAAACACAAGAGATATCCG
This sequence comes from Scatophagus argus, assembly GCF_020382885.2. NCBI lineage: Eukaryota > Metazoa > Chordata > Actinopteri > Scatophagidae > Scatophagus > Scatophagus argus. Next base: position 21,566,122 of record NC_058508.1, read on the forward strand.
ATAAGACTTTTGTGTGTAAAAAGCTGCTACTGTTAAATAAAAACATGATGCATGAGTACACACTTTATCTCACACAAACAACTCCACATAATGAGTCGATAAATCATACAGTTTATCAGGCTGATACAAAATGAGCTGAATAACCTGCTAAATGTGAAAAGAAAAGAAAAGAGAGGAAACTCCACAGGGATCATCAGTTATTGCTCTGTGACCTCTGTGTCTCCTCATCGCCAGTCATCCCAGTCATCCCAGTGCCAGCAGCACCGTGCGTCTCCTCCCCGTCCTGATCCGCTGCTCTGATGCAACTTCCTGCTGGTGTGTGGAGTGGACCCCCCCACCCCCGTGTGGATCGCAGCTCAAACACTTCCCCCTGCTGCGATAATCTCTATTAAACCATCTGCACCGTCATCTCCACACACCTCCGGCCCTGACTGCGACAGCACAGCTCACACCTTCACGCTGTACACATCAAAGACAAAGAAACGCAAAGACTCAAATGATCATGTGACGACGGCCACCCTGTAGCCAATCAGTATCCAGTATTCATCCAGACTACGGTACAACTATAGTTAATATCGTGTGTGCAAAAACAACGACATACATGTCAAACAGTGCTTTTGATTAGGAATTATTAAATTAGATATAAGCAGACGCGAGCCCTTTAATGCATTAAAATTGAGTTTCCACCAGCTCTTCTCTCTTTTATTTGTGCTTGTGGACAAACAAAAGCTTTCCTCCACCAGCTAAACCACTGAAAGGAACCATGAATGGCTCACATGTCTCGAATGTGTCAGATTAACTGTGTGTAACAGGCTGAAACACTGCAACAAAATCGTGGAGGGAAAGTCCACGGCGAAGAGCCATCAAGGTCGCCGAGATTCAAGTTAGTGAGTTTATTAATCAATCAGCTCCATATTGAGGAATGTGCCAGGGTGGGTCATTTCTGAACTCTTAGGGGACAGGCAACAACTTTGTCTGCACTTCAAATTAACTTTATTTCAATACACGAGACGACTAGCGCGTGGCCTAATAGAAACACACTATAATTGAAACATCTGCATGAAGATAAGCGGCGAACAGTGCAGCGTAAGCACTAACTGTCTTTGGGCTCATATGCTGCATTGATTTTCCATCACCTCCCACATACTGGGAGAACAATAAATCTGCCATTTAAATTGTGCTGGCTGTCCAGCAGGGTGGAGTGTACCAACCACTGCTTGGCTAGCCACTGTGACAAAAGCGCCTGCAGTGAAATTCAAAAAGAAAACTTAGCGGGGGGACAGTCAAGGACAGCGAAGTTTAATTGAGGTCTCGGGAATCTCTGTTGGAGCCGAACAAAAACCCAGAAAGACCCCACTGTTGCACTTAATCTTTTCAATCAAAGCTGTGTAAAGGGCCAGGATCAACACTGAGAGCTTTGTTATGCAATGGCCTCCGTCATCTCCCTTTCACACCCACACGGCCAACAAATATTGTTGATACGGGAGGAAAAGCCCCTCAGCCGTCCACTCGGGCAGCAAACCCGAGAATCAATCAGCAGCGGAACAGATCACAGTCAATTGATCTTCTTAAGAGCTTTCAGAAGCTGCGATGAGGAAAATGGCTGCCGTGACATGTCCACAGCTAATAGGGCTGATGTGTGAAGTCAATACTGATTAAGTCAATGATGCAAGCTGATGAAATATCAACCGGATTGCTATGGGCCTTATTATCATGACCAATTAGTCTGTCTCTTGATAGAAGTGACAGTAGCAGCTGAGGAGAGCCTGACGTCCATCACAGCATCATTCTGTGGTGGCAAAACTGAACAAAACAGAAGTGGACGGATCACTGTGAAGGCCTCGCAGAATTCAGCTCATTCAACTTTGTGGAAAGCACACATTTACCCCGAGCTTCCATTCAGGCTGAGTGTCAGCACTGACGCTCAGCTGATGTGACTGACAGATGATGGAGAGACGGGCCCAAGGCGTGGCACTAAACAGAAAAAGTGACGCCTGAAAACATACTAAATCCAAACATGGTGAACCCAAGTCAGTCAGTCTGTCAGTGAAAGCAGAGTGCTGTTGGTAAAGGTCTACTCATCTGTACAGGAACAGCTGTTGTCAAAGCTAAAAATAACCTGCAATCTGTTGTCCACTGTGAACAAAGCCCCCCAGTCGCTGCCATCCGGGTGAAACCTGCCAAAACTGTTGAACTGTTTCACATGTAAAACCTCAAGAACCTCAAGTCCTGACAGAAGGGACAGCAACCACTGAGGTCAAGACCAAGAAACTCCATCAAACTGCTCTCAGATGTAAGATCAGTGCTCAGTTTGGTGTTTAGGTGATTTATCGAGCAAAAACAATTCACTTGTTACAAAGGCTTAAATACTTTTAAGGCTGCTTTGTAAAGTGCACAGCTTGGCCTTTCGTTATTATATTTCACAGACAAAAACATTAATCGCTTCATTGAGACAAATAATCGGCACATTAACTGATGACTGTGTTGCATCGTTAGGTTGAAGCCTGAGATGTGACCGCTCGGACTTGTTTGTCAGACGGAAACATCAAGTCCAGCTGCAGGAGACGAGTCCATGAAAGCTTCTGACCTCACATGGACAACAACTGACCATGGAAGACGTCCATCAATGTGACGACTTCCTGTGGCATCCAGCTCCCGTCCCGTCTCTCAGCCTCACTCTGCCTCTGCACCAATCGCCCACACAGGGATTAAAGCTCTGTGGAGTATAATCAGGCTGCTCTTTAATCTCCCCTCATTTTCTAAACTCTAAAAATGTTAGTGACGTCTCTAGCATCACTCCAGCGATTCCCCTGGAAAAAACAAAGCGGCGGCAGGCCCTCGCTGGCGTCCAGTGGGGTTGGGTGACTGCATGAATATACTGGCTGTGGTTGTGTTTTCTCATTTTATTTAAATAGTTTAATGTTCTGCCTCTGAAGAACGAGTGAGAGCTGCTGTTTGGTGACTCGTTTTCTGAGCTAACTTTCATTATCAATTAATTTGCAGATTAATTTCACAGTTTATCAAATAATCGTTTACTGTATGAAATGTCTGCTTCTTTGTCCAACCAGCAGTCCAAAGATTCTTCATTTACTCTCGCAAAGGATAAAGAAAACAACAAATCCTCACATTTATGAAGTTAAAACCAGCAAATGTTTGAAAAGATGAATCAGTTACCCGCATAGTTGAATGAATGTAATGAAAATATTGGGAGGCTGGTGAATGATGGACCTTGGGTTTATGCACATTTATTTGCTCTTCACGAAGAGTCTATCCGCTTATTTTTCAGCTAGTAATTTTGAGCGTGGCTTCACTGACTCACCTCTCTGAAACTCTGGACCTCTGGAAGACCAGAGTGAAAACGGTCCATTACAAAAACTGTGAAGAAGGGCATTTTGTCCTTCCAGCTCAGCTCACAGTGCAACACTGAGAATACAAAGGAGGCCAGGTGGATCCCGGGCAGGCCAGCTTTTGATGGCTCTTTCCACAGGGTAGAGCACAGCTGATGAGAAACAGTCAATAATTTAGACTCATCATTCAGAGTCTGGGCAGCCTCTGACCCTGAGACAGTCCACACACCGTACGGTATCCCAGCAGGACCTGCTGAATGTTTCATCACAGCTCTAGGATTTCTGACTTATTGAAGGAAAGGTCGACCAGGACGAAAAAGATTTCCTGGATAAAAACATGCCAAAAAACTCCCAACGTCTACAAGCAGACGGATCAACAACTGATCTCAAAAGATAGAAACAATCATCCGGAGAGTGAAGGTATTTAAATCATGACAGAATGTACACAGTGTTGAGAGACGTCAGTGAAGCTTTCTGGTTTAACATCACTGATAAAAACTAGACACAAACAGACACCACTGCAATCTAATGTGCAAATTCGAAACAGCCTTTTAAGTTTACAAGGTGCACCTGAATGCATCATGAGGTCCTTGTCCCCGTGTCTGCCAAACTCTTCACACGTAAATGACAGCAAAATGACTTTTTTTATTAGGTGACTATTTTGGTCCAAACATTTACATAACCGTGTGGCAGACAGTCTGAGATCCCCGACAGGAAAATCCACCCACGTTTGGCACATGCTGGGTGTTAATTTCCTGCCCTGCCAATAATCCTACAGGTAGACAAGTTGAACGTGATGTTTTGCCTTGTTAAGACTTAAATGTTTCAACAGTTTAACAGTTTAACAGTTAACAGTTTCCATTTGCCTGAACAGTCCTGATGAAACTGGTAAATAAGTCAGGAAAACTGCAAGTGTAAACAAACCGAGCAGAGATTACAAATCAGCATCTTTTCGGATTGCTTCCTCACAGTAACACATTTATCCCAGAGGAGTTAAAGGGGAAGAGTTAATTCATCGGCAAATAGGCTCTGCTCGTTCTATTAACATCTAAGTGAGAGGAAACAGAGAGAACGCAGGGAGGAGGGAGGCCGAGAAATTATACAGGAGGAGATCGGCACATCTATCACTGTCGCCGTGCAAAAGTTAAAGCTCGAGTGGAAATCACAGAGTTTGGCTCGCCGAAGTCTTCAAGGACACAAGCTCACTTCCTGTGGGCTGCAGAGGTGGAGGGTGGAGTGTCTGGGGAGGTTTAATCCAGGAAGAGGACAGAAAGTGCTGTCAGAGGTTCATCTGAGACAAGAGCAGGCACACGGGAGAAAAAAACATCTGCACAGGACGGAACGCAGACAAGCTGGACTCTCTGGACCATAAAGTCTAATTTCACATCAAGCTGCTTCTTTACTTTACTTGAAATGGGATGCCAACTACAAAACATCAACAACTTTTTGTCCTCTTCATTATTTATGGGTTATGACGTCTCAGTGTGGACGTGCAAGAACAACGAAAACCCCAATGAAAACAAGATGTTCCACATTTTATTTTCCTCTTTGTAAAAATGTAAATAACTCAGTGTATGAAGCAACTTATTCTGTCCACCCTCCGAACACCCGTCCTTTGACTGGATGCTGTTTTTTCCTAACTTGTATTTACCAAACTGTAATTTTGACATTCTTTCCACAATAAGTTTTAAGAATGGATGTGTGATTTAAATCTCAGAGTTCCCTGACGTATCTTTGCAGAAGCCTCATGACGCGTGTGGTGAGGAGGCTGATGATTGGTGGAGCCTCTGAGGTGTGTGCTGCTGGGACGGGGTGTAACACTTACCAGAAACACCCGGTAGGCGTCCTTCCTGGTGACAGGACCCCAGCACGGGTCTGTGTCGTTGTACGTGACGCTTCCGTCGCTGCAGGAGTGGTTTCCACTGTGCAGGACAAAGAACAAACAAATGGAGCTCAGCGTTTGTAAAACCGATGCGCACTGTGGACCATCAGTCTGAACTCTCATTAGGGCAATGAGCTGACACTTTGTGAAAGACACAATGAGACGTGTGAGCCGAAGGAAAAGCAGCAGCAGAGCTTGTGTGTTGTGGAGCATCTCTTAAAGCAATCACAAACCTGTCACTGTTACGCGACACAAGTCTGCCGTTTGTGCCTTCAGGCAAAGCAAACTGCTTCTGAAGTCTCAGTTACATCTCACGTTTATTCTTGCAGGAAGGTTAGTGAGGTTTGGACTGCAGTGGACTTTAATGCGATAAGACAGCATCAGTGGTGCCCCAGGACAGGACGAGAGAGGCTCGCTTTGTCACAGAAGAAGAAGACAGAGTTTACTCTTCAACTCAGAGTCACGGCTGTGGATGTTTTATCAGAAATGGATCCAATGCAACAGGAAATGATGTCGAGGTGGGTTTAAATGTTTTTCAGATAGTTATTGAGGGTGAAGTGAAAATATGATTGGTTAAAATATTTTAATGATAACCACAATGCTCTAAATTGCTAAGGTTCTCAGACTGCAGGGTGGGAAGGAGCCAGCTAGCAAGCCACTCTATTGTTTACTACTGTTGGCTCACTCAGAGCTGCTGACTGACAGGCTCCTAGTGGCAAAAACTACACGCTTCAATCTACTGGGCTCAGCATGAACATGACGTGAGTTTATTGTGGTTGTAAACACTGAAGTCAGAAAAGGTAAAAACTCAGAAACATCAACTGTCACCATCCTGACGTCTTCTCACTAAAACGACACCAAACTGGTCCAGGATCTGAACTATATGACTCATTCTCACGCAGTCTGGCCAACGGATGGGTAATAAAAACCTGCCTGGAAGCAGGTCAAAATGACAGCCTGAAGGCCTCTGCCACCAAAGCCTTATTGTCTTAAACTCCAGTTCAGAAGGTGATGATAGGTCCAAAGAGAGGAGGAGGAGCCAACGAGAGGAAGACGGAGCCACTCTCTCCTGCCAAAGTACCAAATGTTCCAAATGTTCTTCCAGGAGAACATCCATAAAACCATCTATACATCATTTATATTTCACAATAAAACAGAGAATGAACTTCGGAAAGTCTTACCAGGCAACTTCCATTAGAGATATGGGAACAGCGGCTGCGTAGATGGCCAGGTCGCCGTACAGGTAGATGATGATGCAGATGTAGAACATGTTGACACCGACTGAAAGACAAAAGTGAATGAACATATAAATGACTCAGAGAAGAGATCCTTAATAGTAACAGGAGGTCAAGAGGTGACAAGCAAAACACATCTTTCATCTTTACGAGCGGCCCAAGCACATTCAGGGTGAAACACAGCTGATGGATGTGTGTCAAAATGAGTGAGTGTTAAAAACACACACTCATCCCTCCATCCCTTTTCTGGGACAGCCCAGGCACATCTTATTGGTCTGATTAAAAAATATTAATAGCATTTAATTAAAAAACTAATCACACCGTGGAGGAAATTCTCCTCGTCGGACTTCGCTCTCCACAGTGACGAGCTCCTAACCATCTGCCTTTTCTTTTCATCCACGCAGCCCGACTGGCAGGCCCGGCACGCCAGCCTGTGCCAAGACAAGATCGAAAGCTTTGACCAGCAGACGGATCATCACAGAGCACCACACATCCATCACCCTCCTCAACTCTCAGAAGGGGGCTTCAGCCGTCCAACTGGACCCTTCAACTAATTCATTACTGACAGGGAAATTAGAGCATAGAGTCCATTAAAATGAAATAAAAAGTGACAGATTTACAGCTCGACAGGCTGTGCTGATTCTTCGAATGAATTAAAGGCTGAGGGCACCCAGCAAACAGTTCAATTAAGCTCTGAGAGGAGTTAAAAACATATGGAGCTGCCAGCCTAACGAGCAGCCAAAAACACAACACAGTCAGAGATTGAAGTCAGAGACTGGAGATCTACAGAGGGAACTCAAAACTGGAGGTCATCTTTTATGGACTCTAGCAGTATAGGATTATAACATTTAAATACAGTCCAGGTTCAACGAGAAAGGAAGAGGACTGTCAACTGAGTCTTCCCCTCAGCGCGTAACGTCTCCACGGCGCATCCTGGTGACGGACCGCACTCTGTTGCTGCTGCCGTCAGTACGCGATAGCTGGACGAGAGTCCGGCAGGACCGTGAGGATGCAGGCCCTCACAGCACAGGATCTAATGTTTCCCAATTACCCAGAGCTACAGGCCAAGAGGCTACAAAATGGGCCTTCATGCAGCTGTGAAACACATTGATATCCATCATCACTTCTGACTGACAGCACACCTGACAACCTGTCTGTGAGCACACACAGACAAAAAGGCTGCCACTATTTAGTCACGCAGATAACACAGGAAGACACTTTAATCACCCTGTGCAGGTCTAACAGTGGAGATTTAATACTCTACATTAGGAAATACACTTTCATATGCCATTTCAAAGTCAGCTCTGACCACTCCTGCAAAGTGGGTCTGGTGGTCACAAATGAGTCATCAGAATGAAATAAAGAGCAGAAAAGTGAGGGTTTTTTAACTTTTAATTTCACCTCATTAATTGTTACACTCCAACTCTGCTTCTTTTGGGGACATCACAGTGAAATGATGAACTTTTTGATGAAATGAGAGTATGTATGTTCACAAATCAAATCCAAACCGAGCCAGCCCCGCAGGCAACAACACACAACACCATTAACGAGATGCCTCTAAAAATAAGTAAATAGGACAGCACAGAGCAAGAAATCACCAGTTCAGGTGCAACAGCTTGTGAGTAACGCGGGAAACACACTGAACTACCTTGTCATGATAAGCTGTCAATTACGTCCTCCATCAATCGATCTGCAAACACCCCAAAACAGAAAAATGCTCATTTTGATCATCAGATGTCTTCTCATCTGAGAAGCTTGAGCCATCAAACGTTTGGCACTTTTGCTCGAAAGATTAACAGAACAGTTATTGGCAATTTATTTACCGGCGATCAGCTGATCGTTGTTGCTTCAAAATGCTTTTCAAAAAGGAATTCATCAGGAAAAATAAGAAAACCACAGCACAGAATCAACAGTTTGCATCGCGTGCACTCAATCAAAATGTCACTTTATTGACCTGTGACGTCAGCAGAAACGCTCATCTTCATCATCCTCATCATCATGAGCACAGGAGTAACTGTGGCTGTGGGATGATGGCACAAATCTTCTGAACCACTCGTGTGTTTTACTCAGTTTCCATTTCTGATTTTGGATTTAAGCAGATGTGACTGACCTCAACACGTCTTCCATCAAACTTCCTGATAAAAGCCACTTAAACATGGAAACTTTATATGGTTTTTACTGCTCTTACAAAATCTGAGCTCCTTCTATACTTTCTTCCCCTCAGCTCCACATATGCTTCTAACCACCGGCAAACAGAGTTAAGGTCTGACAGGACCGGACGGGTTCTGCAGGCCTCACTTGGTTTCGTTTGGCGAGCGAGCTTCTTGCCCCCGGACTCCACTCGTAACAGCGACCTGTTGGGTTGATCACAGTTAGCCGTTATGACACACTCTGTGAAGTTAGAGTGCACCTCTTCCCAGGCTGACACAGGAAACTATGGCAGCAGTGGCTTATGGAAAAAGATTGAGCTGCGAGCCGAAGCAAACGTGTCCATTTATCTTCCCAGCAGCTCAGGCACTTTTCATTTTTGCCAGAGCTCTCAATGCTCAAGTGTGACATTTAAGTAAAAGCCAGTGAAGTATTAAAAATGGATGCGACCATGTTTGGCTCTCATTAAAGACAGGAGCCCAGGTTACAGCGCAGTAAATTAGTATTCGCCGCAACGCTCCTCCGTGTGTGAAGGACCGCTCACGTTGTAGAAACAATCCCGCTGTTTGCACAGCCGCCATGTTCACCATCACATCACATCTCAGAGGTAAGAAAAGCTGAGACAAGCTCTGTTAGTCTCTCTCTTTGTGACTTTAGCCAAAGTCGTCTTCTAATCAACTTTCAGATCATCAATGTGAAGGTTACACCTTTCCACAGTGGTGCAGATAAACCAGCCCCCATCAACATTCCTGTCAGCGGCTGCAGGTCAGGCTGATACGATACCCGTGGCCTTATTCCAAGCCCGCCTTACTGCTGCTGCCACGTCGATTTCAGTCCAGGAGGAAGTCAATGCCCTCTAAGAGTGCCTCTTCAACAGCAGGAGGGATGCTTCTTAATTGGCTGCAAAGGTGCAGGACACGCAGACGGCGTGCAGCCACGCCCACACTTTACGATAAGTGAAGAGCGGGGAAGTGGTCTTTAAAGCTGCTTGAGTCGTTCGTTGGCGCTCCTCCTCGTTGTTCAGCTCCCTGAACACATGAAGACGGAGCTGAACACGTCTGCCAATCCAGACTGCAGTTTGCCCTCAGCTGATTTGGTTCTGCTCCGCTTTCCAAGAAAGACGAACTGGTTATCAGACGTGGACATCTGTCCCCTCAGGACCTGCTTTGAATTAAACTGCTGCTTCCAACAAACTGCACTGACAGATTTACATTTTAGGGCATTTTGGGTCTAATTTAAATAAACATCTCCTAATGGCCTGACTGGGTTTGTTCTTAAGTTTAGCAGATTACATTAAATTCAGACTGTGAAATCTGAATGCACACTGACAAACAGTTCTGTTAATTATCAAGCAATCTGCTGATTGCTGTCTTAATTGGTCCATTAATTGTCTGCTGTGTAAAATGTCACAAACTCACAAAGGCCTCTGATCGCTCTCATATTAAAATGAGGGAAGCTTGATTGTTGGTGTTGGTGTTTGCGTCCTGCTGCTTTGTTTTAGTTTTTTCTTGCCCCTTTTGTGCCAGGGTCACAAACAAATTTCATCATGAAAATTGAACAGCTTTACGGTTATTCAGCCCGTCAATACACTGGAAGAGCACAAATTAGATCATACAAATTTATGGCACAACCTCTAATATAATACTGATGTTCAGATAATAAATTACTGAATCCCTAATTAAAATGACTTCCATCAGCTGACAAACACTTTACTGGCACAGACGACAAAGAATATAATTACTGTGCAGTGCCTGGAACCAGTAGATTTTTGGCATTAAGTTTATGGTTTGAATTATTTAAATAATTACTGTTCTGTCAAAATTAATTTAGTGCAAATGAACTGATTGATCAAACTGTTTTTCAGTACTAAAACAAATTAAACAACCTTAAAGTAATTGTGTTAAAACGCAGATCGACAGGCACAATAAAAAATTCTGATGCATCACCAACACCTGCGCTCCCAGTGACCCGCCAGTCCTGACCCGCCAGTCCTGACCCGCGAGTCCTGACCCGCGAGTCGTCCCGGTGCTCAGTATGTTTTTACATAAATTATCATCAGTCTGAACACGCAGGGGTCATCAGAGTTCAGTGGGCAGCCACACGAGTCCATCCTATCTGTTAGTGCTGCTCCAACCAACAGACTCATCGGTGAAGAACATCCCCCCAAGAAGACTGGAATCACTGTGGACGGAAAAAACGTCCAGCAAATAGTCCAAAACTCAAAAACACTCAGTTTGATATCACATATGACAAAGAAAAGCTGCAGATCCTCACATATGAGAAGCCTGAGGCAGAGAATGTGGATGGAGCACCTGCGTCCGACTCAAAGTGACAATCACACCACCCGTCAGCAGCAGCGGCTTGAACTTTCTTCTCCAAAAAACCTTCTTTTTATGCAAAAAATTAGCGCTTATACGCAGGCCTCTTAGCCACAAGTAAAACTGCTTAAAATAAGAGACTTTCCCGCTGCCAGAACACCAGTTCGCTTTTCTGATTTTCTGCTGGTGCGTCACGTTCAACACTGTCTGTCTTGGAGATTTTGTGGACGGGTGGGGACATGAAAGACAGCAAAACTGAACATTAGCACTTCCTATCTGGACGTAAACACCAGAAGAATAAAACATGAGAATACGTCTTAAGAGCGTTCAACCTGACCACTCGGGGACGTTTAAAACACGTCTTTTTAACGTTTCTTTACTCAGCGGGATGCCACAGAGTATCATACACTGACATGTACAAAAGCCAGGCAACACTGTGTGACGTTCATTCTTCATTTGTGCACAAACAGGAAGCTCACACACACAAGTATGAATGTTCTGGAAAGCCTGCAGAAGCTGAGCAGGTCGGTGCAGCCAGGAGAAGACAAAAGAGCAGCGTTTCCCCTTCGCCCGTCCACCATGTGCTGGGACTCGTGCCGATCTAATTCATTTGTGATTAGAGTCACCGGGCAGCTTTCCCGTAGCATGTGGAGAGAGGAGAGAAAACTCATTTCCTTATTACCAATCGATACGTCCACGTGCCTCACCTGCACACAGTCTGCCTCATGGTGAGAAAGGTCATCAGCAAAGATTTTTACTTTTTTTTTAGCGCTTCACCTTTAACGGACAGGACAGCGGAGCTGAGTGACAGGAGGCTGAATGGATGGGAACACACTGCAGCTTTAACAGCATGAGCTGCACGGCGGCACGCATGAGTGCGTTCACACGTGTGGGTGTGAACATGAGCCGACTGGCGGTGTGTCATACCGTGTGTGTGTGTGTGTGGTGAGCGCGTGTGTGTGCGCGTGTCAAGTGCTCCACCTAGTGTTGAAGCGCTGAAGGACACAACATGTCAGCACAGATGATGCTGTCAGAGCTTTGACCTTTGGTTGCTCCTTTATTCCTGCGACAACAGGGAAGCTGCAGACCGTTGAGTCACTCGCGTCGGCTTAAGAAGAGTCGGTCGGCGTAATGCAAGCAGACAAGAGGAGGAAGGAGACGAGGCCAAGGAGCTGCGGCATGCGAGACGGCAGGCCAGGATGAAAAAAGTGAGGTTTGAGGAACGTGAAGCCGCAAGGTTATTCTGTGAGGTTCAAGGTGAATGTGATTAAGGCTTCAATCCGTCCAGGTTGCACCTCACACACACACACGCATATCGAGAAAGATTAACAGCCTTGATGGAGTCTCAAACAGGTAATTACAACCAAAGGCAATTTATCCTTATATAATTACATCCAATTAGGGAGCCTTCCTTTGTGAATGTGAGGACGGCACTGAAAAGGTGTGAAAGAAATGAAGATTCCGACTTATCCCACATAACCTTCCCTACGCCTCCATAAACGCTACACATGGCTAACGATGCTGGTGTCTGCAGGTAATTGAATAACGGGCAGTGAGATTAGAAGCTCGAGGCCAGGAGAATATTACCTTTGTTGAAGAACATGGAGGCCATCTGACCCATCTCAACCCGCTCCACAATGTCGAAGTGATCGACGTGACCTCCCGACCTCTCTGTGAAAACATTAACGACATCACGGTGGAGTCAAACAAGGCAGAATGCAACAAAACAGACCAGCATCACGTCAGAATACAATGACAGTTTCATCGCTTGCTTCCATGTTCGGTTCTGAGGCTGCACCAGACTTGAGCGTGAGCGAGTGTGAGTGACTTACTGTCCTCACAAGGAAAACAACAGCCCGTTCGTTCAAATCCCTAAAATTAACGGCTCCGGAAATAACGTGATGCTGTGACTGCACCTCATCAGGAGGAGGTGCAGGTGGGCACATAAAGCCTGTGACTTCATAGAAAACAGTGGACTCCCAAGTCAAACAGTCTCTCCGACCTGAACTACACACTTCCAGCTGCACTTTTGTGCTTGAATTTAACCAAAGTGATGGCAGATTTAAACCAATTTTTCCAAAGTTTAGAAGAAACAGTTCAGCTCAGTCTGTTAGTCAGCAGCTCAGCCTCATGTCTGTTGTCAGTCATTGCAGCGCTGACACTCAGAAAGCCCACGTGCCACAAACACCATACTCACGAACAGACAGGATGGGCTTGGTCTCCGGCTCCGATCGACCTCGGCCCACGACGTCATCGTCCGAGTAGTCGGAGGTGGAGTCGCTGTCATCGATCTGAGGAGACAATACGAGTGTGTGAGGCTCATTTCTCAACATAATCAGAGTTTATCTGTTCTGTACGTGACTCAGGGGAAGGCGACATCTGGAAATGACAAGCAACAGCTGGGAAGCACTTTGGAGAGAGAGAAGTCAGACCAGTCACACGCATGCACTCACGCGCACACACACACACACACACACACACACACACACACACACACACACACTCAGCTTTTTATCATTTCACAAGTTCCCTGTAGATTAACGTCAATTAGGTGTTAGTTGAATTAATAAGTGCCACGCTGGCTGGGACTGAGGGAGGAAGAGGAGATGAGGAGTGACAGCAGATGATGGCTCTGTGACAAACAACAAACAAACAGATTAACATGTGCAGCTGCACATGACAGTCATGACTGTTGGAGCCTTCAGGAAGTCAAAACACAACACAAACGTTTCATTTCTGTCTCCATGCATCTTCATGAATCAGTCGGAGCTTTGGATCTGGTCACACTACACTTCAATTTCCAGCAGACGGCGCTCACGTCTCCCCACTCGGTGCCAAACATTAAATATCTAATTGGAGCATCAGTCAGCCTGCAATGCAGCACAGCCACTTTTATGTGATATTTTGGGCCAATTACAGTCAGTTAGTCTGACACTGTGCTTTATCTTTCCCTACAAATCTCCATATGAACTGCTTTGAAATTATTTTTATGTTGGGTAGTTCAGACAGAGGGATCATTCTCTAGCTTGTAGTCTCTAGTTTCCACCCAATAAATTTACCAGACCTTTTCTGAAAACACACGATGCATCACTGTGGGAAAAAGAAAAAAGACTTTCGTTTTTGTTAATATGCTTCACTCGAGCAGAGCGAAATAAAAAGCATCCAGCTGCAAACATTTCCAGTTCTCTCCCTCTGCCGTTTTCCATTACGTGGGAGGAAAAGGCTGAGAGGGGAACAGCAGCCATGAATCACGGCCCAGTGTTTGGGGCTCAGTCAGAGTCGGGCTATTGTCCTAAGGCTCATAACTCCTCGACTGGAAACCCACAGGCATTAAGCAAGATGACTTCTGTACCAGGGGAGAAACAAAAAGCAAAGGCCGAGCCATTTAGAGTGCACAGAGTCTTTTCCTTAGTCAAAGTAAAAATGATTGAAGACTGGGCTGTTTCCCTCGGTAATGGGAGTACAGTCCCACAACGACGCCCTCATCCAAATTGGGTTTCTTATAGACGGGTGGCAAGAGACACATTTCACTTGTGCTGGGATTGGACAATAAAACAACAACAGCCTCCTAAATAAAAACATACAGCTTCCTATAAAAAGGGAATTTCTGTTCAGGCTTTAAATTGGAAATATATATTTCTCGTCTTACCAGTGGTGCTGTTTATCCAGCCGGGTAGTTCTGGTGTGAGCTGCAGAGTTCTGCAGATACCAGCTGTAGAGAAGTCTGTCTTCTCTTCAATATAATGGAACCAGATGACACTTCACTTATGGTGCTCATGTAGGAGCTATTTTCTCTCCGTGTCGCTGCGCAGAAGGGAACGTGCCTCTACTTGTGATCAAGAGGCAAACTAACATCACAGCTCAGCTGAGGAGGACGGCAGTGACGTTTGTCACAAGCCCGAGCAACTCACACCAAATCAATCTGGATGGATAAGTGGTAAAATATCCCTCTAAACTCCAAATATTCTACAGTCCAGTTATTTTGCTGAGCTACAAATGAAAACAGTCGTTGTTTTTCCTCTTTTCTTCAAGTTCACACATGAAAGAAGAGACGTAAACTTCAGTTCGAGGTCACTCAGTGTTGGTGCTGCAGAAACACTGGGACGCTGCGAGCTTTCAAATCCCTCCAATGTTTGTGTGACCTGAAATCACACTAACCAGAGCTGAGGACTGGACATGTCTCTGTGTGGAGCAGCTATACTGACATCGCTTTTTTGCCTGCAGGGTGTGAACAGCGTTTGACAAACTCTGGCTGACAGAGACGAACATTCACTTCTTTAATATTTGCTTTGTCTGGCAGGCCCTGACAGCAAACAGAGCTCCGTCCATCCAGCCAACCACCTGTGAAAGACTCCCGCCGAGTTCATTATCTCACCTCCTCCTGCTCTCTCCTCTTCCAGCTCAGCTGAGCGTTGGCCGCCGCCATCGCCTCGATCACAAAGGTGGTGGTCATGTAGCTGGTGAGAGGAGAGGACAGAATGAACGACTAGACGCCTGGCAGGTTCATCAGACGATGTGAACTTTCCACCAGTGCTTAATGTGTCAAAAACTGCAACCATTTAATTTTCATGTTGGGTTCACACCTCACTGTGAACAACAAAGTGTTGTGGCACACGGTGGAAGTGCAGAGGACAGAACACGACATACCTCATGAATCCTAAAAACGAGATGAGAGCTAAGCTGACCACCCAACCGGCTGTCGCGAAGGCTCTGGGCATCGTCAGAGCTCCTGTTCCCACGATCAGGTTGAACATATACACCAGCCCCACCTGAAGAGGACAGGTGAACACAAGGCTAGTGAGTCCCTACTGAGGTTCGTCTTCATAACATTATCTCATTTTCTACTGCATCCAAAAGTCAATTTTCCTGCTGCGCTGACCTAATTCCTCTACAGGAATCAATCAAGGTTCATCCAATATTTATGGCTGACTTAATGCTTTTCTTGAGTGAAAAAAATCCAGGCACTGCAGTATCACGTGTTCCTCAGGTGGAAGAGCTGATGTGTCAACAAAGACTGGGCCAATCAGGCGGCTCTTACTGCTATCAGGTAGCAGATGGCTTTAAAGATTCAAAGCTTTAGCTTCCTCACAAAAAACACTTGACCAACAGAAGTTAATCTTTGTGACAAAGCTGTCGTCAGCAATTTGAATGAGTTGTCAAAACTGAGTCCGGACCACAAAGAGGCCTGGTGTGTAAAAAAGAATGACCTAAGCAATTTAGCTTCCTCTTTATGTTCACTGCACTGTCAGATGCACCACATGACCTGAAGTTTAACGAAACAAAATACCTTTTCTCTTTAAGTATCACAGTAGTATCTACACTCGATTTGTTTTAGTCAATTTAATTGGCTCCACCAGATAGTCATGCAGTTCAATACAACCCATTGTGTAACAGCTTGAGCAACTGCAGGTCACCAGAGCAGAACACTACAACTTCAGGTGTTAATGGGCTACGCACGGCCGCAAGGTGCTTGAATGCTATCAAAAACAGACAAGGAATTAAACCACAGTGTTTTGTGTAATACTCACAAACGCAGAGTACGGTTCCCCGGTTTCTGTAATTCCACCAGCCATGGCTGAAGACTCTGATCTTCACCTGAGGGAAAAACAACAACGCCAGCTCTAACTTATTTTCTTACAAATTTATTTTATTGGCATGACCATTAATTCAGCTCTTTTCTGTCAAACCGGTTATACAGAGTCTATGGTGTAGTAATAAAAATGAAATGCAGAAGTGAATATCACGTTCCATCTTGAATGGAGAAAGAACTCCCACCACATTTTAAGTAATTTATGTTTACTTTAACGTTCGCAAAAGAAGCAGATGTTTAAAAATGAGATTTAAAGCAGGTCTTAAATTTCAACAACCACTTCTCCATTCGGCATACACATGATTCAATAACCAGCACATATTTCAATAATACTGTGTCTTTTTGCACAAATGTTTCCCGGTTTACAGTGTAGTTTAAGGAATCAACAACCCCTTCTTTCACTTGACTGATGACAAGTGTTTCAGCACCATGGCCACTTGCATCTGCTTTTCTGGTTGTGTTACAAGTTGTGTTAAAAGTCATGGCTGATTTCAGAAAGCTGACATTTATTTGCTAGCAACATAAGAGCACAGCAACACATGCGAGAATAGCGACCACACAAACATACATATGGATAATGTCTTATTCTGACGTCTTACGAAACACCGACAACAGGGAGAAGCATTATATCAAGAAGAAACGCGGGGTAAACACTTGTCACCTTACTTATTTCCGGTGTATCTTGTTAATTTAGCCGGTAGGCTAGCAGGATGCTCCAAGCTGTCAGCTGGATCCGCTCCTCGCTAGCTAACTGAATGAACGCAGCCCGCCGCCACCAAGCTAACATGAGCCGTTTCGTAGTTAGATAACCGGAGAGGAGTCAGTTTAAACCGAAAGCTTGGAGAAAAACACTTTCCCATGGGCTAGCAAGCCTCCAACACTTAGCTAACTCAGGCAGTAAACTAAGCAACCAGGTGACCTGCTCTGGCACGAACATAGATCAAGTTCCCGCCTACACAAACTCGAATTTCCGGTACCAACTTTTCAAAATAAAAACTTCTCTTTCGTGTACATGTGTTGTGGTAGTAGATCGAAACACTAGCGCTTTTATTATGAAGACAAAATGAGTTGTCTTTGTTGTTATCGTGTTTAACTTGATGATCTCGTTAGTTGGTTTGTTGGGTTGGCTGCTGATGAGGGAAAACAAATCACGAGGTCTAATCAAATCTCAGCGTGTGTTGTTTGTTGTCCGCTCTGTCCTTCAGCCATACCGGAACCGCTGACGGATTAAACCATAAGAAATTCAGCGCCACTCGCCATTATATTGGTATTATATCAGTACACTTTGAAGTCAAACCAGCTACTCTCTTAATAATGTTATTCCGGATATCATTCAGCCCGCCCCTCCGTGCTGCTAAGGTTACCAAAACGACAAACCCCTTAATTCACCAGCATGTCCTGTCATATGACACCTGTCATGTGACAGGCACACCTGAGTGCGCAAGCTGCTGGCCGCTCTCGCGTTTACCTTAGAAGACTGTCGGTGCCTTTTAGAGGTTGTGTCTGAAGAGGTCCGTGAAATAAAAAGAAACCAAACCCCTGAAGAGGAAACAGAAACAGTTCCTCATGTGTCATTTTCCATCATTTATCTTCAGCAGAAACAGAAAACCACCAACATAAGCACAATTCAATTTTATTTTTAACCTCCCCCAACAATATAATAATAATATAATTATTATTTTGCAACTATTTCATAACATGCAGCACAAAATTGTGGTTTTCATAATATGTGCTTTGTGTGAAGGCTGTAGGTTAACGTCTGAAAAGACAGGTGAGATCTATTCTGCACTTGCCAACATTTCTACAGAAAATGCAGGTGACAACTAGAGGTTAAAAAAGACATGCGGACACGTAACAGACACGTGACATTTAGCCATTTAAAAACCCATCATATTTCAAAGCATGAAGCGGCAGATTATACACACATCATCTAATCAGCATACTGTATAACATAGTTGTGAATCCACTCCATATACATGTAGGTGAGAAAAACCACAGTGGTTATAAAGTAGAGGACAAAGAACACATGGTCTACGACTTCGGCCACTCTTGCGTAGCGTCCCGGCTCGCTCCTGTCTTTGCGTTGCCTTATTATTTCCTGCCGAGCTGCCTTCATTTCCCCCAGGATTTGTTTGAGCAGGTCGCGGCCCGCGGGTCCATCCGGAACAGGTTTCTCTGGAGTCACCTGGTCTGTCTCCTCCGCTCCGGCAGGCTCTGTGCGGGACAGGGAGGACAAAAGTGAGCAGAATGAGTGAGCGGCCAGCAGGCTGTGGTCAGCGTCTGTAGGTCGGATCACTGACCTGCGTCGGCACGTGAATCACCTGGCTTCAATGACATGACACAGTAAAAACACGCCGCTTTTGGTTCACTCTAACTGCTCTCATTGTGTTGAGTTTGACTGCAGCGGACGACTGTTTGCTGAGGAAAACCTCCAAAAACCCGCTTTACACTGACTGCTCAACCCCAAACAGCCACACACACACACACACACACACACACAGAGAGAGCTAAAAGAGAGTAAAAGCTGCACACAAACAAATAAAACAAATGGAAATAAGCTGAAAATGTTTTGATATGTTAGTGTTATGTTCTCAGCTTCTTTCTGCTGCCCCCAAGTGTCCAAAACAGTTACTGCGTCTGTTAAAGTTTTCAATGCTGATACTGAATGTTAGTGATGTTGATATTATTTGTTATTATTCTTTTTTTAAAGTGCTTACAAATATAAGAGAAAAATGGGAGATCTCACCTTTGTCATAGCCGGCTTCCTGGATCTCCAGTAGGACACTGTCACATCTTGGAGCCCTCTTACCACAGTAACTATCCAGGTCGGTCAAGAAGATCACCAGCATGGCCTCCAGGACGCTGATGCCCACGAGGGCAAAGATCGCAACACAGTAGCTGGCTGGAATAAGAGACGTCACAGTTCAGTGCGAGATCATTAGGGACGAAGCCGTTCGGTACCTGGTCTGAGGTCTGCGCACCGACTCACCGATCAGTGGCAGCCTGTCCTCTGTGGACGGCAACATGTCCTTCAGAATCAGCAGTAGGACGGAGATGGAGAGCAGAATGGTGACTTTGAAGTTCAGCTTTTCACCTCTGCTCTCACTGACGAAGAAGGAGGCCAAGTCCAGGACCAGCAAGTAGAACAGGGGCACGATCAGGTTTATCACGTAGAGCATTGGCCTCCTGACGAGCGTGACCTGAGTAGACACACAGTCCATTTAATTAGAGACAAACACACTGGGACAAACTGTCGCCAGAGTTCGTCACCAATGCTTTCTTACCATGTACACGAGTTTGCTCTGAGTTGAAACACCTATGGTGTAATTATGCATGATAACTTGCATATTTCTGAGCTCCCATTCTCCTTGTGTAATCATGAACTGCTCAGAGATTGTGGTCAGAGTCGAGTCGTTATTGAATGCTCTGAGGGTTATGGTTTTTGCTGTGCACATGGAAACAAAAAGTATTAAATCAGTACATGAACAAAGTTCTGACGCCGTTCTGTGAGCTAAAACCATGAGGTTAATCTGGTGTACCATCAGCAGTCATGGACCCAAACGTGAAGTTACACTTTTGTTGGTCGAAGGGGAACAGCTTGAGTGTCAGCTGGCAGGTGGAGGTCAGCCGCTGACGGAAGGTGGCCCCCACCCAGCCGCTCTGATGGACTTGGGCAAATGGACCTTTATATATGGAGCCAGAATCAGAGGCGCTGAGAGGGTGAAGAAGGATTTTATAAGGACACACAATCATCATCAAAAACTGGTCTGAATTCAGCCCTGAATAGTGCTACAGTCACAGTTTATCATAATGCATTACAAGCCATGACAGGAACCGGTTCCAACTAGACCACATTGACACGGTTTACAGGAAACAGTTTGCAGGACTGATCAGTTTATTAAGCTCAGTTCAACCTTTTCACAAAAACAAAGGACAGAGACAGAAAGAACTGCAGTTCCAGTATAATCACAGTATTAATACCCACTCCTCCTGAAGGCTGACATCCGGGATCCACAGCATTGATGTCGGAACGGTCAGCGTTTTAATCCCACAAAACTCCAATGAATTCCAAGTCAGAAATTCATTTCTCCAACTCTGACAAAAGGAGGGAAAAAGCTGCGTTTCTGAACGTGTTTCACAGGCAGGCGGACGAGTGCGGAGACGCTCGGTGGTTTTCTTACCATGTAAAGCCAGACGTGACTCGTGACCGTCTGGGACTTCTCATCCTGTGGACAGTCAGCAGCACTTCGGTTAATGTTCAGCCATCACAGCAGAACCTACTGCTTCGTGTTCCTGCTCAGGTTCCCAGCCTTTGAGACTCCCGCCATCCCAGTGAGACAGTTTCAGACCAGACGAGGTCTGTTTGATATTTCTATATTTTATTGTTTTTGTTGCTAACTCTTTAGAAAACAATCAGGAAGGCTCAGTTCACACTCACCACTTTTAAAATACCATACAGCAGCATGTCCACCTGGACGAGGGTGGAGGTGGTCCAGTTCTTCACGGGTCGTACGATCTGCAGAACCTCATTGGTTGTCGTCAGGCTCAGGTGTTTCAGAAGACTCAGGTACGAGCAGTCTGAGGTCTGGCTGCTGGTGCAGACTGCTGCTGCAGAACAGACACAAAGCACCGACGTTTGTCAGACGTGCTGAGATTTAATCCAAACCGAAAACACAGCAGCGTCTGATTTACTCACCGGTCAAAGACAGGAAGACGAGAACCCTCAGAGCTGACATGGCTGCTCGCCTTCATCTCCACTGAGCAAACGCTTTTAAACTGCGCAGCTACGCAAGCCGTGAGGCAGAGCCATCAATAGGTCTGATTGAAAGCACTGCTCTGTGGTCAGCCGGAAAGGAACACGACACACACCAGACAAACATTTCTATTGTTCAATGCAGCTGAAGCTGAAAAGTCAACACAGGAAGGACATTTCCAGGTGTCCTCCACCCTCAGCACACCTGTGGCCAAGACAAACCAGGCACGTGGCTCCACAGGTGTGCTGGGCTTTTCATTGGACAATGGACAGAATGACCTGCACACAAAAATCTCAATTCAGACGAACAAGTTCAAAAGAATCCACAATCGACTCAAAGCCTCCTTACCTAACCAGCGCAGCAGCTGGTGAAGGTGATGAGGGAAGCTCCACATTAATCATTCTAATTCTAATGTTGCAGATGCAGTGGGAGTTTGCATGAGAAACTCTTCACGCTTTCCAAACACAGAAGCTCTCTCGAGTCGTTTCAGTTTCCTCACTGAGGGTCTGGACCAGATCCACAAGAAGCACGCGTCAGTCCAGAAAACCCTGACAGCTTTTGTTGTCTTTTAGTGAGACGACTCTGCTTCCATGGAGGAGAAATTCCCTCCAACCTTAAAGCTACGGGCCACAAACCTTTTGATCTGTGACAAACAGTACAGAAAAAATGGATGCCAGTGACATCACACTTGTTGTCTCATGATTTTTGTTCCTTTGAAGTTATTTGTAATTAAATGAAATAGATTCAGATTGTCAATCTGTCAGAGAAGCCTGGAGACCAGTAATCCAGTTTATCATCACTGCTGCTGTGTTTTTGATGCAAACCTCCAGCTTACCCTCAGATCACCTCAACTCCTCTCTCTTTGTAAATCACCAGCCAGACACACAAAAGAACCTTTTTTCCACCTGTAAACATCAGGAATTGTCATATTTTCTTTATTTTTGTTAAGTCCAGTGAAGCCAACAGGTGCAGATTGGTTTAAAAGTGCTGTGCTGGCACAGCGAGGCTCTCAGGGGTGCACGTCGGTGGGCAGCCGGAAGTCTCTGAAGGTGTAGAAGGAGACGTCTCCGTGGTCCACCGCAGCAAAGACCACCGGGACGTCTCCGCTCTGGAAGGCCAGCAGCTTGACAGCTCGCAGGTCTGGGACGGGGCCGTCGAAGCTGAGACAGAAGAGGAAGGGAGGCAGCGATTAATGAACAAGCTGCTGTTTCCAGGTCAACACTTCCTATTCTGGTCATTTCACATTTAACGTTTCATGCCTGTGAAGAGCCGCTCAGACAAAACAACATCTGAAGACGTCACACCGGGTTGTGCCTACATGTAAATCAATGTTATGTTTAAATAATCAACAAGTCAGTCAGTCAGTCAACTGCAGCTTTATCCAAATCCCTGAAAGTCAGGGTCAGGTGTCTGATGTTTTATGTAAGTCGATGCTGAACAAACATGGCCGCCGTGAGTGCTTGCTTACCTGCACACACACATGCGGGAGTAAGGTTTCCCCGGGCTGCTCTTCTTGAAGTCAGCCACCGTGTCGGGCTGGTAAACATTGAAACAAATCCTCCACTCGTCCGATCCTTTTATGCTGAAGAGACAAAGCACACCGTGTTGTCTGAATGACGGACTCTGCGTCCAGCACAAAGCGGCAGCGAGCGCTGACAAACAGCACAGGCGCAGCATCCCGCCGCTTTGTGTCAGAGTCTTTATGGGTTTGTAAATTAAAGATCATAAATTGTCACCGAGCTCATACAAACTGATTTATTTTCTTTGACACGGATGACACGAGCAGCTGCATGAGGTCACATGTTGATGCTAATGATGACTGCATGTTTATAAGGTGCAGCCAGCGGGTCATAAGGTGCCTCCTGCCACTCAGGCCTTACTGTAAGACAGCAGCTCATTCAGTGAGCGGGCACCAAATTCACTTCAGGCCCTTTTTAACACCACACAGCAATGAGTCTAACACCTTCCTCCCCGTCACACCAGTCAGAGAAGGACGTGGAGGGACGATAAGGCCAACAATCGTCTGCTAACTACATGAATTATCCATTCTGTCAGTACTGCTGGATAACTCGCTCACTCAGGTAGGATTTAAACTGATGAATCAAGGAAATAATTTGACCAAAAAACTGACTGTCGTGTTTAATCGCATCCACTTTTCTCTCAGACTTGTGGAGCTTCACCCACATCCTCTCTACACCACCCAACTGAACTCCTGCTACTGAGCATGTGCAGCTCTGAGCCTCCGTCATCAGCTCCGTTAAACTCTTTCATCTACATTCAGCTTCCTGTTGAGCCCTGAGCGCACGCGATGCACCGACACTCCAGCATCACGGTCGGACGTACGGAAGCCCTGAGGGCCATCAGGTTTGTTTTGTGAATCTCATTTCAACCAAAGGAGTCTGAAGTCAAGCGTACAGAATGTTAAAATGTTAACATTCAAGACTTTGGATGAGTATTTCACTGTCACGAGTTTTCAGTCTCTCCTGACCGAAGTGGCTTCACATAAAACATTTTCAAAATTCTCAGTGGAATAACAGGAAGTAGAAACAAGTGATACCTGGATGCCCCCTCCAGCAGATTTGTGGATTTAATCACGCTGATTTTATCCAACAGCTCCTCTGGAATGAACACACAAACCTCACTGACCTGAATCAGATGCAGATGTAATTCATTCTGAATGTGCTTTGTGGTCTGTGTGATCTCACCGGTGGGGATCGCTTGTCTCGGGTCATGCAAAGGAGTCACTTCCCTGTTCCACAGGTGTGCTGGACGGCCTTTACGTTTCCCCTCCCGCCTCGCCAGGAGCTCCCGATACTCGGCCCAGTTTCTGCACTGCCGAACCTCCAAAGGAAAATAATTTATGAAAATACTGCTTTCCCAGATAATACGTACGATAACGTGGACTTTTCAGTTTTCATGTTGTGCTACAAACCTCTCTGTCCCTGTTGATGTCCCGCCGGCGCCTGTTCTCGTCCTCCTCCCTCCTCTGCTCCTTTGAAGACATCTTCACCTTCCGCAGGTTTATCCTCTGCTTCCAGGTGTCGACGTCACAGACTCCCACAGCCAGAGACCCCGGCAGCAGGGAGGGGTCTGGAGGGAGCAGGCAGCTGGACAGGCTGTCCCTGGAGCCCAGGTCAGGGAAAGGGATGGAGCCGAAGCGCCAGCCCGAACAGCTGGAGGCGGGCCGGTGATCCGGTCCGACCCCGGGAACGTCTGTCCTCCACCAGGTCCTGCCGCCGCCCTCATCTCCTGAACTCGCAGCTGGAGACGACGCCAGGTGGGACTCGGGATGGTTTTTATCCTCCTCATCCTCCTCCATTCGGTCAGCTGTGGACACTTCCGGATCTTCTGTTTGACTACAGAAAGAACCGACACTCACAAAAATCTCACTTCAGTCATCACTGCCAGTGAAATATCTTTGGACTGATGTTTGCTGACGTCAACTTGGGCTCTGAGGAATCGAGTTCCCTTTTAATTGTTTAAACAAAAAGTAACCAACAGCTTGTTCTGTGATGAAAAAATAGTCCCACTTCCTTGATTTCGTTATTGAGCTGCAGCTGAAGAATAAAGTCAGAATTTGGACTTTGGATGGGACTTCTGTTTACCTGGATGCTGTGGCGGGGCTGGCGCTTCGCTTCCTCTTCAGCTGTCTGCCCGCTCGGTCATGTGACTGAGGCAGGTTCAGCTGCCTCGCGTAGGACGAAGGCTCTGAACTGTGAGAAGACAAACACACGTTACACTGCTGAGTCCTGAACTTCCATGTAATCTAAAACACAGAGTCACTAAAGATCCAAGTTCTCCAAACTGACACAACAAACTGACTTCCTGTTATCTTTTCTGACTCCGTCTGACCTGGGATCATATCTGTGCACCACGTAGCCAAGCCTCTTCAAATGCCCGAACACCTTTGTGGTGAAACAGAGAGGTTAGACCAGTTCAGCAGCACAGTCCTCCGCCATATGTGGCCGTCTGACTTGTACCTGATACTGCTGAAGGCTCACTGTGCTCGAGGACAGGAAGTTCTCGTAGGCGTCCTGGATGGACAGCGGCAGGTCGCGGTGAAACACCTGCAGGCTGCCCTGTTGGCAGATGACATCGATCAGTATTGTACAGGTCAGGGCTGTGAAAGCATCACGACACGAAGAACGCTGTGCCACTCACACACTCCATCAGGTACAGAGCTTCTTCAGGGAGGAGATACTGCTTGCCGTTGGCAGAAAAGCCCATCGTCTGCCAAAACTTTCCCTGTGGAAAAACAACACCCTGAACACAAGCTCATCACAGGAAGTGTGTGTGCACTTTCACTCAGTGATACGGGACTCACAGCCGGAGACCGAAGCTCCACAATCTGCTCGGTTGGAATCCATTTGGCCTTCACCAGGTTTCCTCTGCAGGAAAACAAAAACATTTTATCTGATCATTTTATCCCA
This sequence comes from Scatophagus argus, assembly GCF_020382885.2. NCBI lineage: Eukaryota > Metazoa > Chordata > Actinopteri > Scatophagidae > Scatophagus > Scatophagus argus. The sequence goes on from NC_058508.1 coordinate 21,591,826, forward strand.
CTAACGTCACGGTTCACCTCGAAGAACGAAACAATCCGGCTTAATAAACCGAATACTCGACACCTTTTTGAAAAGTCACTGAACTCTCAGTGATGTTAGCATCTGTGGATGTTGTATTGTTACATCAATACCTTTGACGGAGATCCGCCACCTGCACACGCTGCAGGAACGTACGAATGGTTCATGTTCATTTTCACAACAGGAATGTTTGCTTTGTAGTCTATATTTTTTATCAAGTGTTTTTGCATACTTTTTGCACTCTTTTTCTGTTCTTGTGAGCTGCCACAAGTGAATTTCCCCACTGTGGGATCAACAGAGTTCATCTTATTCCTAATCCTTGAACTCATCACGAAAGAGTGACGTGCAGAGTGAAAAGGTTGGATCATTTCATCAGGGGTTGTACGTGAGGAGGGGTGGGTGGACGGACGGATGCTACGCCTACTCACAGCCTCTCCACCCTCTCCTCTGCGACCAGACTCCAGTGCTCGTCCAGACTTCGCTCAAGCCGCCGTCTTTGCTCGTCTGAGTCGCTGGGGAAGAAATCCTTCTGTCCTCTCACTGGGATCTTGTGACTCCTGGACCGGGCTGCAAACAGCTCAGACGGACTGAAATTTAAAGAGAGAAAACAACGTCCGGCTTCAGGTGTTTGATGCTTTTATCGCTGGACAGACGTGAGACTTGATAACATTTTGAACTCCGAGTTGGCGAAGCGGTGGTCATCCTGACAGGACGAGAACCAACATCAGAATCAGAACCAGAATCAGCTTTATTTGCAAAGGACGTCGGACCATACAAGGAATTTGACTCCGGATTTTTCTCTCTCCTGTTCACCATACAAAATACAAAATAAAATAAATAAATAAAGTATTTAAAAAAGAAAAACAAGATATAAATGTATGTACATGAGACGTGCGACTCAACATTTTTTTTTATCAACATTAAACATCCATGTAATTCAAGTCTGAAGCCCCAGTGAGCAGACGCTCAGCTCGCTGGCCCTAAAACATTCAGTATAGAAGATCAATACTGACTGTATGGTCAGCTTATGCGCTTTTAAAAACGTTAACTGATGTTTCCCCCTGAGCGTTACCACAAAACTTTGCCAGCAGTTTAATGAGCCATCCCGCCATGCGAGCAGGTTTAGGAGCTCCGACAACAGAAAATACGTGACAAGCAGCCACTGAGCCATAGAAGATGTAAACCTTATGGCTCCCCTTCGATTAATTCACTCATAACTGCCATTAAAAGCAAATACGCACCTTAAAATCTCACTAAAAAACGTTCCGTCTGCGCCTGTCTTGTTTTGGTCCGCCATGTTTCCAGGTGCGCGCCGCAGTTCTCTTCTCCTCTGGGTCCTAGTGCCCGCCCTTTTCAGTAATTAACAGTAGTTACAAATATAACCAGCAGGGGGAGCTAAACAGGGAGGATTTTTGTCCTGTGAGTGAGAAATTTCTGTTCAGTTAACTGCATGCACATTTATTTTTAAATGAAATAACCATAATTCAACCATTACATTATGTTTAGAATTACTACTATAATTCACCAGAATTATCTGACTTATTATGTGTAATTATTTTTAAATAAATTGAACCGAACATAAATAAATAAACTGAATTTTCCCTCCGGGATAAATAAAGGAATTCTGATCTGAATTAATTATTCTGATACAAATCAGAATCAGAATTCCTTTATTTATTTATTGATCCCCATGGAAAAATTCTTCTTTCTTACAGACATTGCAATTTTTCTGACCAAGAAAATGAAATAATAGGAACAAAAACAAAAATGGATAAATTTTATTTGTAAATTGAGAGTACAAACTTACACATGACTATTTTAGTGCCCTCAGCTGACTCCACGAGGAGCTCTGTAAGCCACCAACCACTTTACACTGGAAGGAGTTGAATGACAGCAAAGCAACCCCAGAGAGGACTCTAGATTGGATAACGAAAGCTAAAGGTAGTTAAAACTACAATGAAAAAAAAGATCAAATTGATCAGAATCAGAATTCCTTTATTTATCCCTGAAGGGAAATTCTTAGTTTGGCCCGTAACCTGTGATGTACATGTGATACTGAATTATAATAAAATAAATACAAACAATAAGTCCTAAGTCAACAAAAAGTTGAGATTACTGAAAAAGTGTCCATTTGTTCACAGGTCAAACATTCAAACATGAACACTCCGCTCTTCCCGTCAAAGTGCACTGAAGGTCAGGCTTCGCTGAGGTTTACCGGTAACATCATAATCATTGTGTCTGCACATGTGCTGCACAGAGGTCAGTGTGTGGCGGCAGATACCTGGACACACATTCACGAGGTCTTTCAGGCCGAAAAGGGAAAACCAAAAACTTAAAAAAGCATTCCTTTCTTTTTATGTCCCAATCTGGTTTGCAGCGTCAGCAATAGTGAGCCACTGCAAAGTGTAGTTAAAGAACTACTCTGATTACATGAGCTCTCTTTGAGTGATTACGTAAGAAGTTTGACAGGAATGACTTTCACGTCATTTCTGTTTCTGCAAACTGAAAACTGCCTGTCAGCAGGGCTAAGAAAGCGGACGTCGGCCTTTGCACAGGTTTCTGCCACCTCGTCCTCAAAAGTGTTGCCTCCAGGGAGGCCCATGAGGACATGTGGGCACCCCCAGACTACCACCCGTACCCCAAGACAAAGAAGGAAGCTCAGTGGTTGCCATGTTGATGATGATGATGATGATGACTCTACGGCTGCTGTGGACCACTTTCTGCAGCCCCAAGTGGCCAACGTCCACACAGAGGGGATTCTGCCCGGTGAAGGTGCATGAAAAGGCCACGGACGGGCTTTGAACCTGTGATGACTGGTGTATGAGGTTCTTTGAGAGACTACACATTAACTGGTGTTACCTGAAGTTTGCTGTCCTCAACCTCGACTGAGCTGCAACACCTGGACTTCACCCTGTCGTCTATCCCTGCGGTCAGCTCATTTTGTCAGCACTGGACATTGACTTGACTTGTTTAAACAGAATCTTTATTTCCAAACATTACACAAGGACAAGTAAAGATTAACTGTGTTCCAATGAAGGTGGGGTTGGGAGAATCACAACATAAAAACCTCCGACTTCAGCCCGTCTGAAGCAGGACTTCTGCAGCACAGTGAGTACCAGCCCTCATGTGTCTTTACAGAGCTTCCTACACATACAAACTACTGACGCTGCATTAAACTCAATACTCCACGATGCATGGAAATGTGTGATATAAATGTTGTCATTTTCTGCAGCTTGCTCGGACAGAATGCAACTTTCGGCCGTCCTTCTCCTCGTCGCCGCCTCGGCGGTGCTGGCTGGTAACGCGTTTTCCTTTGCAGAGCTTTTTTAATTTTAAGAGCATTTTTATGTTGTAAGACGTTTGATGTTATATTTAGGGCCCAGAAAGCCATACTGAGGTTTGTTCTTTGTCCTGTACCTGCTAAGACCTGCGGTTCTTGTCTCTCATGCAGGCAGCGTCACCATCAAGAGCCTGGTGTTCCCTGCTGAGACCAGTACCAGCTATGTTGAGATGGTTCCTCAGAAGCCCCTGAGCCTCCGGGCCTTCACTCTGTGCATGCGGTTGGCCACAGAGCTGCGTGGCGAGCGGGAGGTCATCCTGTTTGCGTATCGGACGGGCGACTACGACGAGCTGAACGTGTGGCGTGAGTTGGACGGCAGGTACACGCTGATGTTCTGGATTCAAGACCATCTGAGGGGTTTAGGATCAGATCTTGTGACATCACTGATACTACTATTAGTACTAGAATATAATACTACTATGACTGATACCAAAAGCTGCCTCCAACTACCAATGGCTAATTCTACTTCCACTTCTAATACTGCACAACACTATTCTATATTCTACTCACAGTAATGCTACTACTACAGATACTACAATACTACTATTGGCCTACTACAACACCACACAACAAACCCTTGAAATCCTACTACAGTTGACAAGATCTACTACAGCTACTGTAAAGAATACTACTACAAGTGCTGATACGACAACTCAGCAGGCTACTTTTACTAACAATACTACTACTACTACAACACAAAGTTCTACCAGTACTGAGCTGAAGAAAAGTACTATAAATGTGTGCTGAGGCTCCATACTTCCTTTGTCCTTTGTCCTCTGTCTACCGTTGATGTATTTGTCTGTGCGTTCAGGTTGTCCTTCTACCTGAGTGGAGACGGAGTCATCTTCCAAGTCCCTGAGCTTGGAGCCCTGCAGACCCACCTGTGCTTCACCTGGGATTCTGGTTCAGGTGCTGCTACGCTCTTCATGGACGGGAAGAAAAGCTTGACCAAAATCTACAGGACAGGTCACACCATCCGTCCCGGAGGAAAGGTTCTCCTCGGACAAGACCCGGATAACTACCTGGGTGATTTTGATGCCAAACAGAGTTTTGTTGGAGAGATCTATGACGTGAACATGTGGGACTCCGTCCTCTCAGACAGCAACATCCAAAACTTGTTCTCAGGGAAGAGAGTGCCGAGAGGAAACGTCTTCGACTGGGAGACCACACAGCTTAAGATTAACGGGAACGTGCACGTTGTGAACCGTGAGCTGTAATGATGTGAGAAGGTCGCGTCTCACCTGTAAGACGCACAGTACGCAGGTCATTAATGCTGTCGGTGTCACACTGTGATTCTTCTCACTCTAATAAAACCTCATGCTGGAAGTGTGTGTCGTGAGTGTGTTTGATGACGAGGTCACACTGAAGCTGCATGATGGAGACGAAGACACCGGACTACCAGTCAGGTGGTGAATTAGCTGCTTTGTGATCACCTTATTCAAAAAACCGAAACAGAAAATACTTACAGTTCACACTCCTGAAATAAAATGTCTGAATCCTTGAATCAGGGCTGATATCAGTCATCAGCAATCAACGATAACTAATAACTGATATTTAGGACTGACACCCCATAAGTTCAGTAAAACAGTAAAAATGTACATTTTAGCGTCAAAGTTCAGAATAATCATCGATGGTATGTAGGCTAACTATGTAAAATTTACTTAACTACTGCGCTTAAGTTCAGTTTTGAGGTGCTTGTACTCGAGTATTTTCATTTTCTGCTGCTTCATACTTCCTCTCCAACACATTTTGGGGTCAAATATTGTACATTTTTAGTCCACTCTGTTTGACACTGACTACAGACTGAATGGAGACTGCATCACAGCCAAAGAGGCACTTTTTTAAATGAATATACTTTGACAACAATCAGAAAACACTGATAATCGGATAATTGGAAAATGTGAAAAAGATGAGATAAGACTTTATTGATCGCCAAGGGGAAATTTGGTCATTACAGCAGCCAGCAGGACAAGACAGTGCTACAAATACAGAAACGATATAAAAAAAAGATTTAAAATCTTATCCAAAACAATAATAATAATAATAAAAAACTAAAATAAAATAAAATAAAGAAATTCAAGGTTACAACAAACATACAGCTGCATAGAGAGGATTTATACACATATACTACTGAGGTATTGCACAGCTTCTGAGTAAGTAAAAATGGTGGTTTATTGGTGGGGACCTGAGGATTTAGGTGGTCCTGCCACAGAGCAGGAGTCACAGCAGCAGCTTTAGGATAAACTGCTGTTGTGGACTCTGACTGCCGTCGGGTCAAAGGACCTTCAGTAGGTTCCTTCCTACACTGAGGGTGCAGCAGTCTGTAACTGAAGGAGCTACTTAGGGTCCCCACATACAGAGGAAGAGGTTGCCCAGGATGTCTGACGGCTTGGCCAGCATCTTCCTCTCACCCACCACCTCCCAAGTCCAGAGGACCACCCAGGACACAGCTCGGCCTCCTTATCGGCTTGTTCAGCCTTTTGTTTATCCCTCTCAGTGATGCCTCCCCTCCAGCAGCCCACTGCGTAGAAGGCTACTGATGCAACCGCAGTGTCGTTGAAGGTCCTTAGTGGTGTCCTCCAAACTCCAAAGGACCTCAGTCTTCTCAGCAGGTGTAGGCAACTTTGTACCTTCTTGTACAGGACACTAGTGTTGTCTGACCAGTCTAGTTTGTTGTTAATGTGAACACCCAGCTACCTGTACGCTCCCACTATCTCAGTGTTGTGTCCCTGGATGTTCACTGGTGGGGTCTGTGGGGCCTTCCTGTGGAAAGGAAAGGAAAGGAAAGGAAAGTGACATATCTTGTCATTGGAGGGAACTCACTCCAACGAAATTTGTTCTCTGCATTTAACCCACCCAAGTGACGTGCACACACACAGCAAACCCGGGGCAGTGGGCGACCGCGTGCAGCGCCCGGGGAGCAGTGGGGGTTAGGTTCCTTGCTCAAGGGTACCTCAGCCATGGACACCGGGACGGGGAATCGAACCAGCGATCCACCGGTTACGGGTCCGACACCCTAACCGCTGATCCACGACTGCCCCAGTCAATCACTGTCTCCGTTATCGTGGTGGCATTGATGTGAAGATTCACACCAGTCGACAAAGTCCTTAATCATCTTCCTACATTCCAGGTCATTCCCCTCTAACGCTCGTCCAAGGATGGATGTATCATCAGAGAGCTTCTGGATACGGCAGCTGGCTGTGTTGTAGCCTTATTTAACAAACAGGTGAACTATATGATTGCGACATGAGACTGTGACATATGGAATGCACATTCATTCATATCGTGTGCACATACTTACACTACATACTAATTGGTCGCTCTGATACAAACACAAAGTACACAAAAAGGGTACGAGGACGACTTCACAGTTAGCAGGCACGGACGGGGTTCGAACCCGCGATCTTCGGTTTACGAGACCGACGCCTTACCACTTGGCCACCGCGCCTGGCAGTGTAAATGGGGCTCAGGGTGGTCATTTGGAGAGAGCAATCGTATTATTTGTTGCTATATGTGTGACAGATAACTGGAATATATTAAGTTACATAGTTCCATAGGCTCGCCGACCGGAAGGGGACTGTATTCCAGGCTCCAGCCAAAATATATAATATTTGAACTTTCCTAGAGGCTCACAGACAAACCTTTTCACTTTCTTGATTCCCCCTGAGCAGCTTGAATTCCGCAAAACTCAATACAACAATAAGCAAGATTCAGTAAACCGTGGTGATGGTTATTTATCTCCAAAATCTACGTTCGCCATATTTAAGTTCAACTTCGTGTGCGCCCGCACGGATGTTTCTGAAGACAGCGTAAATGATAATAAAACGGCTAATGTGGTGTTTTATAACGTACGTTGTGTGGGTCATAAAATATGTAAATTTGTCAAAAAGAAGCCGGTGTGCCTTTATCGCCACACAACTGGGGGGAATCTTGATCGAGAACACACCCGGAAGTAGCTCAGGCGGCTAAATATGGGAACTCTTCCTTGAAATATGGTACCATTAGCTACAGATGTCACGCAATGATGTGAAAGTTGTATGCGGAAGACTGTGTGTCCTTGGCGGATTTGAGAAGTAGCTCATGCTGTAAGTAAAGTGACTTCTTCAGAGATTAATGCTTGCGTGGGAAGAGGAAATGTATATTAGATGAGGTATTAGCTTGCTAGCACAGGATCTTATCGATACTTTACCAACTCCATACATATCAATGTGAGCCATTTTTGAATTCGGCATATCGGATAGCATCACAATGTAAAGTTGAAACTTTATTATAGAGCCTTGTATTGGAAGATTTCGATAGTAACACTCGTTGGCTACTGTAGGGCCACAATTCCACATTGATACCGGTATATTGATCAGCCGTTATCGTTTTACAAACATTTTGTTGTTTACATTAATGACTTAAATCAACTTCCAGTTAAAAAGTGACAACACCTGTTGTCAAAGATCACACGTCATTCTATTTTTACATCAACGCGGTTGTTAAACACGTGATTTCGTGTATATTGGCCTTCTCCTTGTTTTCTGGAAATAAATTAATCTAAAAGTGTATGTTATCTTATAGATTTGGTGAAAAACCCCATCCCACTGCAGGTGAACAAAGCATGACAGCAGCAGAAGCATATGGAGGCAGAACTCTGTGGTTCTCTCAGAGTTTCTAAAGGTTAAAAATCTATTGTTGCTCAGCACCTGAATGAAATGTTGTGTTCTTGTTCCAGTCTTTGACGGAGGCTGTCTGGTCTGCTGCAGCTGAGCCTCCCTGTCCGCTTCGCCATGCCGCTGGTGGTGGACGCCGTGTGGGCGCTGTGGAGCATCGGGGCCGGCATCTATGACTACTTTCACACCAGTGCCATGGAGGAGAGGATCCACACGCTGGAAAATGTGCTCTCGATCCACCAGTTTGTGATCGCAGCCCTGTCAGCAGGCCTCATCCTGCTCATGACGTACATACTGTGGAGAAAACACTGAAACCCCATCAGCCGCGATCCCACTCCATGTTGTTTTTGTCACATGATAACTCATGTTACCACGGCTAGTTTCCATCCTGATGCTGGCTGGATTATGTGCTCACACAACAATCAGGACGTCCCAGATGGGAAACTGAGCAGCAAAGCTGCATGAGGACTCCAGCGACATGTGGTCTCTGAAAACTCATCTGTCTGCCTGTCTTTGTGTTTTGGATGTTAAACTGGCCTGAGTCATAATAATACAAAATTATAAAGCTTCTCATGACAACTTTGCATTGTATGCCAATCCTGACCGTCTAGAAAAGCCCTCTGAGTTAATATCCACTGATTGAAACATTTTCCCAGTGTGCCACGAGGGACGGAGATGTTCAGTTAGTGACGCCAAATTTCTCTGAAAAGCTGTAATAACCTCAAGGTTAACGTTTTTCTCACGTTTACAAGTTAATGTTGTTTTTACATCTGGCCTGAGAACGTTTCACAGGTAAATTAGGTAAAATCGTGTCATGGGGGAGAACCAACGGTTTGGCGTCCTAATGTTGTCCGTCTTTATATTCAGTCACTGGTTCTAACTTTCAGAGTCGGTTTAATGGTGGTGATGATGGTCTTGTTGCATTGCTACCCTAAAGATTAAAACCAGCAGTGATTTAAAAAGTGTACATATGCCTTTGCCTGCTGTGGTCTGTAATGATCCTGGTTCCAGGTGACAGAATAACACTGCTGACAAGTTTGAACACTGGGAAATGAATTCATCCTGTGTGTGATTTATTCATGCTGAGAAGAAGGGATTGGAGGTGGAGGTTATTCTATTTATTTAATGTAATCTGACATGCTTTGTGTGTGTGTGTGTGTTTAATTTGTCCGAGTTTACATTTTTACCAACATTGTTTCCAGTCTGTTTCATGAAGTTGATCGTACTGTCTAACGATTTAATTAATTTCATTGGTTACTGTCACTACTGTACCTGCTTACTCTGTGGGGTTCACCATCAGAGTCCTGAATGCACTACTGCGTGTTACTGACAAACCACTACCATGGCTGCTGTTAAAGGGAATATGTTTGAAAAATAAATCATATCTTGAGTCCAAGCTGTTCTTTGTGTCTTTATGTTTTAAAGTTACGATTAGACCTGCTCTAACTGGAAAGGCTGATGAGATAACTTTTGTTGTGAATTGGTGCCATGTAAGGAAACTGAATTGGATTGATTAATGCATTAAATAGATCATCCACAATGGGGAGAATGTATTCAGTAATCAATATTTTACTGATAAAAGTATGATTAAATGGGTATAAGGAGGGTAAAAAGTAACTAAAAATACATATACATGACATAATACATCACGTAGCACTTAAGCTGACTACTACTGATGGACTGACAGTTTATGTTACGGTTGCAGCTGAGTGACAGTGGAAATACATGACCAGTGTGTAAATACTGAAGGTCCTTATAAACTACTTTGGTCCTCGTTATGTTTTGGGGTCAGTGGTTTAGTCAGGCGTATGCAATACTGTGCTAATCTTGAACCTCATCAAGAGTGATTATTACCATTGTCAATTTTAACCACACCTTTATATTTCTCCACAAAGAATTGTAATATGTTTATGAACACTGTCTTCAGAAAGGGCCAGAGTCGCCTCTACTTTCTGAGGCGGCTGAGGTCCTTCAACACCTGCAGGACGATGCTGAGGATGTTCTATGAGCCGGTGGTGTCCAGAGCCATCACATATGCTGCTGTCTGCTGGGGCAGCTGCCTGAGGGTGAGGGACACTAACAGACTCAACAGAATCATCAAGAAGGCCGCCATGTTGTGGGAGAGGAACTGGACTCTCTGACAGTGGTGTCTGAGAGGAGGATACTGGACTTTCCCTCTCACCCTCTCCACAATGTGCTGATCGGCTACAGGAGCTCGTTCAGCAACAGACTCATACTGCCACGATGCACCACAGAGCGACACAGGAAATCATTCCTACCTGTCGCCATCAAACTGTTAAACTCAGCACTGTGATGGACACACTCACTTTATATATACAATGTACATATTGTTTTTACACATGTACACACCTGTATTTTTAACTTTTTTAAAATTTTGAACACATTTGTAAATACCTGTACTTTTAGATTTTAGATTTATACTTATCTTGTTTTGTTTATCCTATTTTTATACCTTTCACTTTTCTTTCTTAGTCGGGAATACTGCAAGTGCAAAGTCTGTACGAAAAAGAATTTCCCTTCGGGGATAAATAAAGGAATTCTGATTCTGATTCTGAATTTATGTTTGTACTGAAAATAAATAAATAAAATAAAAATAGTTATTAAATATTATATTAATGAACATCCATCTACAAATGAAATGATGTACACATTCATGAATTCTTGTACTTGTTTGTAATTTTAACAGTTTGAGTTTTTAATTATCGTGACAATTAGCCTAATTGCTGGATACTGGCATGAATTCTGCTACATAGCACTGACAGTACTTGATTTTCAAGAATAGAAAATTTAATCTATCAATCATTTGGTTAAAAAAACAAACAAAAAAAACAACATTCCACCTGATTTTGATTTTAACAGTTGATGTCTTTACAATTATTATATTTTTAATGATTTTAAATGTGATGATCTCAAGAGAAAAGAAAAATTGATATACAACTGCTGATGTTCTTATTTAAAACTTTGTTTCCCCCTAAACATCATTATAACGGGTAACTTTGACTCGAGGTGTATTTCACGAGTTTTAATTCCGTTTTATGTTTCTGACCTTATTTAGACCTGACTCGCCATGCTGCAGGCGGCAAATGTGCCTTTGCCTGCTCAAAATTCGTACAGCGAGACCCGGCCAATATACTGACCAATGGGAGCACAGAGTCTCACAAACAAGAACAGTGATTGGATAGAGCTGTTAGAAGGCGGGATCTTTCAACAGAAGTCGCAGTGGAAGCTTCAGCCTTCTCTTATCAATTCAAAGATGTTAGGCCAAAGAAGAGGAAACTCACGTGTGCTCCGCCTTCAAAATAAAAGCCTGAAATTGATCAAGGCGCCACTTTGAGATAATATGTGTTTAACTAAGTGTAAGTGTTTCCATGCAGATGTATTTCTGGCTTCCATACTGGCATCTGCATAACACAAACTGGGTGAAGCATGCCGTTAACAACTTTATATTTAAATCAGAATTTATTCAGAAAATACTACCCGGATAGTCTGTGTTATTTTGTCTTGCTTAACATTGTCGCTAACTCAACTTGCCATCAAGCGCTAGGCGAGATATAATGCGATTTTTTTTAATTAAGGCATCGAAACTTCGGAAAGCGTGTGTCTTTTCTGTGTTTAACCAGCTGTCGTTTGTCAGCAGCGTTTGAAATTTTAATCAGTGAAATCAGAGTGCCGGATAATACTCGCCAGTTATCCCGGGGTTATTGCTAGCTGGCTAAGGAAGTTAGCCAGTTAGCTAGCAAGCCGCGTCAGCTTGCCGGAGGCTGATATCTTGTTTCGCGCATTTCAAGCCTGTTCACCGACCTCTGTACGTGCCAAACCGGTATCTAAACGAAAGCACCGGGTCGTGGCTTGTTCAGCGTCAATTCTAAGAGGCTGAAACTTCCACATTCCGCCTTTTAAAATGAACAGTCAACAGTGTTTCTCCTAACCGGCTTGGTTTGCTGCAAACGCTGTTCTTTTGTTTTGACAAAGGAAGAGGACCGGAGTTTGGGTCTATTTTTTTTCTTTTACACCAATTCACATCTGGTGGTGGGACAGTAGCTTGAGCCATTTTCTGGCCATGGCTCCACAGAAGCAGAGCTCCTCGAGTGGAAGTCACCCGGTGGGTTTTGGTTCTGGAGGAAAAGCCAACGGCTTGTACCAGTCGTCCTCCACTGCCATGGCTGCAGCCAAGAAGCCCAACCTGCAACTCATTCAAGCCGACCACGAGTTGTTCCTGCAGGCCTTCGAGAGTGAGTTTCTGCTGTCACCAAGTTGCATATTTATTGATATGAGTGTCAGAGTTTAATTAAAGGTCACAGGAAGCTTCACGGTGGCCGTGAGAGTGGTGAGGGGCTGCAGGGTTGGAGGAGATCATTTTACAGCTGCTATCACGACGAGGCACGTCCTTGTTAATGCTGCACTGTAGCGTTTAGAGTCCATTTACTGTTAAATCCACGTGTTTCACTGCTGTCATACTTTATATTTCTGTTATGTAACTTAGACGCTCTCTGGTTGTTTGCATGTTTAATTCACTTACAAGATGAAAGTAAAAGGTTATTGAACATGGGCAGGAATGTAACTTAACTGTTTAATTCTTTTTACCGTTTAGCCATATGTTTTAGTCTCACTGCTGCAATGCACTTTATAAAAAGTCTAAATTACCCAAGTAATGACTTGATGCCTTCAGATATCTTTTGTTGCCCGAGTGAAATATAAAACATTAGGCAGAGAAAAGCAGTAAGATTCTCTCTGTTTAGTGGGCAGTCGTGGATCAGCGGTTAGGGTGTCGGACCCGTAACCGGTGGATCGCTGGTTCGATTCCCCGTCCCGGTGTCCATGGCTGAGGTACCCTTGAGCAAGGTACCTAACCCCCACTGCTCCCCGGGCGCTGCACGCGGTCGCCCACTGCCCCGGGTTTGCTGTGTGTGTGTGCACGTCACTTGGGTGGGTTAAATGCAGAGAACAAATTTCGTTGGAGTGAGTTCCCTCCAATGACAAAATATGTCACTTTACTTTTATTTAGTTTCACTTGATAAATGACTCATATTATAGAAGTATTAAATAAGTTTTCACTCATGAAATGAATGACTGTTTCAGCACAAAGTGCACTGAGTTTACTGTGCTTTTCGTATTTAAATGATGAATAACACATCAAATAGCGTGCTGATGATGAACCACATGTGATTGCAGAACCAACCCAAATCTACAGGTTCCTCCGCACCAGGAACTTGATCGCGGTGAGTGCTGCCTTTTCTTGAAAGTAGTCACGTGATTATTTTGATCATTTGAGATAAGAGGAAATATTTTTGTACCTCCTGATGTGTTGCAGTGCAATTGTAACCCTTCATGTTTTCTTTTATGTCTCTCTGTTACACCTCAGCCTATATTCTTGCACAGGACACTCACCTACATGTCCCACAGAAACTCAAGGAATAATGTCAAAAGGTAAAGAAAAACCAAAAACCCTTTCAGTTCTTCATAGCTTGTTGTGATGCAGAACAATCTGTTTTCCCAAGGCAAGCGTTTGCTTGGTGGTTTTGGGTTATCTCACTCCGTGTGTGTTTTTATGGCTTTGTTTCTGTCCGCTTCAGGTTTCATAACTGTGTGTTAGAGTGGAACCGGGTGTCAAAAAAGCAGGTCAGGTGTTATCTGGAATGAAAGTTAACCGACATGGCGGCTGCTGTAGTTGGGGGCTGCCTGTGTCAGTTAAAGCTGAGATAGCAGAGACGTTTTCAGTTAGGCTGCTTTGCATACGGGCTCAGCACAGAATACACACGGGGCCGCTTGTGGTTCAGCCTGCACTGAGGGGGTGTGTTAAAATACAGAGAGCCTCATCTGGTGTTATCACGTGGACGATATGATGAGCCATCGGTGAGGTCATGCATTTGTTTTCTGCATTAAAGAAAAAGCTCAGGCTGCATAACTGTGATGAGAGAACCAAAACGTGCAGAGTTGTTATCGGCATGTTCTTGTGTCACTGTTTGTGTACAGACTTTGCAGAAATATGTATGAAAATAAGGTTTCTAAACATTCTTGTCTTGGCATTGGTACCAAAAGTCCAATATCACATTGACTATGGCAGCAACTAACAAAGATTTTTATTATTGATAAATGATAATTTCACTTTTTTTGTGGAATAAAGGTCATAGTCGCAGCTAGATCAACTGCCAAATGTTCTGCCAAACGATTAATTTTAGTTATTTTTGCTTGTTTGAGCATTAGTTTAACAGGTGTTATGAAATAAATTCTCTTTGTTACATCATAGTTCATTCAGCCTTTTTCCAGGTTTGTTTCTGTTTGATTCTTGATGATTGTTTTCTGAAAGGCCACCAGCCCGTCTGTATTACAATCATCACTTGCTAATGAGTTTTTTGCAGTCCTTATTTGGACATCAGTCTTGGCGCTTTGAGGTGCACTCATTTCTGGGACTTCAATGAGGACTAAAAATGGCAGCCGTTGGGTCGTGTGTAATTCCTGATTTGAAGTGGAGGCAGCGAACCAGGTGACACGTCGATCCGCTGCAGCTCAGTTTCACTTTCTGCTGCGCTCGACTCGTGCTCGCTTCAGTCGTATGAGACGTTGCCTGAGATCTGGGATGAATCAGCTCCACGCTAACTGAGACATTCGCTGAATAGACAGAAAGGCAGTGGATTTCATACTTTAGATTAAATTCTGTTCATGTTCTCTAACTCAGACTGGTTTGGTGTTAATGCAAAGCTGCCCTGGAGTCAAAGTGTCTGAGCAGGACAGAGTTTCCCTCCTGTGCTGGATTTTCTGAAGAGCTTTTTTCAGAGTGGCTCCACAGCCTCCCCTGCCTGGGCTTGATCTCATGTCCTCTTCATGTTTGATTTATGTAACTATAAGCCCGTCAAAGCAAAAGGCACCCAGCCGACAGCAGTGATATAATGACATTCACCCTGATGTCGGTCTGAACGCAGCCTGAAGACATAAAGTTGGTTTCCTTCTTTCTGCAGGCTCTGCACGGCCTCGCAGGTGTTTTCAGTTACTTTGGCTCATTACACGTCTGCTCAGGTTGAAGTTGGACACAACTGGAAATTATGTGAGATCGTCGAACTCT
The DNA here is from genome assembly GCF_020382885.2 of Scatophagus argus. Classification (NCBI taxonomy): domain Eukaryota; kingdom Metazoa; phylum Chordata; class Actinopteri; family Scatophagidae; genus Scatophagus; species Scatophagus argus. The sequence goes on from NC_058508.1 coordinate 21,606,920, forward strand.
CTGCGCGCTCGGAAACCCCGCTGACAGCCCGCCAATTTGAGCCAGGCGGGCATGTTTTTCATTTCACTTGCGTTCGGCTGCTTATAGGGATGTGAACTGATGACTCATAAACGACAGAACAATACAGACTCGTCAACACAGAGCTCACATGGCTTTTCATGGCGGAATCCCAAAGGAAACTGTTGTGTACCGTCTCTATAAAGTCATTTTTTCCCAGAATCTGTTCAGTTTGTCTGTATTTGACATGCGCTTTGTCTTGCTGGCTCATCTTTTCTCCAAAATATTTCCTCACTGCTGAATTACTCCACAGAGAGAAGTAGATGTTCTCATCATCTTTTCTTGGCTGCTTGCCTTGTTTCCTGCCTGGCACTAGGGAGGATGTTTCATGGGAATTTCAAAATAAAGGCGTATCTTAAAGCTGATGATCTGGATCGGTGTTTTCACTTTGCAGCAATGACAGATCATCGATTGGACACAGACTGATGGATGATTAACAGCACTACTGTATGGTCGATAGTATTTAACGAATCTCATGAAAGATGGATTTTCCCCCCTCTGTAGTGATCTGTCATTGTGCCGCTGGGTCAGTGTTGGTGTCGGGCGGTGCTGCTGGCGGTGCTGTCGTTGTCACTAACCCCTGCTGTTTGTCTGCATGTACAGGAAAAGCTCCAAGGTTGACAATCTGTTGTTCCAAGTGGAAAAGATGAGAGGCGAACAGGAAACTCACAGGTAAATCCTCCTCCACTCAGATCTAAGGCTTGTCTGAGGAAACCTTGAATCTGTGCACTTTTCATAAAACTCCTTTGATATTGAAGTTGGACATTGAATTTATATTCAACATTTAATGCTGGCAGCTTTATTTCTCAGAAATATCTGCTGTACTACGCTAATCAACCAGAGATTGAGATTGTTGGGGAAAAAAAGCTCAGAATTGTTTTTATTTTATTTTTTTTGTCCATATTATGGACATTTGATCAAATATAACATCACCTGTTAAAGGAAAAGTTCGTGTGTTTGTTTTCCACAGCTTGGCCTCTAATCTGCAGCTCACCTTCACTGGCTTCTTTCATAAAGCTGGTAAGTTTGTCCTTCACAGCAGCCGTTCATTGGCTTTTTTTGTTTATTTTATATTTGATGTTTACAGTCCTTCCAGTGATTTAGGAAGTCCTCTGTGTTGTGGTTTTGTCAGGGAAGCCATCTCAGGACTGTGAGAATGAGCAGAACTCTGTATCCCTGGAGGTGCTGCTGGTCAAAGTCTGTCACAAGAAGAGGAAGGTGTGCAACGTCACGTGATGTCTCATCATTTTTCATGACCTTTTCATTTTTCTCCTCCTGCTTTTTTCCACACTGAATTTCACCTGAAATGTCTCCTCCTCCTGTCCAGGATGTGAGCTGTCCGGTGAAGCAGGTCCCAACAGGGAAGAAGCAGGTTCCTCTGAACCCAGACACGAGCACCGGAGTCCAGGCCAAGCCGGGCTCTTTCCCCTCCCTGCTGGTTCCCAGCAGTGAGTTTGAACCCAGCAACTCTCACATGGTCAAGTCTTACTCGCTGCTCTTCAGAGTATCGAGGCCCGGGTGCCCCCGAACTCAGATGAACGGCCTGACCAATGGAGAGAGTCACCACAACAGAGGTGATCATTTTCTGAAAGATGTGGCCCAGGTTTTGTGAATCCAGTTCTTTCTTTAATGGTCTTTCTTCTCGATCACCACACTGACGTTCGGCTCTTTGTGGTCACTGAGGATCATCAGTCGTCTTTAAGATCATGTGTGGTCGTCGAGCGGCTCACGTCATCGTCTGTCTGTTTCAGATATTACAGAGGAAGTGGCAAACAGGAAGAGGAGGAGCTCCTCCCTCATAGAGGATGGAGAAACCACATTTGTGGCCCAGATGACTGTCTTTGATAAAAACAGGTGAAGCTCCCACAATCCTGCACACAAACCGTCACACAGGAAGACGTGTCGTTCTCGTCTGTCGCAGAATCAGCATGTGAGCAGATGTTGTTGTGCGCTTGTGTGCAGACGTCTGCAGCTGTTAGATGGCGAGTACGAGGTGTCTATGCAAGACACGGAGGAGTGTCCCGTCAACAAGAAGAGGGCGACCTGGGAGACCATCCGGGACGGAAAGGTGTGTGTGATGGAGGGAAGTCAAAGTATTCAGCATTTAACCCAGCAGGGCTCCACATTAAAGGGATTTCCACACCAAATCTAAAACAACAGGTAGTTCAGTCCTGTCCAACACCTGAGACAGAAGATTTGTTCAGACTGCAGATCTTTAAGACAAACTGTGTGTTGTTTTGTGTCCAGACATAACCAGTCTGTCTGAGCGGGTTGCTGTGGTAACAGCTGAGATCCACCATCTCATTCCAGACGGTCGCAGAGCAGGCAGTTTGATCTCATACCAGTTTATTCTTTTCACTGGGGGGACAGTCGATGTGATGCTCCAGTGCAGTTTGGTTTCTGGTCAAGTTGAAAACACACGGGCTTTAAGCTGGCACTGTGAAACGTTTCTGTTGTGTTTTTGTAGTGTTTGCCTCCATTCGAGAGTTTCTCTCAGGGTCCCACCCTGCAGTTCACCCTCCGCTGGACCAGCAACTCCTCCGATCGCTCCACCGCACCTGTGGCCAAACCTCTGGCCACCCGAAACTCTGACTCCAACCAGGAGCCCAGACCCAGCGCCCTGAGGGCCACACACACTCTGGGTGAGCAAGAAACGGCAGCTTGGAGAGCAGCAGTCTGTTTGAGGATTTCTGATGATTCACTCAGTGATTTCTCCTCTGTGCTGCAGTTGTCAAAGAATCCATAAATGCTGACGTGCAAATGAGAAGAGAACCAGTTTTAGCAGAGCCGCGACAGAAACTCCGCATCTTCTACCAGGTCAGTCTCACCTGATGCTGGATCTGCATGACACACCTTCACCTGTGAGAGTCTGTGTATACTGCCACAGTTTTATCATGGAGATCACCTGCAGCTCACCTGTTGGAAACTGTCAGAGCGTACAGGACAAACGATCCTGTGTGTTTTTATGAGGGTGAAGCCTCTTAACCGCCACCACCGTATCGACTTTGCGTCCCCAAGTGAAAACTGAAAAGTAAAGGTGTGTTTATGCCCCAGACAAAGCAGTTTGTACATCGTAAAGTTTGACCACATATAAAGGGCTGCGCCGAATAGTTTGAAACTTTGTTCATAACGTTAACCTTCTGCTCAACATTCGAATGCTTCTTTCGAACGTTTGTTCGTTCTGTTTGAAGATGCAGATGAAGATTCGGTGACGCTAACGTTATCAGTGTTCTACTGTTTGTAGGATTTAGAAGTCGATCAGCTGTGGATTTGCACAGTTCGGAGCATCTGTTGTTGCTTATCTGTTGAACTGAACATTTAAGTCAAAGGGATGAAATTCATAAATCTGGATCACTGAACATCAGACTCAGAATAATTAATATCTGGATCTGATCAAACCAACTGCAAAAGTGATTTTTATGTTTTGCGGGATTATCTTCCCTCTGATTCAGGAATTCCAGGTGAGAAGTTGACTGATGGAGGCTGAACAGCCGTCGATACTTACGCAGATTAATACTCAACTTCTAAAGGAAATGATTTCTAGTGGAGGCTGCGTAGGATTGTTTTCCAGTAACTCCAAAGTGTGGTCAAGTCCAAAAGTCAAAATGTTGGACAGAAGCCTGTAAGTTCAGGAGGTCATGTTGGACCTGTAGTCACCCCTCACAGGTCCTTTTCCTGTTTGTGTCAGTTTGTGTCTCACGCTCACCTCCTCCGTCCTTCCCTTTCCCGTCCAGTTCCAGTACAACAACAACACACGGCAGCAGACGGAGGCCAGAGACGACCTCCACTGTCCCTGGTGCACCCTGAACTGCAGGAAGCTCTACAGTCTGCTCAAACACCTCAAACTGTCTCACTCCCGCTTCATCTTCAACTACGTGGTGAGACGGGATCACGTCGTCTGTGTGCAGAGAGAGTGAGACGAGAAACCATGTTTATCCCACTTGATGTTCTTCTTTTTGTTCACACGTTCCTCTGCTGGTCTCCTTGGCAGCCCCACCCTAAAGGAGCAAAGATAGAGGTCTCCATCAACGAGAGTTATGACGGTTCGTATGCGGGTAACCCACAGGATATCCACAGCCAGCCGGGCTTCGCCTTCAGCAGGAACGGCCCAGTCAAGAGGACCGCCGTCACCCACGTCCTCACCTGCAGGTTCTGCTGATACTCTTTACTCTTTCATTCTGTAGCTTTTGAACTCCTGTCACATTGTGAAGACATCAGGATTTGTCCAATCTTTGTCCTCTGTCCTTTTCTGTCCAGACCGAAGAGGACGAGGGCGAGTCTGTCTGAGTTTCTGGAGTCCGAGGACGGCGAGCGGGAGCAACAGAGGACGTACATCAGTGGACACAATCGGCTCTACTTCCACAGCGACAGCTGCATGCCGCTGCGGGCTCAGGAGATGGAAGTGGACAGCGAGGACGAGAGGGACCCAGACTGGCTCAAAGAAAAGACCGTCAAGGTGAGTTTACAGCTGAACGAACAGAAAAAGGAGCGCTTCACTTAGACATGCTCTGTGTGTTAAAATGTTTGTCTTCTTTTGGTTCTGAAGGACCTTGTCAAGTCAGCGTGAAGAGGAAATGACCCTGATGCAGCAGAAGCAGTTATGTTGCCTTGCTGCAGCTAATTCTGTTCTGTTTCTGCATTTTTGTTCCTTCAGTTTGCTTCAGAAACTGTTCCTCACTGTAAACAAACACATCCTGTGTAAAGTCTGACCGCTCTGCTCTCACTGCAGCAAATCGAGGAGTTCACGGACGTCAACGAGGGGGAGAAGGAGATGATGAAGCTGTGGAACCTCCACGTCATGAAGTGCGGGTGCGTATGAAGCCGTAATCGGACCAACGCGGCACTCAGCCAGTCGGCATGTTTGAAAACTCCTCTTTTCTCTTTCCAGCTTCATAGCGGACAACCAGATGAACGAGGCCTGCCTGCTGTTTGCCGAACACAACGGCGCCCACATCGTGAAACACAACCTGTGCCGCAACTTCCTGCTGCACCTGATCAGCATGCACGACTTCAACCTGATCGGCACGCTGACCATCGACCGGGCCATGGCCCGAATCCGCCTCATCCAGAGTCAGACCCGTCAGAGAGACAAAGACAGGGACGATGAGGAGGAAGAGGAGGAGGAGGAGGACTGGGAGACGGCTGTGGAGTCCCAGCCTGAGCCAGATCCCGATCCCGATCCCGATCCGTCTGAGTATAAGCCCTGCAGTGAGAATGGAGGCGAGCAGCAGGAGGCGAGCGGAGGAGCTGCCGTGAGTGAACAGTCGACCGCCGGCTGTCAGTGAAGAGACACGAACAGGACGAGTGGATTGGACGAGAGACGAGGCGACAGACAAACACACACAGGTTACTGCAGGGATTACGTTTTTAAGAGCAGGTTACATCAGAAACACGATGAAATTGTTTGTTTTTCATTTTCTTCAGAGAGACGTTTGTCATTCGAGGACTTGATTGTCATCTTCTTGTTATTCTGTGTCATGTGTCCTGACGTACGCTAGCTGCAGCAGAGTTTTAATTCTCATCCTGTCCCTTCATGTCCAGGCCGTGAAGTTTGTTAACGACAAAGCTATGAAGCGAGCACAAAACAAATTCAGCCTCCGGTCTGGATTTGTAGGGACACATTTTGTAGGAGGGATAAAGCTGGAGGTGTCGGTGACTTCCTGTCTGCGGCTCTCAGCTCCGAGCTCATTGGCTGCTACGGCTGCACGCTGCAGTTTCAGCCAATCAGGAGGAAATGCTGTGTTTGTGGGACTATTTTGAGTGGCGGATTAATCCACATTTGATGCTCTCGTGAGTATTTCAAGATCATAAGTCATAAGTTTGAGAAAGTGTCTCATTTTCATGACCTACAGGATCTTTTTTCCATCACAGTGGCAGGAACAGGCTTCCACAGTGCAGACATTAGAGCCAACAGGGTTTGGAGGGTTTGAACAGTAAACGCAGTCATCTGCTGCTGACTGAAACCTGACGAGCTCCAGCTCAGATCCACAGACGCAGCTTTTCTCCTGATCGTTCAGTTCGGCGCTCCTCCGTCGCTCTCTGCACTTTAGCGCCGTTATTTTAAAGTCTGTGTCTGCAGCCTCTCCGTACTTTGAGGACCAATCAGAATTGCTCGCTCTACAGTTTAGTTCTCAAACTGGGATGATCTGTCTTCCTCAGCGTGAGGCACCAGTCAGTGACCTTCCAGCTCCACCAAAGGTTTTCTTATTTACAGGGTTTGTTAACACATCAGTGTCATCGCTATTCATCACAGATATCTGATCAAATGTCAGGTGATCGGAGTCCAGATGACGAATGGCAACATTTCACAAGAGGCTGCTGCAGCTTCACACTCCTGCATCCTCCATCTCATCAGTGATATTTATTCTAGTGTTCACTGGACAGCTGTGATCAGATCCTGGATCAGAGGTTTGTCACTGCAGCTGAGTCAAAGTAATCCAGCTTGAGGGCTCATCTGGGTTTCTGTTACTGTTTACACATGCAGAGGAATCAGGAGGATTCACACACTTCCAGTGCAGTTTCTACTACTGGTGCTCCATCTTTTTGTTCCTGACAAACCACAACCAAACCACATCACATTTCAAGGCCGAGTTTGTTTTGACGGTTTGGACACAACACGAGCAGAGTGTGTCCTCTGAGCTCAGTCTTTGTGTCGTAGTAACTGGTTTGGCTTCGTCTGGGTGAGGCTGCAGTCGTCTGACAGCCCTCACGACGCCTCCCTCATACGGAGTCAAGTCATTTATCAGGCAGTCGTCCAAATCGATTTCCCATCTGAACCGTTTCTGTCAGTCGCTGTTTTGGTTGGGCTCTGATCTGCAATTTTCTGTAATTTATCGTTCAATTGATTCACTGACAAAATAATAATATGAAATGAAACGAAAAATGATTATCTGCAGTCTTAAATTGCAAACAGGTAAAGCTGAAGTGTCTTTTTTGTCGCTGCAGCTGTTGATATGTAAATGAGCTTTGGAATATGGTTGTTGGGAAACCTGAACGCCGCCCAGGAGGTTTTGTAGTTTTAGTTCACAGACCAAAGGGGATGAGTTTGCTGCAGATCTCCTGTGAAGACCGCAGACCCAATCCGACTCGACGTTGCCGTCCTCCAATGATGTCAAACGGCACAACGTGCAGATGCAGCATTTAGATTTTCAGTTTGAGATTTTTGGAACCAACAGCTGGATTCACCTGTGGCCCCAGTCTTTGAAGGCTTTGCATCAGCGAGGAGTCTGGTGGTGACAAATCCAGCACACAGACGTGATCTGCTGTGGGCGAACGCAGTCGTCAGGTTCATACGTGACTGCAGCCCACTGCAGGTTTTTCTTTTTTTTCATTCATTCACGTGAGACCAGCAGCGTTTTGCACAAGATGGGAGGAGCCATGTCAAGAAAACCAGACATTTCTTCAATTTATGTAAAAACCAGCTTGACGTTGTGATCTGTTTCAGTTGAGTCTAAATGGTTTTCTATTAAAAGAACAACTTTGTACTATGGTAGACCATGTGGTCCATTTCTTTCACTATTTTTACTCAAATAACACAAGTCTTTACTCTTTAAAACAACAGTCAGCACTGGAAACAAATCCTCATTACATCAAACATTTGGCAGATGGGTGATCAGTCTTCATAATGACCTTTATTGAACAAAACAAACGACGACAGCAGTGAGAACAATGCAATGCAGATGTTTGACCAGCAGGTGTCGCTGTCTGCACTGTCAAATCTCCCTCAGAAGATACACTCAAGTTGTGTTCACTGGTTTCGGGAAATCTGTACCTTCACCTGGACCCATCCAGGGCTCCACTGTCCTCCACAAGGACAAACCACTGACCTCAGATCAGCAGACAAACATGGAGACATCTCTGAAGAAGACAGCTGAAGAGGACATGTTGGTTGGGGCTGGACCCAAAAACAGTCCTTGAAAAACAGACTCAGAAGAGCTGAAATGTTGGCCTCCAACAGCCTTCGCTCCACCACACAAGTCAAAAAACACAGAATAAAACTGACAGCACACAAAGACATTCGTTAAAGTAACATAAATATGGTGGAAAGCCGTGATGCTGGTTGGAGACACTCTGATGATTTTTGTAATTTTCTTTTTGGTTCCATACATCAACACACAGGCGTCAGCTATTCTGTCTCATTTTGATAACTAGAAAATACATGTCGCCAAAATGTGTCGTTAAAGGAACGGTTTGACTTTTCGGAAAAAAAAACCTCTGAGACAAACTTCACGCTGGTCTCGTTTGTTCGTACAAAAACAGGGATGTAACATCATGTGGATTTTACATGCTGGAAATATGATTTTAGCAACTACCGGGCAGGAGCCGTGGCCTCCAAAAAAGTAGAAGAGCATCCTGACCAACACGTGATAAGTTAGTCACAGCAGGTCAAGTGTTGGGTAAAAATGGCAAATTCTCAGATGCTTTTCTCCCTTCGTTAACTGAAGGTCGCAGAGGTCGTGACAGTCAACGGCTGGGTGGTCCATGCTGGACCCAACTTCTCATTTGGTTATGGTAACAGTTAAAATATTCTACGCCACCACAGAAGAAGAGGTTCACTCACTGTGATTAACAGACTGAAACTGGACTGAATGAGCTCCTCACAGATTTATTTAACCAGCACACGCAGGCTCCCACCGTCCCACCAAACCAACAGATTCACTAAATACTGTTAGGATTGTCAAGGCAAGAAAAGCTAAAATAATTCAAAGTAACAGTTTGATTATGTTATAGGGCAACAGTCAGCCAAAATCGAGGACCTGACATTTTATAATTAAATGAAGACGGTAAAAGTCTGAGGTTTTTACTCGAACACCTGCAGAGACTCCGGATTGGAAACAGTCCAACTTTAATTTATTATATTATTGCATTTGATGAGACACAGTTTGATCTTTGAGGCGCCTTTTCCGACATTTTGTCAGGCTGCTGGCTTCCGCTGAGCTCCAAACTCAGACAGATAACAGCTAACAGTCAGGTTGTTTCTGGTGAACTGTTCTTTTAAACAAGTTTAGGAGGCAAAGAAAAACACAGGATGAGGTTTCACAGTGATGGGTTTTTGATAAGATAAAAATAAAGAGACCAGTAGCGGCAGGTTTTTGCTGCTCCCAAACAAACAAAGACAAAAACTTAATGTGTCCTCCTTGGAACGGCGACTGAATGGACACCACGTTAAGATGATGCTTAGACCGACAGCCCACTGGAAGTCTTCTCCCACGGCAAGGGAGATGCCAAACTAAAACAAAGAAAGCTGTAAACAAAAAGAAACTAAAAAAAGCCAAGAAGAACACAGTTATGGGTCCTCCGAGGGAGCTCCCTGAAGACGAGCAGCAGGACGGTCGTTCAGAGTTTGTGAGGCTGCTGCTCCACACTGACAGGGTTTCACACAGAGTCTGGACTCATCAGGACCAACCAGATTTCACACACGTTAAACTAAACCTGCACATTAAGGCCGTAAGAAAACACAGACATGTGAGTATCTCCGCAGGGGTCTTCCTGTCATGTTGCCAGACACTCAGTGTAGCGAGTGGCTAACAAAACCCGAGCGGACCCAACTGACAGTCTACTGGATCGGCTCCAAAACTTTGTGAATATATGTAAACACAGGCCCCAGGTTTGCTCCAGGAGAAACCCAGCTGGGAACATCAGGTTTCTCTGAGTCGCGTCCCTGATGACGAAGACCAGGACTGGTCAACATGTGACAGAATCAGATCGCTGTGAACTCTTACTGTAAAAGCATGTAAACACATCGACTCTGCGCCTCTCGAGCCACAGAAACAAGCAGCTGTTTTTGATCGAGAAAGCAGAAGTAAAACTGAAGAAGGCAGCAGAACTGGAATCACGACTGATGACAGTTGCACGTTTGTCTGGAAAACTCATCATCCTCCACAAAAATATTCCCTCTGAAGCACCAGGAACTGCACTTTGAACTTGTTTAATGTCCCCTCCAAACAGAAATGAAACCTGCCCACTGTGGCTCAGAGGTTCTGAAGCTGCACTTTGTGGAAACGACTACAGATCCACTCCTGAAAACTGCTTCACGTGGTTTCACTTCCACTTGAGCCTTCACAGCGGCTGCTAGCTGCAGAGATGTTCTGTGTCTGGAAAAGCTCCAGGGCTCCAGGCTTTCCACCATGCTGACCACTGAATTACAGACAAATACTGCGTAGCTGCTAACGTGGAAACCTGATTCACAGTTGCTGGAGAAATTCTGGGGAGAAGGAGACTGATTTGTCCAGACTCGTCACCCTGTCAGGTGTGGCTCAGGTGCGGGAGGAACAACAACAGAAGAGAGGAGTTTAAACTGGAGAGGAGTGTGACCTCCTGAACTCCAGCACATTAAGGGATCCATCTTGGCACTCCTCTTTTTAAAAAGCTGACAGATGGAGCTGTTAAAACACCAGCACTTTCCAGCCGGAGTGGACGAAAGAGCAGCCGAAGAAGAGGCCGTCCACCGCCTGGTCCACCAGCCAATCGAACACCACCTCCCGATTCCCCGAGCCGATGGTCACCCTCAGCTTGAAGCTGCCGCCTTCGCTCAGGTTGTTGTTGCTGATGGGAATCAGGTTCACCACCTCCATGTCGAAGGTGACGGCGGAGCCCACAGTGATGGCGGGCAGCTGGTTGGTCATCTCTTTGCCGTTGACGAACACAGCACCTGAACGGCGAACACACAGCCGTTACTTCAGCTCACAGTTTGACAGACGTGTTCACCACCAGCAGGGTGTGAACTACTCACATCTTTTTCAATTCACGCAAAGTCTGACACTTTTAGAATTCAGTCAAGTAACAAGCAGAGTGGATCCGACTGGTCCGACAATTTCCTTCCTCCTGAAACGCTCGGAAAGCCAAACGCTTTGCACGTGTCCTAGCCTGCAGTCTTCTTCCCTGCCTCTGGTGGGTGGATTTTAGGACAGGAGATGACGTCGTCGTCTCCTCTCTGCTGTCAAATTAATTCTGTTAACGAAAGCTCAGTCGTTCTGCAGCTGGAATCTGGAACGAAGCAACTGAAAATGGACTGAAACTGTCTGAGCGGTGAGTGAGAGTCGTGTTTTGTATCTGCAGTCTTTTCTGAATGACGATTCAGACGACTGCCACCTGCTGGTTGGAGGAGTTACTTCCTGTCATGCAGGCGCAGACGCAGTCGACCTTTGGTTGGCGTGTTTAAAACTAAACGAGATTCTGCTGAAGATTCTTCCTCGAGGTTACTGCTCCGCCGTCTCCGTTGTCTCAGTCTGACCTGAAGCTGTCTGGAACTCTGTGAGCTTTTCCAGGTCTGTTGTTGCTTGTTTTATTTTCTTATTTCTTTAGGTTGTTTTTTATTATGACACAAGAACAAATCTTTACTTTTTAAATAAAACGACCAACAAATTGAACACGAATCCCTTCACATTAATGACGACACTGACGTACACACTCAGTATTGTGCTTTACGGTTTCTGTGTGTGTGTGTGTGTGTGTGTGTGTGTGTGTGTCAGCGTACCATTGGTGGAGATGCAGACGGACTGGTCTCTCTGAAGTGACTCCGCCCCTTTCTGACTGTCCACACACACACCAAGACTGTCCCTCCGATCCATCTGACCTGCTGCAGAGATCCTACACACACACACACACACACACACACACACAACACATGAGACAACAACACTTGTTATTTTAAATCCTTTACATAAAGATTTCAGACATCCTCATTTGTAATCAAGAGCCATCAGCCAGAGGGCATAAATAAACATGTAAGAGTGTGTGTGTGTGTGTGTGTGTGTGCGTGCATACTTGAAGGTCAGCGTTTGGCCACAGAAGTACGTGGGTGCGTTGGAGTAGAGGACGGGGCAGCGCGACTGGGAGGAGTCGTTACGCAGAGCGATGTTTCGCCTGCTGCTCAGGATGTAGCCGTCAGTGCCCGGACACCACTCTGGATGGTGACAGAACACAACACACGCACACACACACACACACAGAGTATGAAGGTACACTGGGTTTCCCACACTGAGCGTGATCATATTCCCGCCCGTGCTGCCCTCTGTGGGTCACCCACCGTGTGCTGCCAGTGTGGTGTATCCTGTCTGCGGGATGCTCCAGGGGCTCCACTCGGTGCGACCCTCCCCGCGGGCGCACACCCTGAACAGGTAATCTGTGTGAGGGTCCAGGTGCAGAACCAGGAACTCACAGTCCCGACCAATGTAGGCATCCTCATATTGGCTCCCCCCGCTGCCGGAGCGCCGGTACTGCAGCCGGTAATCCGCTGCTGCGAAGTCCTCGTCCACCTGAGGCACACATACAACACAAAGAGGTTTACATCCACATGTGTGTGTGCGTGTGTGTGTGCGTGTGTGTGTGTGTGTGTGTGTGAGGACGTTTACTCCGCTGCCCTCCCTGCTGCTGACCTTACACCAGCGGACCAGGATGCTGCCGGGTCTCTCCTGCAGCTCCTCTATCTGGACGGGCGGGTGGGAGGAGACGGAGCCATGGCGGGACACCCGGTCCCTCAGCAGACCCAGCAGGGAGTCGTCCAGCTGGGCAGAAACACTCGGCACGTCCACCAGCGCCGGCACCTCCGGCAGGCTGGAAAACCCACAGAAAAGACTGATGCAAAACACCTGAATCACTGCGGCCGTATGAAGTGTCTCCAGTCTCCACCTCCGTGTCCATTTCTGTCTCCGTCTCTGTCCTACCTGTCCAGTTGGATGTGCATGGCCTTCTTGGTGAAACTGCCCAGTTTGTCCTTCTCCCCAAGACCACAACGCAGAGCTGCTTCCCCTGGATACAGAGAGACACAGGCTGACATGAACACGACGGAGTCTTTATGAATGCTTATGGCTGTTGTTATTAAGTCTCATGTGGTCGTTTATGTCACTCAACAGTAAGAAACATTCATAAAAAGACTCCTTCATATTCAGACTGCAGCTCAGGGTTTTTCAGCAGTAGGGATTTCGATCATTGATTAAGGGGCTCACCCTCCCTCAGCAGCTCGTCGGCCTGGCCCACCCCGTTTTCAATGAGGCTCTGGCACTCATCCAGCGGTCTGACGCTGTCTGCCTCGATGGTGTCCACCTCAGCTAGCAGCGTGGCCAGTCGCTCCGCCAGCAACCGAGATGATGCCACCTGCAGCTCTGCAAAGTGCCTCCGGAGGGCCTCGCGGGCCTGACCCGAGCTGCCCCGGACCTACAGGACACAGACAGGACAAGAAGAAGAAGAGGAAGGTAAACGATAGGCAGGACCAAACACGTGTCAGTCTGTGTCTCAGTAATGTCTGACTTCCTGTCTGTGACTCTCATCTCCAAGCCTTGTGGTTCCTACTGAAGGTCTTTAAAAACTCCTCACACATCAAGCTTCATGTTCATGTCAGCAGCTGCTCACTGCAGTTTTTCAACAGACAGACAGGAGGAAACAGTGCATTTGTCAGAGACTATTTTCAGCCACGGATGAATCCATCCATTTGGTGTTATTAATATGCTAATATGCTACAGAGAAAGGAGATGTATGGATACATGGGTACTATAACTAATACTACCACTTCCACTACTACTATGACACACGGTGCAAGTACAAACTACCCTCAAAGACAAGCAGCTTGTGAGGAAGTTTGCTGGTCTGTAACCAGCAAGTTATGTTATGTTTCAGTTCCTCTTTGCAGAACGGACTTTTACACACACACACACACACAGGTTCAAATTTCACAGTGAGTATACACAGAGAGTGATGGAGAGTTAGCGGGAAACGGAAGGCTGATTGACAACTGCTGCACTGATAAAGCAGGGACAGTATGACTATGAGAACGCAAACACACACACACGGTCACACTGATCACACTGAACTCTGTGTGTGTGTGTGTGTGCTGAGCAGACAGAGGACCTTTTCCACGGGAAGCAATGCATCACTTCCTGGAGACAATCAGCACGACACAGACGAGCAAGCGATCAATATTTTGGGGCTGGTGAAATAACAGCCGAACTGAAAACATGAGCAGACGCCATCAGAAGAGTCGGTCAAACACGGCAGGAGCTGATCTGACATCAGCCCAAACAGAAGCGAGAGCTCTCCCAAGTGTTTGGGCGACTCCTCTCCCGAGGACACGATGCAGCAGTGATAGTATTGTCTGAGTTTCCAAACACACACACACACACACACACACACACTGGTGTCTCCTTTCTTATTTTCCTTCTGTGTGTGTGTGTGTGTGTGTTTGTGTGTGTGTGTGTGCGTGATGTTTCCTGCATTCCTTTAATATGGTGGTGCGCCATCCTGACTGTGGGAAAGAAAACCACAGGATAATGTATGATGGAGCAGCTGGGATCGGGTGGAGGGAGTCTCCGCCACACAAACACAAACTGGGAGTACAGTCTTCTTTGCTTTAACGTGCTGCACAGCCTAGCGGCTACAGGATAATCACACCGTCATCAGCGTTTGGACCGACTCTCGGGGTAGGAAAGGCTCATCCAGTCCACTCTGAGCTCTACACAAAATCACTGAAACAGTCAGCTTTCGTCAGCCTGTCGGTTTGAGTTTGACTCGAATCATCGCGCTGCACACGTACAGTCCAGACAGCACGCCAACAGTCGGCGTATTAACACGCTCGTTAAAAACTGTTAGCTCTTAATGTTCAGTTGGCACAGATAAATGACCAGCGTTAGCAGATTAGCCTCAGGGAAGATGCTGAGATATTTCACTCTGCATCAAAGTGTTGAACAGGCTTTAAAATCAAGCTTACATTCCTTTCTAATTTTTACCAAACTCAGGCGTCCCATCAGTCGTCCTGTGAGAGCACTCGAAGACATTCATGTGTCCAAAACAAAACCAAACGTGCGGCTTCACTCTTTGTATAAACACGTGGTGCTAAATGAAGTCTGAGCCTGGTCCGCCTCTGTGTCTTGCTGTCTGTCCACAGCAACAGGAAATAGCAGCATTGTTTACTGTGAGCAGCTGGACGGGTAAATCTAGACAGCAGGAGGAAGGAAGAGATAACGGAGAGAGAATATACTCTCCTGGGATTTTGTTTGGTCAGGGGTTAACGTACTTCATGCTGCCCCAGCCTGGTGGAGTTTGTTTGATGGAGAGTGTGTGAGTGTGTGTGTGAGTGTGTGTGTGTGCGGTGTGGACACTTGGTGGTACCTGTTTGCGGGCCTGGCTGAGGCCATGCAGACGCTGCTGGAGCTCACTGCGGTAGTTCTGGGCCGCCTCGATGCTTTCCTTGGCCTCCTGCAGCAACACGTCCACCTCCACAGACATCCTCCCTCCTCCTGACACACACGACAGGACAATATTTACCCGACGCAAGCGGCACACAAACACACGCCCATACTGCGAATCAGCTCCTCGGGTTTCATTTTCACTGCAGCTTACCAGTGAACTGGAGAGGAATAAACAAACTATGCAGTCATTTTCTTGTTCTTAAGTTCACTTGGTCAGTTTGCTTATATTCACATGAATGAAAGCAAACAGTTTTCATCAGGACTTTACCCCACAGTGTATCATCCTGCACAACAGGGATGCTGTTGCTGTTGAATTGTTTAAAATGTCGCTTTTCTCTGCTGTGAGCATCAAAACATGAATGTCCTTTAATGTATTGGGGTGGCAGCAGAAATCTGAAGTGCAACAGGAATAAATCAGATCAGATCAGATCTAAAACAAAGAGCCTGATCAGACTACATGGCTCATAATAGCAGTGGTTGTGTATTTATCTGAGGTTGACCAATAGCATAAATCACAATCACTTCATTTAGTTTCAGGTGAACACAGCAGCCTCACAAACTAAATGTTCACACACTAAATGTTGTGTAAGTGTGTGTAAATAAACGTGGACAGACGGTTATGATGAACAAATCCTACATAAAGTCTACGATAAACACAAGCAAAGGATGATAAAAATGCAAAACCTGCAGCACGCGGAGCCTTTCAGCTGGCAGAGGATGTGAAGCAACAAGGAAACCACTTCCTACTGCCACCAGCCAGAAACCGACACGACTTTATGACTGACAGCAGCGGCGCATTAGACGGACCTTCACGTACAGTTTAATTAAGGACTGGGCCACCTCGAATAAACCATCCTTGGACAAATAAAATACTCAGTGGGTGTGCTTACTACCAAAAGTGACTGAGCGAAGTCTGGTTGTTCTTGGCAGGTAACATCAAGTCACTTTATTAAGCTACTTCCTGTGACCTTAACATGTGTTATCAAAGATCATTAAAATAACGCCGCTGCTCTGCTGCACTTGGTTATTTTGGCTAAGCTTTAATGTCAAACTCATTCAGTGTGTGGGGAGAGCTGATAGCACAGCACAAAGTAACATCAACATGTCGACTTTATCTGGTTTAAAACAACAGCCAGCGTTAACGTCACACAGCTCGTAGCTGAACGTCGAGGTTTTCCCAACAGCAGATGCAACCAAATTCACCACAAATCCACAAAGTATTTCTCACTGGTTTAAGCTGATAAGACTCAAACACGCCACGTCTGAACGTTAACAGCATCAGTCTCAACACAACAGCACTTCAAACTTTCATCCAATCAGAGCACAAATGAACAAACACACAGCCAATACACGGTTTGATTTTTCTGGATAACTCAATCATACCTCTGACTGACACACTCACTTGAAGCTGATATTAAAAGTGGAGGTGAAACAGCACAGGAATGTGTGCTCACACTGCAGACACACTGAAACCAAAGATCAGATGAATTTCCTTTTACAACAACCTGAACGTCTTCCTGTCAGTGCGGTCTGCTTTTTTTTTTTTTTTTTAGTGACAGAATCAAGAGGACTTCAAACCCCTGACGATTATTTTCATTAACAGTTCAATCTGGTGATTGATTAATGGTTCAGCCAGTCTCCCACAGCTCAAGGAGATTTTCTGTCAGATTAAGAGGACATAAAAACATTTCTTTACATTACTTAAAGTTTAACCACACATATGAGAAACTGGATCAATTACCCACATGATCAAGAGAATTCTTCAGATTAATTTCTCACGGATCAATTAATCGACTGGTCATCATTGATACCAACTGAGCATGTCAAGTGAGTGCATCCCAAGTGCTCGGACTTCTGTTCTGAAGACTCGAGTTTGATATTAGGGCTGTTGGCATCTAGTTTTTCTTTTTGGAGATAGAAATAACCAAATTTTGGACGAAAAGGTGGAGCTGGAGAGGACATCCTGATTGGACCTGACTGAGAACCCTGGTCACATTGTCAATCGCAAAGTAGCCCGCCTTAAATCATCACCCGCTTTACGGGCTGTTTGACTCTAAATGGGACCAGAATTTACAAAATGAACATCATGCTGTGCTGAAGAACAAACCAGCAACTGAGAGCATAAACTCATTAGGAAACAGGTTACTGTTCCTGCCTTATCATGAAAACACTTCAGTCGGTGTCAAAGTAAATCTTTTGCTGAGCTACAGTACGTCCTCCTCGGAGCAGACACAACCTGGTCCCCCACGCTTCCTTTACAGCAGCTAAAGAGGAAGTCAGTGACAGGCCACATACAGTACATGCAGTATCGTCATGTGGCCCTGCATCCACACCCTGCCTAACATATCCGACCATGAAATGAAGATGCATGCATCATCTTATAAGCTTTACGTGCCATCTGTATGGTAACAGCTTTTAACAGCCCACTAATCACAACATGTGACTTCACCCTCATAACACTACTTAAGGTTTCATACAGCAAAGCCTCCATGTTACTGACCTTCTGTAAATATCAGACCTAATATCACCTGCACAAAGTTCTACATGTACAAGAAAAAGTCAAGTCATAAACTGTGTTCATAGGAATGTTTTAACTGTATCAGATTTTCAGTTTACTACGATATCAAACACAAAACAGAAGAAAACTCTCACAAAGAAGCTAGAAGCAAGTAAAGCTTTGCATTTTATTTTCTGACCAATTAACAAAAATAGCTGCTGACTAATTTTTTCTTCATCAACCAATCAGAGATTGCGGGTCACAAACAGTGATTGGTCTCGGATACGAGTGCTGCCATCTTGTTCTGGTGACGTCATTTGGAGCCAGAGCCTGTGCAGTGAAGTCCAGGAGTCGTGGTATCGAGTTCCCGCCCACACTGCTGGCTGAGCCAATCAGGAGCCGCGCTCAGCTGCAGTTGTTTAATGAAAGTCCTAATTGACTTTCTCAGCATATTTTTTGACCCGATCCCACACAAACATGACAATAAACAAAGCTCAAGTATGCATTTATTATACACATGAATGCAAATGCAGATCTACACAATAATGGAGGCTGGCACTCGCTCGCTCTGACACCACACAGAGGTCTGCTCTCTGACTCTGTTCTCAGCCAACATAGATTTTCTTTTTCATCCTCTAAAAAAAGTGTGCTGGGCCACTCTCTATATCTTTAATCCTGTGTCTTATAATCCTGCCCCCCCCCTTCCAAAACCTACTAAATACTCAAAGTGAATGCCAGGCGGGCACTTAGCCAAACAAAGCTGGTTTTACTTCAGCACTGAATATCTCCTGTCTATATGATACGGGTGTGGCGAGGAACTAAAATCTCCCGTCTCTTTATTCTCCTTCTTTTTCTGCATGCTGTTGATGTACGTACACAGCCAGGGAGTTTTCAGCAGCGTGTTTTTCAGAGTATTTAGGTCAACCTGACTGGCATGAGATTGTCCCACTTTCACAGGTCTGTCACACTGTTTACAGTGTCTGAAAATATGTGATGTGGCACAGACAAGTCCTGCCGTCAGCAAATTTTGCACGAGGTGAGAAAAGCTGCAGCTCTACAGCTTATAAAATGCCATTTTTAATACAAACAACATTTTCATGCCACTAATACGGCAAATCTACTGAAAATGTCATAATAGCTCAAATTAGATTTTGTCTTGACGTTCTTCGGCAACTGAATGCGTCACATTTTTATGACCCAAATATCCAAGTTTCATCTTTCACTAAATGCCATCAGCAGGGAGTTTAAAGAGGCTGCATGCAGATCCCTCAGGCATGCTGCACATGCTCTGACTAACAGCAAAGTTATGAAAGGAACTCAAGTGCAAACCCACATTGGTGTGATTATTATTATTATTATCATTAGTGCAGACCACTGGCAAGAAGAGACAACAGGAGACACCAGACATGTCTGAACTCGCTCACAACAACTTCCGTATATTTTACTTATTTTCATCAAGTTAAACCCCCGCCCAAAAGCATTGGTGCTGCCCTATACTCTCCTACAAACGTTCAGGAATGCTAGATGCATAGTTACATAATTCAAGCTACATAATTCCTCATATTTTCGTGTTGAATGTCACGAGAAGGCAGGTCTGTGAATGTGTCTAATGTGTGGAGAGAACCGCTCCCGAACTCCGTTAACAAATCGCGTATTTTTAAGTTGTCAGCGAACACAGATGGGTCATAATATATATTTTTTAAAATCTTAAATATATAAGACATTTCAGTAAATTCGGCCCAGAGTTTTTTTTTCCTAAGCAACATCTTTATCCATGAAATGTAAACCCCATGGGTGAAGATGATGACAACAACACACGAACTAGCAAAAAAATAGTCGTTGGTATCAGCTGAAATTAGACTGAACGAGTGTTGCTGGTGTACAGGAGAGGTGATTTAAGTTATTCAGAAAAGCCGACGGTTACAATAAGTTATGAAAGGACAGTTAGCGGGAAGACATTACCACATTTTAATGGAGTCTGTCGTCACCTTCTTACAAGAGGAAAGTTGGGGCTAGCTTGTGGCCAAACAAGACAATGACACTCGGTTCATGCTTGGGAGCGCAAACACAACACTACCACTAACTAGGAAAGAAAACAACGGCTATTCTGTTAAATAACAGAACAGTCTCCCTTCGTGTGTGAAGAAAAGCTTTCACACATACCTCTTTTAGTGCTTTCTGGTGGCCATTTCGTTCCGAAAGTTGTGAATCAGCTCGCAGCCGCCGCCACACCACCGCTAGATATGCCGAAGTTTTGCTCAAGTCCAAAAATGACACTTCCGAGGCTTCACGGGCAACAACCAATCACAGACAAGATCATTTAGATTGACAAGAAGATTAGCCAATTAGACTACGATATGAGCCGTACTCCCCTCCCTAATCAACAGACCCATCAGATCAAAGTGGAACTGTTGAAATGAGCTCATGTGTCCAAATCTGCTGCTACATGCTATGTTGTTGCTGCAGTACTGCACTATTTTATATATTTTTATATATTATATATATATAAATATTTAAAATATTTTATATGTGGTTGCCAAAACACATACAGTTTATGTGACTTCGTGGGGACGGGGCCAAATATTGACATATCTTATGTCCCACACAGTTTTTAACGTATCGTTGGATTAACTTTTGCACTAGGTCAAATCCCCTAATAGAAAGCAGCAAAAATCAAATTTGTGGGGCGGAAACCATTCAGTAGTGGACCGATTTATTAAAGCATCTCTAATTTTTCAAATGTAGATATTATAAATCAAATTCAATAAAGTGCCCCCTTAAGCCCCAGCTTCATCTTGGATCTATGGACTATCTACATCTTTTAATAGTCCATAAGAAGACTTCGAAGCGAATTAAAAGTGAAGCAGGTAGGCTGAATCAGAGGCCTGAGAGTGAGTGAGTGTGGAGCGACGAGGCTCCCTGGTGGTTGCAGTGGACACAGCATGCGGGCTGCTTTCACCTTGCAGGAGGATTTAACCCCAAGCCTCACTCCTCTGAAGGAGCTGATCCTCTGTCATCTTGGGACACGCAGAAACGAAGAAACGCATCTGCTCTTATTATCCCCTGTAAAAGCACCATGGCGCCTCCTGGGTCCTTCAAGGTCCATGTTTGGATCGGAGACATTCTTTCTTATCTCTACCCAAATTTCCTGTGCACTACAGCCGGTCATCAGGACTGGGATAACCAAGATAGAAGAGAAAACACCAACAGTAATCACAACAACGCCTCCTAAACGACACACTTCGTCAGTCGCAAAGCCTCCTGTCCTCGGCGGGGCAGATCCCCGTCTGGGGTCCCAGGATCAGCACCTCGGACAGAGATCATGACGCATTTACGTGATAAAAGACCCACCTGTGGAGGAGGAGAGCGCTACAGACTGTGGGCTGATCAGCTGAGTCTGAAACCTTTATCAACACTGAACATCAGAGACTCCGAATAACGCACAACAAAAATCAGTTAATGTTACATGAAATGCATATAATTGTGTTATAAATCCTGGGTTTTATTTGAGCTGCAGGTCTAACAGACAGGAGAGAGCAGCGGTTTGGGTGCCGCTGATCTGACTGGCTGAACGCGCTGTGCGCAGCAAACCGCTGCCGTCGATGTCAGTGACGCAGTTAGCCGGGACAATCCCCCTCAGATTAGACCCGCAGGATTTGTTCACCGGGAGCGACACGCCGAGTCAGGGCAGACAGAATGATCTAGATTCATACTTACATTCAAACTGGAGCCTTTTCCACGAGCTTCTCCGTTCACGTATGTAATGACTGGACGCACTTTACGCACGCACAACTCCAGGGCGCGACACTTGAGGGGAGTCCTCTCCAATGACCAGAGTGGACCCAAGACAGGTTTTACGCAGAGCGCGAATATGGCGACAGGAGTGTTTGGGGAACTTTCTGGTGAAGGCTACACTTCTCATTAGTCATCTGAGACCTGGTAATGTGTGATATTCCTGCTGCCGGTGGAAACGTCTAATCCCTCCCTGATTACCGCGCACAGATGGATTGCGTCGAGTCGGCCGGCCGACTGACTGCAGGACCTCGTCAAATGAATTTAACCGCTATGCTTGCGCTGTGACAGCTGACTTGAAGCCATTTAGGGTCGTCCGGCATCACACTGTAAGCGCCAGCGAGACCCAAGCGTCCCCCCTGGTGCCAAAATGAGGAGAGCTGTACTGAAAGAAGCCGCCAAGCGATTCCCCTGGCTGGCCAATGTCACTCTGTACGGGTGCTTATTCGCCGGCGGTGACCTTGCCCATCAGCTCATGGCCCAGAAGGAACGCATAGACTGGAAACACACGCGCAACGTGGCCATCGTGGCAATCAGTTTCCATGGAAACTTCAATTACTTCTGGCTGCGAGCCCTGGAGAGGCGGTTCCCTGGAAAGTCCGCCGGGATGGTCTTCCGCAAACTCCTGCTGGATCAAAGTGTTGCGTCGCCTTTGGCCACCAGTGTCTTCTATACGGGTAAGAAGGCTTCAGCTCAGCAAATCCACATCCGATGCAAAGACACAACTTAGAATTTGGTTCATGCAAGTCAAAGTTCAGACACACTTTGGTCTGAAGCCGAATGTCATCTGGCGTCCAAGAACATCCAAATATCTGAATTAATTATTTCTGCGTGTCTCCAACACGTGAGGGTTTTTGGAGTTTCTGGATGGGTCACATCCCACACTCGTCACAGTGAGCTAATGAGGCCTCTCAGTCAAATCTCGCGTGGGCCAAAGTGAAGAGTCATAACGCGAGCTTTAAGATCGTGCGTTATGGCACACACATTCCACACAATCCAAAGTGTGCGTAAAAGTCACCTCCTCTCTCCTGCAGGGGTGAGCTTCCTGGAGGGAAAGGAGGACATCTTTGAAGACTGGAGAGAGAAGTTCTTCAACACCTGGAAGGTAAGGCGGGGGAAAGTCATCTTCCCTTCACGACCTCACAGCCAGATTAACCTAGATTGAAACTCGATGCCCGGGAGCAAACCGGGTAATTCAATCGTGTTAGCGAGGTTCAGGACGTCCAGGGCCTAAACCTCCTGCCAAATGTAAATCACAGCGTCATTCTGCTGCTGGAAGTGCGGTTTAATCATGTGGAGACACCGTGCAGCAACAATAGAGTGTCTGAATGAGTGCTGCCCAAATCCTCCCAGCAGCTCGTTCATCAGGGTCCTAAAATCCCCTAAAATCACAATCAAGTACTTTTACTCACATGCTTGTATTTTTAATTTAATGCAGTATCACGAAGCCTCTGCCTCCTCCAGCTACTGCTAAACTGTGGTATTACTACTTCGTGAGCATGAACATGTGCACTGATGTGAAACCAACCAATCATCCTACAACCTCCTTTAAACCCAAAACACTCTGAGCCCAACTTGTGTGGCAGTTTGCTTCTGTTTGGGACTGTTTAGCTCCTTTGAGTCATCACATGTTCTGTTTCCCCTTTCAGACTGGACTCATGTACTGGCCATTCATGCAGGTAAACGTGCACATATGTTTGACTTTTCTGTATTCGGTATAAAAAGGAAGGAATGTTTAACTGAAAATCAGACACTTTGTTGTTGTGCTGTCCTGTCCTCTCATCTGGCCGCCTCTTCACAGTTTCTCAACTTTGTCCTGATGCCGTTGTACCTGCGGACGGCCTTCATGGGCTGCTGCGCCTTCCTCTGGGCCACCTTCCTGTGCTTCTCTCGGCAGAGTGGCGATGGCACCGCCGCCGTGGCCCTGGCCTTCGTCATGGACCCCCGCAAGACCCTGGAGGAGATGCGTGAGGCTCGACTGGCTCGAAAAAAGCAAAAGATCCAGAGGGAAAACTAAAGAGAGAAGGAGGAGAAGGACGCTGCTTCTGTCTCTCTAACCTTTGAGCTTCAGTCGCAAGACAAAGGAGCTTTTTGTTTAACTGAGATCACCAGAGGGAGCTGAGGAGAAGAGGAGAAGATGAGCTGAGAAGAAGAAGAGCTGAGGAGAAGAAGAGAAGAGGAGCTGAGGGGCTGAGGACCTGAGGAGAAGAGGAGCTGAGGAGAAGAAGAGAAGAGGAGCTGAGGGGCTGAGGACCTGAGGAGAAGAGGAGAAGATGAGCTGAGAAGAAGAAGAGCTGAGGAGAAGAGGAGAAGATGAGCTGAGAAGAGGAAGAGCTGAGGAGAAGAGGAGAAGATGAGCTGAGAAGAAGAAGAGCTGAGGAGAAGAAGAGAAGAGGAGCTGAGGAGAAGAGGAGCTGAGGGGCTGAGGAGCTGAGGAGCTGAGGAGCTGAGGGGCTGAGGGGCTGAGGAGCAGTTTACTGGTTGGGAAAAGAGTACATTCATCTGTCATGTACGCACAAGATAATGTGTTTACATCCTGTGCTGAATATTGTGATTACATTTGATCATTTCCATTTCAAAAGTATGAATTATTTCATATTGTTATATTTATTGTTTTCATGGTAAAGCTGGAAAGCTTTTAGACAAATGAGAGTGGGAAGTGCAGGTGAGACAGGTTAATAAGAATAAGAAAATATGATATTTGATATCTGTGTGAAACACCAGAATAAACTGTGATCAGGGCTTCAAAACTAACAATGAGCACAGCATTGAACAGAAAATATGCAGTTAAACACACGCGGACAAGATTAACAGTCAGCTGATAAATGCTGAAATAATAAAATCAGGAACTCATGAAGCTCTCAGTGAAAGAGATGAAGTGTTAGTTAGTGTTCTGCCTCTCACAAATAACCAACAACTTTATGAAAATGCAACTCTAACGTACCAGACTGCCCAAGAGAATCAAGAAATAAAAACCTTCTGGTTTCAGACGTCGTGGCGAAGTCAATCTGCCAGGCAGCAAAACGACCAGAAAACAAACCAGGCGACAAAGTGAAGAGAAAACGTGATGACCATCAAAACGGCTCATCCTCAGGGGAGCATGAAGGAGTTCAGCACATTCTGTAGATTTCTAGTGCATCAGTGGGGATTTTGTTCAAATGAGTTTATGAAGGGAAGCTCCCTCTCAGTGGATCATGATGATTATTATACAAACAGCAGGTTGTGGAGGCACTTTGGTTTCAGTGGAGAAACACTCACTGATAAGCTGGAGCACGTCGTTTACAGGTGCAGTGATGAACAAAAGATGAGCTTACCTCCAAACTACACAGGGGTCAGTTGGAATGGGGTTGGACTGTTGGACCTCTTCCTGTAGCGGCTCTGATGTGATGGGGGACCGTGGCCGGTTGTGGTCCTGGTGGCACTGGTTCGATGAGAGCCCACAGATGTTCTGATGGCAGGTCAGATTTAAGGGCTCAGCATTTCTGCTTTACACTAGTTGTGCCTTCTGTGCGAGACAGCACTGTGCTGACTGCAGGTCTGCGAGCCATCACTGAAATCGCTAAAATGAAGTATGTACATATTTTTGTGTGTGTAATTTTAAGTGGAGTTTCCGCATTTCTTTTGGGATGCACTGATGCATCAGGCTGATTACATAAAACAATAAGCTTTGGGTCGCCGAGCTGGTTTGTCGTTTGTCTCGCACGACGCCTGGCAGAGCGGCGTCAGATGTGAAAAGTCTGACATCACACGGGTTGTAGGTCTGTCTGCTTGTATTTAGTTGGTTTAAACTGTCAAATTAAGCAACGCTGATCAAGACTCTGACTGCATCTGCCTTTTCTCGCCTAAAATGTTTTCAGAAACACATTTTAGTCCAAAAGCTCAGCTCAAAGTGAAAGAATTTGCACAATAAATGGCACATTTTGCCCAGTAACTTGGCCATCAGACATGGTTTAATGGACATAAAGAAGAAAACTGAACACGAGGATCCCGATCTCAGCACCTCCAGTCATTACGTGTCAGCGCCGAGTGCATCAGCGCATCCCACTCGTGTCGTGTCTCCTAGTTCGACCTGTGAAGCTACAGTATCTTAATCCTGTCCTCTTACTTGAAACATCACATAGGTTGCCATCAGCCCAGGTACCTTATCATGTAACACACCACCTACCTAAACCACTGATCACTTTCATTTAGATGTTAATTACGTTTTAGTGAAGCTGAAAGGTTTGTGGCTTTTGTTATTGTTTATCCAAAGAGAAATATGTCAGAATACACAGGACACTCCTCTGGACGACTCCGGCTGCACCGTGTGTTAAGTTTATCCAGACGTTTTTGAGATTTGGACACAGTCCTTCTGTAGGTACGCTTTAAGTGAATAACAACATAGACATCCTGTTCTGTTTCCGTGTGTGAGAGCAAAATAAAACTTCAAAGAATGTACAGCTTTGTGCAGAACTTTGTGTGAAAGTCATTTAGGTCTGAGAACACTTTTCTTTCTTTGTATTGACTTCCTCTGCTCTGGATGGGATGATGTGGCAGGTTTTAACGAGATGTGACGGGTTTGTCAGAGTTAAGCCATGAAAAATGAGACTGCAGGACTGTTAAGGTGCTGAACCTGCTGCTGCGGTGGATTAAAGGTCCAGTGTGTGGGATTTAGGGGCATCCACAGGCACAAATCATGCTTTCAGAATCATGTTTTTGTTATCCTAGCATGAGCCTACAGAGGGAGCGGCGCCTGAAGGAAACGAGTCGAGGGAAACCAGGCAGTAGGAAGAGCAAGACCAACAGTGTGCAGCTGCACATGATGATGCATTGTTTTAAAATAAATTGATGCCCCCCAAAATCAGGGTAGAATAGTTCTATAATTATTACAGTGCTGTTTTTTTAACCAAATTTAGCTTATATAGCGCATAGTTGGCTTATTTTCTACAATTTTTAGAACATTTTAGAGATGTTTACTTGTTACAGAGATTTTCATCACTATGGTATCTCTGCTTTAAGTAATGGATCTGAACACTTCTTCCTCTGCTGCTGTCCAAAGCAATACAAAATCATACCTTTTACATTTCTGTCTGAAAACTTAAAAAAGCAACAGCTTTATTTAGTGACATTGAGCCGGTAGTTGTATTGTTTTCTTCTTTGTATTAAGCTAAGCAAACTGGCTCACAGACCGTCAACACAGAGACATGAGATTCAGATCAGTCTTTTCATCTCACTCACTCTGTTTAACTATGCCTTTGACCAGATTGCCTCTCCTGGCGCTGAGGGTCACAGATGCGTGTTCGTAATGTGCTGTCAGTGCATGCAGGACTCTCTGAAAACATGCAGCCCTGATATGAAGCAAGGACACACAGGATTGGAGTGTCTAACAGCTTTATGCTCTACTGATGGTGCGTGTGGATTAACCAGGATCAGATAGGACTGGTTAATCCCTCTGAAAAAGACAGAGTTGACCCAGTGTGACCTCTGACCCCGACAACAGGAAGTGAAACTCCCCAATCAGAATCAAGGATTGTATCAGGTGTTCGGACATATGTTCAAGCCGCCCCGCTTCACGAACCCTCACAAACATAATCACTGCACATCATGTATGTGCCGGAGAATAAGAAATAATAAAAATTACAAAGAAAGAGAAATAAAAGTTTGTGAATTGTGAATTAGTTTTTAATCAGAAAAAAGGTGCTGCTGTTATTTAAGCAAAAGTAAACTGAAGATCACCACAATGAAACACGAACAGGAACGTAT
Organism: Scatophagus argus; assembly: GCF_020382885.2. Taxonomy (NCBI): domain Eukaryota; kingdom Metazoa; phylum Chordata; class Actinopteri; family Scatophagidae; genus Scatophagus; species Scatophagus argus. The sequence continues at coordinate 21,634,190 of NC_058508.1, forward strand.
TTTCTAAACCTCACTAAGATCTGAAGTTTACACTCCTCCTAATCTTCACAGTCAACTAACAATCAAAACCACTGATTCAGCCCATAATCAACATAACACATCCAGCCAACACCCCTAATGCACCATTATTACAGGCACCATTATTAAAACGGCTGAAGCACTGTTTTTTACTTTTAACACTGTTTGGCCATGCTCCAAACATGGCCTTAATATTTCAGAAACAGAATCAGAATCAGAATTTTGCTTTGTTTTTCCTTTGCCAGCAGCTGAGCCAGTGATTGGCGTCCAGCGGTGTGCTCCTCAGGTCTTCTCCGACAGCACTGGAAGGCAGCACCGGTCTCTGCTAATCCATCAAAACGTCTGGACTGCAGACACCCGTCTTACACTGACATCTCTCTGCTGATTGGACAGTAATCGTGATTCCGCCTACATTCACTTGATTGACAGCAATTTGACCAATGGCAACAGCCAACGAGTCCGTCACCTAACTTGTGATTGGTGAATTGGTCCTGACAATATGAATGGCAACATTTATTGTTCGTCTTCTTCCCAAGACAGTAGCAACTTTGTGGTTTCTGAACCCCTGCCTCTGGAAAAGTCCTTGTATAGTTTTCGTTCGCCTTTAAATTTAATGGAAAACGTAGTCGGTAGTAATACCATCACATGAAGAGGAGTTGGAAACGCAGTACTTCGTTTAACATCGCGTTGATCGAGGCTAACAGTTGAGCGTAAGTTGTAGCGGTGTTGTGTTTTCCTCAGCTGGGATTTAAATGGTTAACGCTAAACTCCGTTAGCTGAAGTAGCTAACTTATTTGCATTTCAGGCTAAGAACATTCTTCTCAGTCTTTAACGGTCTGCTCTTAGTTTTGTAGTGAATCGTTTGATGTAATCCTGTGAAGTGTTTGTAAAAGCAGGTGTTAGTCATGATAAGCAGGATGTAAGTAACCCGTTATCTCTTAAGTAACGTTCGCTTTGGATTCTCGCTTGATTGAGCTTGTTGTGACCAGACTTCGTGTAAACTTTCGGACTTATTTGTTTCAGGTGTGGCTTGAGTCAAGCATTTTGTTGAAATGGACTTTCGTTAAAGTTGTTTTGTTTATCAACAGTCTAGTCTTCAATTCGGCGTACATATATTTAAATTGATGGAAAGTTTAGTAGCGACAGGTCGAAACTTAATCGCCCGATTTCCCCGTTATCTTTCCCATTAAGCACGCTGTGAACACCGCGGATGGCGTTGACGACCAGCATCGGTTGCTGCGATGAAACATAGTGCTGCTTGATGGCTCACATTGCTGTCATATTAACCTCAGAATCCTGACAAAAAGTTCTTAAATAATATTTTATAACAACTCGGGATTTTCCATTGATGGGCGTAGTGTTGTTGATAAATTGCAAGATTTTCAAACACCTCTTCAATGACTTGCATTAGCTGACCCACGGACCGGAGGTGGTGTGACAGGAGAGTGGGCTCTCCAACTGGGCTGGGCTGGAGATGGGGGATCCGGAGCCTCCAGAGTTTGGGTCCCTGGAGGAGGAGCTGGAGTACTGGAAGGAACAGGCTGCCATGCACCAACAGAGGTGTGTCCCCTTTGCTTATGTTTGGCTCTTAACACAGCAGAATCTGTGTTGGCTTTGGCTTCTTGTTGCTCGTCAGATTCAAACATGTTCAAAGCGCTGAACTGGTTTCAAAGTGCACACATAATAAAGCTGGGCCACACGGGGGTACTTACACTGTGACATGACATGAGGACACGTTTCTGCTCCGTTTGCCTGCAGTGCTGCCTTGTCCTGGTCTTGAAGGGGGATCCAAATATTTTTGCATCTTTTAGCTGAGCTGATTGACGACCATTTTGAGTATGCTTTACTGCTAAAATGTTTTGGATGAAATGTGCCCTCGTTGGGTAAATTACTGACCCCTGGAAGTCCTGGAAAGTGATTATTTTTTAATCTTGTTGTATAAATCCATATTTTATTGCAGTCCCCTAAGCTAACATCTTGTGACAACAAAAATAACCTCTAAAGATCATCTTTCAGGACGTCTAGGGCTCCGTAGTACATTCTGAAAAAATAATTGATACTTTCTCACTTCTCTCTTGTTCAGATTATAGAAATGTGAGTATGAAGACACTCCTGCAAGATAAACGGTTGTGAACCTCAAGTTGTTTTCCTATTAAACACACTTAGACTTTTCTGTCTAATCCATAATGCTGTGAGAGTCCAGTGGTTTGGTGGGAAACAGTCTGAACGGGTCAGAATTGTCCTGGCAGACCTTCCACTCTGTCTTGGTCTGATTGTTTTGCTCCAAACATGAGTGTGATTACTTTGTTTTTGCTGCAAATCCAAACTAATACACCCGCCTGGATAATAGTTCATATTTGCTGTGATGACGGCTGGAATTAACAAACACATGGCTGATGTTCTGTATGCGTGCAGCGCACAGGAAGCCCAGGAGGAGCTGCAGGAGTTTCAGCAGATGAGTCGGGACTACGAGGTGGAGCTGGAGACGGAGCTGAAACAGTGCGAGGAGCGAAACCGAGAGCTTCTCGTCGCCAACAGCCGCCTCAAGATGGAACTGGAAAACTACAAGGTACAAAGGAAATTACTGATACTGAAACTAAACGAAAGTACTAAGAGATCCTGATACCAAAGACCCTGGAGCTCGTTCAGAAACAACATGCAGGAAGATGATTCAAAGAGCTCAGTATAAAAACTCTGGATGTTTTCCCTCAGGTCCTCAAAGACACTCTGAGGTAAATGAATGAGGTGCTATAATGTAGATTGTTAAAAAGTTGGGAAATAAAGCAGCTCTGGGTGTCTGGTAAAATGTCCTCCTAAGACCCCCTGAAGGCTTTGAGACACAGCTGTACATTCATTGTGCTTTTATGGCTGATGCTGAAGCGTAACTCTGCAATATCAAGAACGTCCCGCTTATTTAAACAACCACCTGACACATTTACGAGTATTTGACTGGGGATTTCCATATTTAGCAGCTGATAACAAGAGTTTTATAGCCTGTGCTGAACAGGCTTCACTGGTGCTCTTGTTGTGACACACACACACACACACACTCTCTCTCTCTCTCTCTCTTTCACAGAGGATTGATTCAGGGCAGAAAAGGCAGCTGATGACTCAGTTTGTGTCTGGAGGGGAGAGGACGTCCACTGAGACTGTCCCTGTCGTGTTTTAGTTCACTCTTCCTCTTTTTTAACAAAATATTTGTCATCCTGCTGATATCATTGCAGCAATAAATCGATTGGTTGGTCAAAAATTGATTGATTGCCAACTGTTTCAATGATCAGTTAATCTCTTTGTCATTTATGACATTAAATGAAGAGTCTTTGGACTGTTGGTTGGACATAAGAAGCAGTTTGAAGATGTTACGTGGGGCTCATGGGTATGCAGGTAGAAGCTTTCAGATATAAGATAAGATAAGATAGGATAGGCCTTTATTAGTCCCACGCTGGGGAAATTCACACAAGAATGGACAACACGTCTCCATTTCCCCCCACCAGGAGCAGACGGTCTTTCTGTCAGGCAGCTGGTATGACCAGTATGCAGAGACTTCATGGAATTCAGCTGAGGCCTGACTCAGCATCAGGTCCTGTCTGAGCCAGCTGTGAGCCTCACAGTGCAGAGAGATTCACAGACTTTCTGTTCTGATGCTCCTTATGTGTTGATGTTTCATATAAACAGATTACATCTGTGCACCAAAGTGTGTTTTTCCTAAACAGGAGCGACGAGCCTGCAGGTTTTTAGACTTGTAAGTGTTGAAGTGTTTCCATTCATCTGTTTTTCTCCATATTCCGTCCATTGTCCCGTGTCCTCCTGACTCTGCCGTGGGCCTCCCGTCAGGAGAAGTACGAGATGCAGCACGCTGAGGCGTACCGGCAGATCTCCAGCCTGGAGGGGGACCTGGCTGAGAGCACAGCCATCAGAGACCAGCTTCACAAGTACATCAGAGAGCTGGAGCAGGCCAACGACGACCTGGAGAGGACCAAGAGGTCAGAGGACACACACACACACACACACATACGGTTATTGTGTAGGACTTTATGAAAGAAATTACTTCACTTATGTATTTAAGGAGCTTTTTTTTCAGCATATGAAACCAGCACGGTTTCGAGTTTGTATCGTGTGCGTTACAGGGCCACCATCATGTCACTGGAGGACTTTGAGCAGAGGATGAACCAGGTGATAGAGAGGAACGCCTTCCTGGAGAGCGAGCTGGACGAGAAGGAGAATCTGCTGGAGTCCGTCCAGAGGCTGAAGGACGAGGCCAGAGGTAGAGCTTCACCAATCTGCTGTCCGTTAGCTTTACAGACCCGCCATGGAGGCGCTGGCTCCAACTGGCTGTGTGATTTAAAGAGTGACGACAGGGTTAAATCTGCTCAGATGAACATGATTTCAGCAGTCGTAGCTGGACGAGTGCAGATCTCCAGCAGGTGTGTTTGGGAACACTCGTCTTTTAACCAGAGGGACAGCAGAACGGCAGCACTTTGTGAGTCAAACGGTTGATGGGGACGTGTGATCAGACCGAACAGAGTCCACAGGAACTAGAGGAGTGCAGGGAGCTGCTGACTCTGCATGTGTCAGGAAGTGAAGTTGTGTCTGTTAAAGCTTTTGTGTCTTCATTGTGTGTGTCAGACCTGAGACAGGAGCTCGCCGTGCAGCAGAAGCAGCAGGTTCAGGACAGGAAGCCGTCCCTCAGCGGTGCTGTCAAAGAGCCTTCCTCCTCTTCATCCTCCTCATCCTTGGCTGGTTTGCCCACGCCGCCCCTCACCCCCCCAGACAAAAGAAGTGAGGACAAAACCACGTCCTCCTCCTCTAACCAACCTGCCCCTGCTGCCAGCACGCCATCCAGGCCTCCAGCGTCAGCGGAGAGCTTCACCACGCCGCTGCCCTCCGCCAGCGCAGGTCGGTTCTCCTGTGTTGTGTTGTGTTGTCAGAGCTGGGGGTGCATGTCAGCTGAACTTTACTCATAGAAATGTTGATTCACAACTTCACGAGCAGCAGCAAGCGGCATGCAGACTATTTGCCCTGGGTTTTGCCTCTCAGGTAACATGCTGCAGACTACCAGTTCTTTAACTATAAAGCCAGAGAGCTGAGGTTTCATTTGAAATATAATCCTGAATAAACTTTTGTCAGCTAATCAACTAAGTAAATTATGAGGCAAGCATCCTGATTAGTCTCCAGCTTCAGCCTTTAAATGCGAGGATTTCCTGTTTCATGTCATCAGAAAGGTGAGTTTGTCTGCATTCATCAGGTGGTTTGTTCCTGCAGGTGAAAGCCTCTCGGGGACCCCTCTCACCTCGTCGGCGAGAATCTCGGCTCTGAACATCGTCGGAGAGCTGCTGAGAAAAGTCGGGGTAAGGAAATCACGCGCTTCATCAATCGACTCATTCACACTGTGTCCTCATCAGCTGCTGTCTTACCATGTGACGCTGCAGGACCTCACAACGTACAAGCAAGCACAGAGCTCACAGTTAATGATTGTTCTCTTCTAACACACTGCACTGCAGGAACGTTTCGATCAGAGGACTCCATATCATCATATCAAATTTTTGTTGAGTCTTTTGGGGGCTTTTTTTTAATGCTCTTCAGTTTCATCCAGTCTGACGGTTTGTCACCACTTTGGTCCAGACTGAATTTTCCATGAAATCCACAGAGGATTGACCATCATGACTGAGATGATCTGACTTTCCTCCAGAGTCTCCACGAGGTTGACATTTGTGATTCATAGTGAAACAGCTAGAAAATGTCATGCGTTTTCCTCAACCGATAGATGAGCATGTTGATGATCAATAATCCATTTGAATCAATCACAGTTTGACTGCAGCTTCTCTAAACTGAAGTTAGAAATGTGTTGTTGCCCAACTTGTAGAACCTGGAGTCCAAACTGGCGTCGTGTCGGGAGTACGTCCACGAGCAGACGGCGAACCGCAGAGGCAACGCTGGAGGCCAGGGGGCGCCGACGGGCCACAGCAGCTCCTCAGAGACCCACCCTACCAACGGCCTCTACAACAAGGGGTGAGATGCCGAGTCCTGCGCTGAACGGCGAGTTGCAGAGCTCATGTCCAGACTACTTATTGATTATTGTATGATCTGTTATTGGTTTATTTTCATTTAGCACCAGCTAGACCACATGCTGAAGGTCTTGGTCAGAAGCGTCAGGTCCAGCGGTCGGTGAGGAAGCAGCTGTCTGAGTGTGTCCGTTGTGTCTTTCAGGCTGGTGAAGAGGTTAGACTTCGGAGCGGGACCCAAGCTGCTGCTGTGAAGGTCAAAACGTCCTCCACCTCGATCCTTCGCCCTCCTCTGAGCTGCTCCTTCCCTCTGCCCGTCCAGCCTGGATCTCCCGGACATTTAATGGTACTGCGTGTTGTCATACGGTCATACGCTCCGACCCTGAGCTGCACTGATGGAACAGACGGATGCGTTGCTGCGGACGCTTTGGGATGTCAGTCACAGGTTCGGTGTGTTTATTAGCAGGACTTCAGCACTCGCACTTAGCTCGGATTAACGCACCTCTCTTAGTTTAGTTTTTACTCTAAAAATGTGTCAAGACTGAGCATAAAGTGAATTTTAGAGACCGCAAGATGGTTTTTTGTCCCTGTTCCCGTGTGTGTCAACCTCTGACACAGACAGACGGCAGAGGACAGAGACGAGGCCTGTAAGTGACACCACAGCACAGCAGGGACCGCCGTGGTACAAACATTTTCTGTCTGCGGGACACTAACTGATCCGTCCAGGACCCGTGAAGTGAGAGTTAATCACACCAGACCAGACTTCTGCAGCGTCAGGTTCACTGGTCCAACCTGCACAGCTAAACCAAAGTGACAGATCTGCTTCATGTTTAGTTTGAACACACCTTAAAGGCGTCGGACTGCCGAACGCTCAAAGGCCACTTTGGCCTACATAGGAGAGTTAAATTGTACTTTTAAAGTGTTGGCCAACCCAGTCAGTCCCGTCCTTTTGTCTTCATAAAACCACTTTGTCAGGTCTGGTTTTTACACAAGAAGCCTCCTCAGTTTGTTGAATGAGGAGTTGGTGAGAAAGCAGAGAATAATCTGACGAAACTGTGGTCCTTAGTAGTTTTACTTTATTACAGATGAATTAGTTTCCTAACCATAGATGGCAGGAAACAGATTAAGTGCTTACTGGAGTCGGAGACCCGCGAGGAGCTGATCTGGACTCTCGTCAGTCTGTCTGTGAGGGTCAAGGTTTGAGTGAAGCCTTCAGCAGAGTGAAATCACACAAAGTTGTTTGGAGAAATGCTGACTTGGCCTTTCAAAAGACACGTTTTTCATGGTCGGTCTTGCCAGCATCAAGTTCTCGTCAGTGGATCTGCGCGTTAAAGCTGCCTTAATTAATCTGTGTTGGGAAAGCGATGCAGAGGTTGAACACCAGCCGTGCAGCTCTGAGCTTTTTGGCCTCACTCGGCTCTGAGCTTCCGTCGTCCGCTGTGTGATTGACTCTGAGCTTTCTGTCAGAAAAATTAATTTTGACCCTCAACAAGGAAGTGTTTTTTTTTCTTTTTTCTGTTTCTTCTAAATGACTCGATTGGCTCTTCGCCCTGCTGGACTGAGGAGACGTCACTTCTGTGTTAAAGTGTGTTCAGCTCTCAGCTTCTGCCTTGTCGCGTTGAGGCTGATCTGATCTGAGTTTCATCCAGCTGACAGGCGAAGTCCCTCCCCTTCAGTTTCGTCACCGTGGGACCTTATTTCAGAACAAATGTGTTGTCATCATGGCCAGACTTGTAGTGATTTTTAGTTCTTTTTATACGTTTTGTGTGCCAAGCTGCCGGCCGTGTTGGTGTTCGTATTGCCAGAGACGAACGATGAAGTTCACTGAGCAGTTTCACACGGGACTAAGTGATAATTTACTCACTTTTTACTGTCTTTATGACAGACTGCGACTGCCTTGACCTGCAAACAAACATCACTCGTACAGTTCAGACTGGTTCATGAGATTAAATATAATATAGTTATATAGGAGATAAGGTCCCGTTGGGATAGCAGAGGGGGCGGGGCTTCGCCTCCCTGTGCTGACTCAAGACACAACTTGGCTCCTCCCAGCTTTCCTTCTAACACCCTGAACATCAAAATCTAATGTGCACAGGCCATGTGCACATCAGCTCATGTTCATGAATTATTTCAGATGTTAATGAGCACATGACCTTCCCTTTAGCGCCACCCGCAGGTCAAACTGCACATCTCCAGCTCTGCTACCGAGGAGGCTTTAAGAGGAGAAAACCACCACTGTGTTGTTTGTTCTGATTCTTTACTTGTTCTACGTGGCGACATTTGAGCCTTAAATGTTTGGTGTTGTTCTGGCTTCGCACCATCGCAGGGTGGAGGCACCTTTTTAAGGCTTTTAAGGTAAACGAATCCGACTGCAGAGCTCGACTTCTGTCTCCCCAGGAGTGAAATACGTCTTCTGTTCGTGAGGAGAAATGAATACTTCAGTGAAGGCTACTCGTGTTTTATGTTAAAAAGAAAAAGTACGTAATAGTTTAGTGTTTGAATACTGTAGTTCACTAACGTAGGCTGAGCTTCAGTGGCGTCTGTAGGCACCTTTAATGTGAAGGTCGGAGGTCAGCGGGAGGAATATCGTGAGGTTTGGTGTTTTTTATGTGCTGATCTTTGTCTTCCTTCAGCTGCTTCTGTTTCTGAAAAGGCAATAAAACTTGAAATGCGAAAAATGAAAACTTGAAATGTGGATTTTATTTATTCCAGAAGGACTGAGGCGACACGCTGCTGAGGATTTAGTAGCAGTTTATTGGCACTTAACTGGTTCACAAAGCACTTTTATTATGATTCATATCGTGTATCTGTGAGGTTTAAATCACACGGCCTAATCTCAAAAATGAATATACAACAGCTGGGTTCAACTTCCAATAAACAGATTCTCTGGGGAAATGCATTATGGGTAAAACTGGAAGAACCCAGACACTCATTTAACCAAACTTCCTGCTGCTCTGAAGTTTTTTCCAGAATCCTTTTCCAATATTTTACTTTTTAATACATCTTTATTATATTTAATATTCAAATCTTGAGAAGCAGTTTGTAAATCTTTACTTTAGTTAGAAAATTCTGGAAATCCCTTCATAACAGGTCAGAGTTTCGTTCAACCAGCGTGTGGGTCTTTCAAACCCCTAACAGCACACTCTGCGGCGAGAACAACTTTAAATACGGCAAATACTGGAACTACCTGTAATATAAATAAATCCAAATATTCAGTTTATATAACTTATTTAGCATATTAATCCACGACCTTCTTTTTCTTTGCTTCACAAAACCGTGAAAGATTTAAGCTGGGAATCAGATTCTGGAGGTTTTATTTTGGAGGTCATTTTGCAGCGATTTCACTTTGTAAACTTCAGTGAAGTCTGTTGTATTCAAACCTCCTCCTTCGTGCTCACAAGTCGGCAGCTACAGTGAAGATTTCAGCTTTAAAAACGTCTTTTCAAACCAATCTGGGATCTCGGGGTTCTGGAGTCTTGGGTTTTGCGTCAGATCTCCAGCTTCTTCAGTTGTTTAGCAGAATGCTGCGATGCTCCAGAAAAACTTCACCCGACGCTCCATCAGCGTCGGGTGCATGTTTGCTCCTTTTAAATGTAATATATTCATCTAAGAAGGGGAGATTAAAAACAAAGGCGAGCAGGATATGACTTGCAAAGAGGAAGGAGGAAAATTATGGACCAGAAAAGTTTGGTTTGTTGTTGATGTGTTTAACTTTTTGTTTGGTACTGAAGCTGCCAACAGTTCAACACAGCAGACACTAAAACTATCCACTGAAACTCTGGATGATTACGATTCAAACTGAAGGAGTGAAGCGGAGGGTTAGTCTGTTGGAGCATTTAAACGCTGTGGGCTTACTGCTTCAGTCATGAAGTAAATCCACAGTGTTGTTAAAATGTCCGTCTGTGTTTCTGTGTTCAGGAACGTTTGCGTTAAAACAAAGGTTTGAATTCAAATGAAAAGTCTAAAAACATTTCTGGAACAGCTTTTTACTCGGGTGGACTCCAATCACTGTGGTCACTCTACTCCTCGGGGGAGTAGCTGTAGGCCTCCCCGCGGGGCTCGGGAGGGGAGCTGCAGGCAGGGGGAGACGGGGAGCGTGGCTCCTCCTCCTGCAGCTCCACTGAGTTCTCCTTGATGGTGCTCCTCCGGCTGAGGCTCCCTCCCAGCCCCAAGCTCCTCATGCTGCTGCTCCCGCCGCCGCTGCTCCGGGGACTGGGGCTGCTGAACGCCGCCTCCCCACCGCCGCCACCGCCACGCCTGGGAACGCCCGACACACCAGCAGGAAGAGAAAGAGGAGGAAGAGGAGGGTGAGAAGGAATTGAAGGACAGAGGAAGAAGCAGAAAGAAACTGTTGCAAAAACAAAGAAACAGTCGAAGCCCCTGAAATGTTGCAGCAGGAGTGAACGGGAGGAAACTGAAGGGGAAAGGAAGAGGAGAACATTCGCAGGAAGCTTTGAGGACAGACTGCAGCTCAGTAGTGTCTGAGGACAGGTGTGAAACAGGACATGAAAGGAGGAAGAGGAAATGTGAAATCACAAATGATCCCATGCCTTCATAGTTCTTTTCTCAGACACTACAAAGCTTTCAGGTTAAGGATGAGTGCAGCTGAACTGGATGGACGAGAAGTTTGATATTTCGCTTCAGATCCAGTGGGATCCGTCGTCTCACTGCGCTACACTCCTGTCTTCAGATGATCCCTTGTTATTGTCCCAGCCCACACAAACTACACACTACATGCCCCAGAATGCATCCTGATTTTGTTATTGATGTGAGATGTCAGTATCTCCCCGGTTAGGGCTGGGCGGCTCTGGAAACGAGGCCGTGCCAGAGGAGCACTTGGACACCAGACACTTCAGCCAAGTATGCTAATCGCAGTCACAAAGGGAAGCTGCAGTGAGAATAAAGTGTACCTCAGTTTGCTCCTGAGTGAAGCCACCTCTCTGCTCAGGGTGTCGTTGGCCTCGCTCGCCTCCTCCAGCTCCCTCTGCAGTTTCCTGCGGGCTGCTGCCATGCGCTGGGCCTCCTCCTCCGCCTCCTCCAGCTGATGCTTCAGCTGCTTCACCCGCACGTTGCCCTTCTCCGCCTGCACAGAGCGAAGAGACGTTTACCAGGCTGAAAGCGTGAGACGTGACAGCGAAGGCATTTCCTGTGTGGTACCTGGTCTTTGTATTGCTGCGCCTGCTTCCTCTCATCCTCCATCTGGATGGTCAAATCCTTCAGTTTCTTCTCTTTCTGACGCAGATTCTTGGCGTTGGCCTGACGCTCCCTACACAACATGATTGACACAGAATCTTCCTCAGGACATTTCATCCTCACGTGTCCCCTGCCTGAGTTTTGGTGCAGTTTATTTAACCATGTGTCGTCGTTAAACTGGTTAAGTATTTGAATTTAAACACACAAAATGCCATTTCTGCCATCTCATTCTCAAAACAAAAGATGTAATTTTTAAAGCAGCGTGGGGTCGTGGGACTTGACTTCATTGTTGAACAACCACCACTGCATTGAACTACATTTCCCACCGTGCACCATCACCTGCTCTCCATCTCCAGCTGCTCTTCGACCTCCCTGAGTTTGGCCTCCAGGGCGGCGATGGAGGACTTGAGCTTCGATCGGCCCTGGCCTTCGATCTCCTGCAGTTTGGCCTTCAGCTCTCGGGCTTGTCTCTCCAGCTGCTGCCTGGATCCCTCCTTGCTCTGAGAGGAAGACCTCTCTGCCGCCAGCTCGGCGCCCAGCTGGTCCACCTACACCACCGCAGTCAAGACGGGACAAGACAACATTGTAACTCGGGGAGGAAACTTGTTAACCCACTGATGGTAGTCTGAAGCCTCTCTAGTCCACTTCAGGCCCTTTCTGCTCCACCCTGAACCTACCAGCTGCTGGCTCTTCCTCAGCCGGTCGTTGAGAGTCTCCACATTGGCCTGCTCTTCCTCCAGCTCCTCCTCCAGTTGGCTGATCTTAGTGTCCAGACGACGCTTCTCATCAGACAGCAATGATCTGGACGGACAGAAGAGGAGGAGGACCGAGAGGTGAGATGGAGGCAGAGAAGGGAAGGTCGGAGCGTAATTCATATGTTAACAACACATGACACCCACTTTCCAGAGGAGTTACTGGCCAGTTCTTCAGACAGCTCGTCTCTTTCTGTCTCTGCCTGCTTACGAGCTCTCTCAGCTGCTGCCAACATCTGGAAGGAAAGACGGACACAAATATAACATAATATCAAACCTAGAAGAGATCAGAGAAAATCTCCGATGGTGGGGAAATATGCTTATTTCAAAAATGTGACGTATGACAAGCTTTTACGTTGAAGCTGAGGCCTCACCTCGTGCAGCTGGGCGACGTCGGCCTCCATGGCCTTGGATCTGCGCTCAGACTCCCTGGCTGAGGTCAACGCCTCCTTCTGGGCTGCACGCGAGTCCTCCAGCTCCCTCTGGAGATCCTTCACCTGGCCCTGTGTGAGAGCAGAGGAGGTCGCATTAGGGTTTCAACTGGTAATAAATTGGCATAATTGCCGTTTTTTTGGCACTTTACCTAATCAAGAGACACTTAATATTGAAAATAAAAGCATTAATGTCTGTGCTGACCTGGATCTTACGGAGCTGCTTGACTGCCTCGTCACGCCCCCTGCTGGTGGCCTCCAGCTGGTCCTCCATGTCCTTCAGCTCGCCCTCCAGCTTCTTCTTTCCGCCTGACGCTTGACTTCGCTGCTTCCTCTCCTCCTCCAGCTCCGCCTCCAGTTCACGCACCTGATGGAGAGGCAGCAGGTGTGACAGTCAGTCATTCTCTGCACACATACTGTGTGTTTAGCCTTTATTGTCAGCCACACATTGATGTAAATGGCAGAAGAGCAGCATTAGGTTGTACTCCACCTGTTTGAGGAGCTGCTTCCTTTTCTCCTCGCCCATCTCATCACGGGCATGCAGCTCCCTCTCATGTTGAGCTTTCAGGGCCTGAGTGTTGACCTCCAGGCGCAGCTTGGCGTCCTCAGCGACCTGCAGCTCATCCTCCAGCTCCTCCATCTGCGTTCTCATCTCCTCCACGATGGCCTCCAGGCCACGCTTGGCCTTCTCCAGGTCGTGGACCTGATGGAGAATGGAAGAAGATGAGGAAGGACTTTGGCAATAACAGAATTAATTCAGGTCCAGATGTTTCCTCTTACGCTCTTTCCCACGTCATCCTTGGAGCTGATGAGATCCTCCATCTCAGCTCGGAGGGCCTTCATGTTCTTCTCCGCCTCCTCCAAAGCATTCTGGCTGTCATCCAGTGCTCTGGACAGAGCTAACACCCGCGTCTCCTTCTCCCGGGCCTCCGCCTCTGCTCGATCCCGCTCTTCTGCAAACTTACTGGACACTGCACGCTCCTCTGCCAGCATCTGATCAACACCAGGACAGAGGAGGTGAGTGTAAAATGAACAGAATGTAAAGGCAACGCTGCACTGCATTTCAGCAGGCTGAGCTTGACAAAACACAGTGAAACCTGATCAAACTTCTTCTGCTTCTTCTCCAGATTGGAGACAAGTTGACGCTGGCTGTCCAGGTCCATGAGGACGTCCTCCAGCTCCTGCTGAAGCCGACTCCGGCTCTTCTCCAGCTTGTCGTAGGCCGATGCCTTCTCCTCGTACTCGCTGTTGGCTGCCTCCAGGTCACGCTGCAGCCGCTTCTTCCCCTCCTCCAGCAGCTCCACCATCCCTGACGTCTCGTCCAGCTTCTTCTTGTAGTCGGACACCTGGTGGACGATGAAATGACGAGAGCACAGGTTTGTCTCTGACATTCACATGACTGACCTTCTGTTACCTTAACATCTGTGTGAAGTTACTGACCTGCATGTTGAGGCCAGACACCTGCCTCTCCACAGCCCTTTTGGCCTCAGTCTCCTCCTCCAGCTGCTCCATCAGGCTGTTCCTGTCCTCCTCCATCTGACGCAGACGTCCGGACAGATTCAACTTCTGTCGGGTTTCCTCGGACAGCAGCTCCTGCAGGAGAGAGGTGCCAGTTTATGGCAATTGCCATCAGTCCAGAAGGAAAGATGATGAAAAGGTCAGAGTCAGATTTTGTGGACATATTTATGGTCACCAGAAGATGAACCCTGCTGACTTTCGTGATAGAAAATGTCTTCATTCACTTTAAGTCGTAGGACCTGAGCTTTATAAACAGGTGTATACTGGTGGCATCTCTCACCTGAGTGTCCTGGAGCTGAGAGGTCAGAGTGGAGACGTCTTTACTCAGCTTAATGTTCTTTCCCTCCGCCTCGTTCAACAGACTCGTCACGTTGTCCAGCTCCACCTGAAAGAAACAACGAGAAAGAAAGAAATGAGATGGAAGAAACATTAAACTGGTAATGTCGTCACTCTGTTTTCTCACAGTACATACAGTTCTAGCAGCATAATATGTTCATTTTCTGTTGATTTGTCGTGTGTTTTTCAGCTGGATAACTTCCAGAACCATTTTTATCCTGACGCAGGTAAACAATAAACAACATCTGAAGTGCTAATTCATTAGTGTTTTTGTGACTCACCGTCATCTTGGACACTCGTTCCCCCAGTTCGGTCCTCTGTCGCTCGCTCTCGTTGAAGCGTGAGTGCAGGTCGTTCAGCTGACCCTCCACCTTCTTCTTCTTGTGCTCTACGTCCTGTTTTGCGCTGGCGAGAGATCGCAGGTCAGCGCTCAGGTCTGCTGACTCTTTCTCCAGAGCCTGCTTGGCCTTCTCCAGACCAGCTCTCACCTGGAGGGAGAGATGTGGTGCTTCATCAGTGATGGAGTCGAGCTCTGAGTGTTTTTGTGAATTCATCTCATGTTCATGTGTGCAATTCTTTATTGTTATTTGCATGTTGCTTTTGGTCATATCATGTTTTGTCACAATTTAATATTTAACAGTTTTTAACTGTTAACAGGCAAAATTATTGAAACCCTCCCAAAGTCGAGACCACAATCAGAATCTATGATAATGTAATCACGTGATGTGGCTGAACTCTACCCTCTTGCCCTGCTCCAGCTGCTCACTGAGCTCCTCCACAGCCTGACTATGTTTCTGTCTCAGGTCCTGGATCTGGGCCTCGTGGCTACGTCCCTCCTCCTCCATGGCCTTCTTCAGCATGGCCACCTCCTGTTCACGCTTTGCCCTGCCAGTCCAAGAAACACTAGACATCACCACAACACATCCAGCAGCATCGCAGCCCAGAGGTTCAGCTCACGTATGTCCACTTTTATGCAGATGACACTGCTCTTTACATTACACCACCTCCCCCTGTCTGTACCTTTCAAAAATAATCAATCAGAGGCCATCTAATAGATCATACAGACCGTAGCTCTTGCTGAGCGGCGGTGGTGTCGAGGCTGTCCTCTAGCTCACTGCGTAGAGCATTCAGCTCCTCTCCGAGGTCCCGTCGAGCTGCCTCCGCCTTCCCCCTGGCCGTCCTCTCTGCCTCCAAGTCCTCCTGCAGCTCTGAAAGCACAGTCTCCATCTCCCGAACCCGCTTCACCGCCGACCCTCGCTGATTGCTCTCTTCCTCCAACCTGTGGACACATGTGCACTTTCTAACGTGTTCATCTTTCATTCCTGTTTGAGTGGAGGGCTTCAGTCCTAGCCATGTATGATGCACGACCTTTCCCCCAGCACCAGCCTTGGGATAAACTTTCTGCTAAAGTGCTGGTAAGACTCACTGGGCTCACTTTGTCAGTATGATTATTCTGTCCAACAACACGTTCTGTTGTTGGTTGTTATGAACGAGAGCTGCAACTAGCAGTTACTTTAATTACTGATTAATTCATTAATTCCTTATGGACTATTTGTTGGGGGTTTGTTACGAACGTCATCTGCCGGTGTGGTGCTTCTCACCGGGCCTGTGTGGCCTGGAGCTCCTCTTCCTTAGCGGCCTGCTGGGCTCGGAGCTCGGCTTGCTGGGCCTGCAGGTCTGCATTCTGCTCCTGGAGCTCGGCCAGCTCGGCCTCCACCTTCCTCTTGGCCTTCTCCGTGTCCTGGCGACCTTTCTCTTCCTTCTTCATACGCACTGCACACACAGGTGATGTGAACAGACTCTTCATCAAAGCACATTTTCAGTTTTGGCAGAGGAGCATTTTGTTTCTATTTAATGTTTTGTACAGTTATTATTTTAGTAAGGAAGAGAGAAAAAAGAGACTTTTTTTATTTTTATTTTTGAGGTCAATAAATTATTACCTGCATTTGTCTGTATGCATAAACTGAGTATTTTAATTGCGCTGACTCACCCTCCAGCTCGGAGATCATGGACTCATGTTTGGCCTTGAGCTTGGTCAGGTTCTTGGACTTCTCCTCCTCCTCTGCCAGGTTTGAGCTCATGTCAGCCATCCTCTCCTCCAGAAGCTTCCGCTCCTGAAAAACAGGTGAGCACGTGAGGCCACATGAGTAAAACTAAGAGCTCTCCCCAACACCAAACTGCGTCTTTATACCTTCTGCAGCTTGTTATTTTGGTCCTCCATGAACAGGACGTCCTCTTCCAGTTTCTTGACTTTTCCCTCCACACCGTTTTTTTCCAGCTGCAGCTTCTGCCGAGCGTCTTCCTCCTCTGCTATGTGGGCCTCCATGA
Organism: Scatophagus argus; assembly: GCF_020382885.2. Taxonomy (NCBI): domain Eukaryota; kingdom Metazoa; phylum Chordata; class Actinopteri; family Scatophagidae; genus Scatophagus; species Scatophagus argus. Next base: position 21,650,768 of record NC_058508.1, read on the forward strand.
GCTTCAGACAAACACAAGGTGAAATATGGGTTGAAAATATCCTGAAACCAGAAGTCAGAAAACATGGCAGGACATACTCGAGAGACACTGCCACCATCAGTCGATTAATTGCTTTGTAGAATGAAAGAAAATTGGTTGCCGCCTTTTGACAACTGATTAATTATTTTATGTCAAGCGTTGGTGTATGTAAACTGTTATAAAGTGTTATTAATCTGAAATAATGTGTTGATCTCGTCCACCTGTAGCTGCTGCTCCATGTCCTTCTTCTCATGCTGCAGGGTCAGGCTGCGCTCCTCCTCCTCCTCCAGCCGGGCCTCCATCTCGTGCAGCACCTCCTCCAGCTCCTGCTTCTTGGCCTCCAGCCGCACCCTCATCTCCTCAGCCTCGGCGCACAGCTCCGTCTCTGCCTGAAGCTTCATCTCCAGCTGGACTCGCTCCTCCATCAGCTACATACAGAGACTTCTATTACTACTGCAGGTGTGCTGTTTACGTGAACAAACAAGATTAAAAACCTTCGTTTATTTCACCTGCGTGTGTTTCTGGGAAATGTCCTTCAGTTCAGCCTCCGTCTTGGCTGCCACCTCCCTTGCAGCCTTTAGTTCCTCCTCTTTCTGACCCATTTCTTCTTCTTGTCTGGTGACCTGCAGCAGAGGCTTCACCTGCACCACAGATGGACACAACTCAGTTAGGGTTCCTTTTGAACAGTTCATGATTTTATCCTTTACAGGAACAGCTGGGAGGCTGGATGGATGATAAAGACCCTGACCACTTGAAAATAGGCCACACTGAGAGAGATTTAGTTCTCTGAGCACAGAAAGTCACAGTTCGTCGTAACAACGGCAAAGAACTGTTTAGTTTTGAAACTGAACTGCACCTTTCATTTCTCACAATATATGTCACCAAGTGCCAATGTGGGCGTCAGCTTGAACCAAGAAAAATCCTTAATCATATTCATTTCATAGATAGAAATTCTTTAAAAATAGATTTTCACCAAATAAAAGTGGAACTGGAGATGTGATTTCTCCCAATTCTCAACAGTGGGAGGTGTACAAAATGTAACCATCTGTATGACATCAGATAAATAAGTGTGTGTGTGTGTGTAACCTTGGTGAAGAGCCTCCACCACTGCCAGTTCTTGAGCTTGAGGTAACAGGCGCAGTTCCTCTGGATGACCTTCATGGCGCTCAGCTGCTGCTGACGTTTACTGAAGGCCCTGAAAACACACACACACAGAAAAGACCGTATGTCAGCTGGTGTGTGTGGAAATCATCCAAGATGCAGTAGGTAATTTTGTGCATCCCAAAAGACTGTGACAGGACACTCTGGACAGACATCAGCATCCAGTCTCACTGTTACTCTCACTTGCGGGCCAGGAAGCCTCTTGCTTGTCCCTGGAAGGCGATGATGATGACGGTCAGCTTGAGGTCTCTCTCCTCCTCCAGCTGAGCCAAAACTCCAGTCCTGAAGAACATCTTACTCTGACCAATCCGATACAGGTTGGTATCCAGATCCAGGTGCTTTACCTGGAGGAGACAAGAGGAGGAAAGGACTGTGGAGTGAAGTCCAATAGAAACCTCTGCTTCTTACAGATTACAAATTCTGAATCTGTGAAACACCGATGTTCAGCTCACCATCAGACAGCAGGCCTGCTTCCCATCCATGAAGCCCTTCGGGATGGCGTTAGCAGCCAGAATCTCATATCTACAAACGTGACAAAAACACTTAGCTGTAAAGATCAGTCACACAAACTGTTTAAGACAACTGTTTGTGTGACTGCAGCGAGGCGAGGAGCTACAACACTACAGTTTCCACCACTGATACAAATGAGAGTAATCAGTACGTGGGTGAAGCATCACCTCTGCCTGAACTCCTGGAACACGATGCGGTTGGGGAAACCCTGTCTGCAGATTCGGATGCCCTCCAGCACGCCGTTACACCTGAGCTGCTCCAGCACCAGGTTGGCGTCCATCTTCCCAGCCTGCAGCACAGCAGCAGACCAAAAATCACTAAATGCAACAGAAGACTCGGTTTCTTCTCTCCTTCTGGAAACATTTGGGGGAAAAAACATGTAAGTTCAGCTTTAATGTAAAAACAGCGATGGCCCACCCTCTTCTCGTGGTTGGGGATGATGCAGCGGACGAAGTTGGGCTGCGTGTTGTTCAGAGTGGTCATCAGTTTGCTCAGCGACTCCTTGTACAGCTGACCCACCGTGCGGAACATACCCTTCTTGGATTTAGTGGAGGTGGGCGCCGAACTCTCTGACATCTTGGTCATGGTCTCCAGACCCACCACTCGATCCGCTAAAAAGGACGATCAGAAACAGGAAAAAGTTATACCACACCCAGAGAAAAGGGAAATGTGGATGTGTTTTACTCGATTTTTATTTTATTCGCACACACTCTAGACTACGGAGGCTGCAGTAGACAAGATGTGACCACTTCATCTCACCAGCAACATTTAATTTAAAACAGCTAACATATTTTAGGAAAATGCAACAGTGACAACAGGACACACAATTACAGACAGATTAACCCATCAGCAGACAGCAAACTAATAAGAAAAAAAATAAATAAATACATGAAAACAATAAGCAGACATGTTGCCCCATCATGGAGGACTGACCGTCTTTCCACAGGTCCTGCACGAAGTTGCTGGACGAGTTGTTGAGCAGAGCGGTCACATTGTCATTCAGAGGATCCATGTTCTTCGTCAGCCAGTTAGCCGCATTATAGTCCACCTGGAAATGTAAATGAAAGTCACGTTTGCTGATAGTGATCACAATGACACCAAAAAAAATCAGACAATTATTTTCAACAAAGGAGAAGGCTGTGTAAGTCCGTCTCTTGGTACTTTGACTTCCTGTCTATGGTTCTCAGCTCAACGCTCACTGGTTCCTACTGAAGACAGACTCCTTAAAAACACTTAATATAACAGTGCATTTGTTGGGGAATACCTTCCCCGCGTAGTGCAGAATACTGAACATCAGTTTGTCCTTGTGCTGTTTGGGTTTGGAGAACTTCACGTGGCCAGTGTGGGTGTTCAGCAGCTTGTCCACAAAGGACACGTCAGTGGCTTTGGGGAACCAGCACTCCTCGTCCAGCAGGGCCAGGATGCCTGGAGGGTTGTTCTGCAGGACAGGGAAGGACACAGAGGACAAGAGGACATCTTTAAATATCTTCTGTGTTTTCTGTTAGGACATCTGGATGTGGGGACAGCATGTAATCGATCATGTGATTATTTTTGACTCTCAGCGAAAACCCTCTTGTCTCTTTAGCTCATTCTGGAGTATTAGTCGTAGAAGTATGACGAGTACCGGCCCTGACAAATTCTGTGTTTGATAATAAATTCTTTAAAGTCATCGAACTCCTGGTTAAAGTAAATCACGCCCGGCCGCAGCCCGTCCTGACCGGCCTCTCGATGAGCTCGATGCAGGGCAGCAGGTCGAGGCCGAAGTCGATGAAGTTCCACTCGATGCCCTCCCTCTTGTACTCCTCCTGCTCCAGGATGAACATGGTGTGGTTGAAGAGCTGCTGTAGGCGCTCGTTGGTGTAGTTGATGCACAGCTGCTCGAAGGAGTTGTCCTGAAGCAGAGAAAACATCACAGCGATTAGGAAACAGTAAAAACAATGAAGTGTTTAAATGCTTTGAGCAAACTCTCACCTCAAAAATCTCAAAGCCAGCAATGTCCAGGATGCCCAGGAAGGAGGACGCCTGTCTCTTACTCTTGTCCAGTGTCTTGTTGACTCGGGCCAGGATCCAACGAAACAGGCGCTCATACATGGCCTTAGCCAGAGCCTCCACTGCAAAATCAGCCTGGAGGAGGCGTGAGCAGGATGGAGGTAAGGGAAGAAAAGATGGAGAGAGAGAGAGAGAGAGAGAGGAGATGGTTATCACTGATTGTGAGATGATTTTATAGCTCTGTGCAGCTGAAAGGTGATGCAACAGAAGGGTTAAACATCATAACAAAAAAAACTATTTGTTAGCTTCAGAGGCGCAAAATAACAAAGTACTTTTACTCAAGAGTTGTACTTTAATTCTGAGTGTGAGATACTTTATTTGAGTAGTCCTGTTTTCTGAGGCGTTCTGCTTTTCCTTCGTTTCGAGCCTTACCTGCTGCTTGGTCTGCGCCTTCTGCACCACCTCCCTGCCCACTTTGATTCGAGGGGTGAGGATGGCGCGGGTGAAGTCGGTCACATTGATGCCCTGCAGGTGACACACCTTCTGAGCAGCTGTAACGCGAGACAGGGAGGAGGTCAGAGAGCTTTAGAGGTTAACCTACAGCACTGGTGTTGGTATCTGAAGAAGGTTACCGGTGTTGTCCGGCATGGTCGCCTGCTCGCTGTTCCTCTCCTTCTCAAACTTGATGTTGCCCAGTTGGAGCACAGTGGACACAACCTTCAACATCCCTGCAGAGAGGAAGATGGCAATCAAGATGGTGCATAAACTTCCAGCAATCTTACAGAAGTCCTAAAAAAGATTCAAAGATTTTCTATGATTGTATTCTGCCAAACTGGGGTAGATAAGCTGATTTCAAACACTGACCTGCAGACTTTTGTGATGTTATTCTTTCCTTTGCTTACTTTATGTGGTAATAGTTTACTGGAACAAATGAAACCTACTGTGTGAGTCAGTTACACAGAGCACTGTGGGATGAAACACTTTGTACCTATTCTCTCCTCCTCAGTGAAGCCCATGATCTCCATGGCGTCCAGAGTTTCATCAAACATCACGTCGTCCTCCTGACCGGGAATCTCCACGTGACCCGCAACCAGGAAACGATAGCCGCTGAAGTCCTCCAGCAGAAGCTCCTCTAAACACACACCGAGTGAAAATTTTGATGGTAAAGTCTGTTCATCAGCTGTCAAGCCTACCATGTTTCTTATGTATCTGTTCTGATGTATAACTATAAGGTGACGCTCGGATGGATTGTGTACAGCTTTGATAAAATAAGAGGAAATAAACTATTGAAAGTTATGGTTTCTCCACCTGGGTGGCCACAAGGGTCCATGTGACACAAGAGTCCATGTATGCCAAATATTCAGCTAACAGGGCAATTTCCGAGATCTGTCACAGCCCAGGAGTGTTAATGTTTTTCTCATCATATTGTAGCTCACCCCTCATCTTGTCCTTGGCTCCTGCCACCATGTAATAGAAGATGTGAAAGGCTCTCTCAGTGTTGGCCTGACGAATACAGCGAGACTTCTCCAGCAGGTCTGATCATATCAGGAGGGGTTAAGCACTTAACCAGATCTCTTTTCATGTAATATTTCAGGCACAACTGAATTTGGAATACCATTATGAAATCACATTAATCTTATATTCATAATTTAACAAACAAATTTGATATTAAAAAGGATACAGGTGTCAATATTGGCACCAACAATGTAGCCGGTCACATCAAAGTTGAGTTTGATGAACTTGCCCTGCGGACAGAGAAGACAACGACGGCTATGTGAAACATTAGTGACTGAGATGACTTAAAGACTACGTGTTTGTTAGAGTTGACTTACAAAGTAATCAAAAACTTACAAATCGCGAGGAGTTGTCATTCTTGATGGTTTTGGCGTTTCCAAATGCTTCCAGGATGGGATTAGCCTGCAGGAGCTGCTTCTCTAGCTCCCCCTACAGCCCATAACAAGGTTACACATCTGTGCTCTATTCCGTCTTTCCTCAAACAATAACCAAGACCTTTAACTCCAACTAACTCTTTTTAGAAGTTGCCAGTAGTAGAGAGATGTTTTAGTTTCTAATTTCCTGTTTGAGAAGTTATATTTCAGTATGAAGCATCCTTGTTTCCCTGCAAAAGGAGCAACTTGTGCTACTCCCTCTACTCTTTGCTGAAGCTGTGTTTGGCTATAGCTATAGACACAGTTCGCTCAGTTAGCAGTTAGCTCAGGAGCTAGTGGCTCTATGGCTGAAATTAGCTTGTGAACCTTAGCGAACTCACCGCTCATATACATCTCCCAGCTGAAACTACAGGGTTAGCTGGTTAGTATGCTAACTTCAGCAGATATCTCTGCAGCACAATAAATAGACATCTTTGACATATGAGATTTTATACTCACATAGGCCAGAGATCCTCCCTGCTGCTGCTGCTGCTGCAGGAAGAAACAGAAACACAAACTGGTTAGAAACTCAATGAATCCTCAGTTTTTCTGTCTTTGTTTGGAAGGTGCTACATTTAGCATTTCTCCAAAATTGGCTCCCCGCATGACAGCTTGAGAAGCAGCAGAGCAGCAGGGCCAGAGATCAAGCATCAATAAATCTTGGCTAAACAAACCACAGATAGTTCTTCACTGGATCATGTGCAGCTTTAACTCTCAGTCAGTGTGGTGGAGGATTTGAGGGAAAGCTATTAAGACTTGGCACAAGAATCTCCTTTAATACAACGGCTCTCTGTTATCAGCACATTTTACTGATGTCGCTGCTATTTCATGACAATACTTTCAAATTAAGGCTCAGTTTTTCATGACACCAGCCAAGAGCTTTGTCATTATGAAGTCACCAGAAAAAGGATGTTTAGTGCATTGAAACCAACTCCGACACACACACACACACATTTCTTAGCTAAAAACAAATTCTACTGCACAGACACACTGTGGTAAATGTAGCCATCGTTTGGCTGCTGCGTGAATCCACTTTTCAGGAGACGTTTCTACTCACAGGGTTCACTTCCTTCTTGCCCTTGTGTGAGGAAGCGACGACAGCCAAGTACTGAATCACCTTCTTGGTGTTTTCTGTCTTCCCCGCTCCAGACTCACCTCTGGGTGTCAGAGCAGAGGTGAGGAGGGGTGAAACGTGAGAGGGTGAAAGGACAAAGAAAGATCTGACAAATCTGACAGTTAATCATTAGTTTAATGGTTCCACACACTGATTGTGGAGACAAAACACAAGTCCCAACAGTGTCCATTCGGTTCAGTTTTAGGGTTAACACGAGATTTGGTCCACAGGGAGTGAATGTAAGTCAGTGCAGTGTGGTGGAAGATGTTTAAGTCTTGTTTGTTTTGACTCACGTGCAGAGAATAGACTGATCCTCACGGTCTGTGGAGAGAGAGAGGCAAGTTAAAAGGGGGAAATAATGTGAAGTGTTGACTGAGCTGAACTCGTTAGTTGAAGCCAAGCCGAACGGACCAAACATAAACCCTGAGGCGGCGCCGCTTCGCTCGGACACGAGAGCAGACGGCTCTGAAATCTCGTTCAGAAGGAGATTAGCCTCCATCACTCATATCATCTAAAAATAGCAGGTGGATGCAGGGCTCCATTGCTGTAATCTGGTCTCCCTGCTCCATGTATGGCCATTCTGGAGCTGAATGGAAAGTATGGAGCTGGTCTGAGGTCACTGGCGGACCATCCGGAGACGAGACGGCACGCTCTGAGGCTTCAGCCGGGGCTGCTCGCCGCCATCCGTCGACCTCTACTCAGGAACTTGGATCATTTCATGTATGTGCGTGTGTGTCAAGTGCTGAGACACACTGGGCTTTTTGGAGGCATATTGTCAGCCTCCCCCTCAATAGTATAGCAGCAACAGTGCAGCAGCGCAACAGGAATAAACTCACAGGAACCCAAAAAATACAAGATAAATGTACAATTGATATGAGATACGCAGTTAAAATAACTAAATGAATAAGAATGAATGTAAGTTACTCAGAAGGCAATTAGCAGCAGCACTGCAGTACGTTTAACACTTGTAAAGGAGTATTCCAGAAATATGGAATTACATAATGTTGGGAAAAGAGAAAATATGACCTGGGGGTGAACTGATCTTGTAAGGTTAGGGTTAGCGGCTAGTGAAGATGTTACGTATTCTGGCTATAGAAACCACTGTGAGACAGTATGAACACATGTTTTTATTTCCAGAGCTGTTCTTATACCAGTATTAAAAATGCCTCCAGTACAGCCTAAAATACTTGTTGCGTTGGTGAATACACAAGTCCAGTACCATGTGATTTATTAGCCTGCATGCAAAGGAAAAAAACAGTATGGGAACACTATTTATTTTTGGTGTATTGAGCCTTTAAACCGCCATAGAAAGCAGACGTGCGACCTGACAGGCTGGCGGTTACCTTGCATCATGTTCCTGTAGGCGTTGTCTGTGATGGAGTAGATGTGCGGCGGCACCTCGTGACGCTTCTTGCCCTTGTACATCTCGATGATCTTTTCAGAGTAGATGGGCAGCATCTTGTAGGGATTCACCACCACGCAGAACAGACCGGAGTACGTCTGTGGAGAGGGGAGCACAGACAGGAGACTGAAAACCCTCAGTGTTTTCCACCAAAGACCCGAAATATCAGTTTTCACCTCCTTTATTACTGATCATCAGTGTCGGCCCTGACACAAACATAATCGATCAATCCAACAACAAACCAACTGACGTGTGTACGTGATGAAGTATTACAATACGACTGATGAAGTACGATCACATTTGTGTTAAAAAAACGATGCTGTGATCACAGTGGAGCTGAAACATTTAACCAGTCAGTCAACTGAAGTGAAATCATCATAAATCGTTTGACAATTTTACAATTTTGTTTTTACAGTTTTTTTTTAGGAAAACTCTGAATCTCACTGGTTCTGCCTCCTGATTAAGACGTTTTCCTCATTTGTGACAGGAAACTGAATATCTTCGAGATTGGGACAATTAGTCTGAAAAATTTCACACTTTAAAATTTCAAACATCACCTTTCTATCAAGCAAATCAGCCAGCTGAGAAAATAATCAGCAGATAATGAAAATATTAGTGAGAAGCAGCCCTACATGGCAGTAATCTAACCTGAACTAATCCCAGAACCAACAATGTAAAAACATCCTCATTTATATAATATAATAACCAACTTATATTTAAAACTTAAAGCCATATGAACATATATCATACCAGCCAACCTCTCAGACTCGCCTGTCTTCCAACAAAAACCTCGTCAAATACGAACTCCACAAATTTATTTAAATTTCACGATCGGGTTTCTATAAATTATTTTGCGTGCGGGATGTTTTTGGCTGCTCAGATGCTGTCTGCTCATATATGGGCTGGAGGGACTGCAGCTCCTCACTTCCACTGATCTTCATGGCCGTCTGTATTAAATGCATCAGCTTGGGGTTTTAATTTTACATCCCGTAACCTTATTAGACTTTGTAGGACCGACTAAAAATATAAAAACGTAAGCTGTTGATCCTTCCAGTACACCCTGAGTCCATGTGGAGAGCAGAGTGTCCTCCAACAAGGACTCTTCCACCTGAGCGTGGAGTCAGTGTGGACTTAAAGGGGCTTAGAAAAGGAGGAACAGGAAGCAGCGTCTCCCCTCCGGACTGCAGTCACCTGCTAACGCTGCAGGGTTTCATCGCCGCAGTCACTTCTAAACGTTCTGGGTTAGAAGTGATTCGTATTCTAAGCTCACTGCACAATGTTGGTTTGACTCTGATCACCTTAAACCCTCCAGGACAAGGACAAGGACAACAACATTAAATCAGCAGGATGTCTGGCAGACACGTGGTTTTCACCGGTGGAAATGATGGATTCTGATGAGTAAAAACTGAGTAAAAAGTAAAAATAAAAATAAAGCTCACAGATAAATGATTGAATTTACATGTGGAAAAAATAATTTCATTTCTGACATGTCGGCAAACCATTTCAGAAATCCACCACTTAGATTTCCTGATTCCTAAAATTGGTTTCTGAGTTGTTCTAAAAGGACTTGTGGAGAGCTCAGATATAACTGCTACTGCTACAAATCATATGTTGTATTTCTGACACCTGAGGGACATTCTTACTGCTTACAGCTCCAATACGGCGTGTCAACAATTTTATTTAACTTCATCATAATGAATTTTAGATATCAAAAATTCAATGATGTTCTATGATATTTGTAAGAACAACAACATGGAGAGGAGATTTCTCACATAGATCAGGCTGGAGAAGTATCGCTCTCGCAGGTTGTGGAGGACGGAGGCTTCGTTGAGGAAGGTGAGGGCGGCCATGTCCTCCACCTTGCTGAACTTGGGCGGGTTCATCTTCTGGATGTCGTCTTTGTTCACCGTCACCTTCTGGCCGTTGGAGAGCTCCACCAGCACCTGCAGCCAAAAGCACACTTTGTGTCTACTCACAAACTTATTCAACATGTGCTGGTGTGAAGCAGCTTCAGCTTCTTCAAGCTGGAACTGAGCGGAGGTAGTTAAGCTTTTGGAGACGTCCAGCCGTCAGATGTCAGATCAGTAACTAAGAGACGCAGCTTGCTGGGCCCGTACCGAAGTGTTCACTTTCTAGAGACTCATGTGACTGCAGCAGCAACTGATACTGATGACATCATCAAGGTGTGCATTACCTGGTCACCCTTATCCTCCTTGATGCTGGCCGGCTCGAAGCCCTCTCTCTCTGACGGCACCCACACCATCTTCTTGGCGGCCCAGTCAGCTTGCGCCACCCCGCTGTTGCGGAAGTCATTTCCCAGGAAGAGGTACTTGCTGTCGTCGGCAGCCGGGTCAGCCATGTTTGAAATGTCACCGTCAGTGGTTGAATGATTCACGCCGGCGGAGTCGGCAGAGTCGATCGCTGGTAGTTCGAAGCTGGCGTCTGGATTGTCACAGGCGACTGGGTGAGCCTCTGGTACGATGATGGGACTCGGGTTGACCTCTGACCTCTGATTGACCTCTGGCCTGCTGACACGACAGACGACAGAAATCAGACGCTGGTTTTAGGAAACATAACTCACTGAGTTTGCTGGAGCGAACAGACAGCAGTGAGTCGTCCATCAGCGAGGCCGCAGCAACACGTTAGATTGTTTGATGCTAATATATATGCTAATGAGGCTGTGAAAGGAACAGTTTTACTCTTTGGGAAGTTGATCTGCTTCCAACAGTTAGATGAGAGGGTTGGTACCACTCTGATGTCTGTACAGTAAATATGGAGGTGGAGCCAGCAGACTGGATGCCCCCGGCACAGGACTCACGCAGCACATGAAACCAACAGGATAAAACATGTGAGTCGGTGAGCTTTAGAGGTGCTGGTAAACAAAACTGTGTTACCTTTGGACAGAACCAGCCCCCCCAAGCTAAGCTAACCAGCAACCGACGTGAAAGGTTTTAGTCATCTCATCCAGCTGTCGACAAACAAAGCAAAGAAGTGAATTTCCCAAAAAGTCAAGCTAAATCAGTCAGTGCTGCAAAATGTTTGCCTCTTTAACAAAGACAACTAAAGCCTGAGAGCCTAAAATGCTTAAACGAAATGTTAAGTGAAAACTTTAATCTTTGAACTCAGATTTTTTATTCCTCAATAGGCAACAATCAAACTCAAATATTTCATTATTATCGATCATGTTTTTAATCCTCAAAAACGTTCTTCGCCAGGACCATGTGGCCCGATTAGTCAGATTTGGTTGACAGCGCTGGAAGGACAAGCAAACAACAAAACGCCAAAAGTGCCATTTTGGATGTAAAGATCAAAATTACACATAACAACAAGGAAAGATGGACAAAACATGAGTCACCACAAAGATTTACCAATCACATGGCTTCTTCTTCACACATCATAGCAGATGAGGACGAGGACGAGGACAGACGAGCATCGGTAACACAGATACGATTTTTCTTTGTCCTTTGACTCAAACTGCCTCACATGGATCATTTACATTTGGTTTTAGTGAACTGCCTGACAGATTAGTGCTGATAACGGCCTCCACACATTTGCCTGGGTTTGCAATGTGCTACTTACTCACTTATCCTTGCCTCTGCCTCTTCATGCAGGTCACAAGGCTGCTTTGACCTCCCATTGAACAGCAGGCAATAAAACATGAAAAGCAGCCCACAGATAACCCCTATGCTCAAACAAGTGAGCTGCCATGCTGGGATGCCCATGTTTGGCTAACCCTTTGCTCTGGTAGCCTGGTAGCCCAAAGAGGGATGCTAGGGACTTAGACAGACATACTACCTTATAAGGTGCAGCTCATGTGTCCAGCCAAGCTTACCGTTTACACCAAAATGGTGACATGTCACAAGGTGCATCCGTGTGTGGCCGTCCAAACAGAGCAGGTACGAGAGCACAAATCAATATCAACATCTCTAATGAAGCTTGCTGACATATTTAGTGAGAAATGTGTGGCTGAGGGTGAATGTCAGCCAGTCAGCAGACCACATTAATGTTTAAAATGCCATCCCGGAGCTTTTCTTATCTTTCTGAAAGCACCTGAGGATGATGCAGCAGGCTACTGCTTTAAAGTTTTCTCAGAAAATTCTCATATATTTATTACTCTCAACAGAAACTCTTAACACGTACTCCTCCTTATGTGCTTTAGTTTGAAAACTGACTTTTGGCGACTAACAAGCTCTGTTCTTACTTCTTCCTTTAATTTATTTTAGACAGTATTAACAGCCTTCGTGACTGATTGAACAGGTAAGTTCAGGAGAATTTCTGCATGTCAGTAGTTACACCTGTCCCTCCTACGCCAGCTGCTGCTCCACTGCACCTGTCAGAAGAAGAATCAGACCTGATACTCACCGTGCAGCGCTTCAGCCCTCAGTGCAGGATGGAGGCTCGGCTGCAGGGAGATGAGAATATCATGTCAGGTGAACGGAGTGACGATGATGATGTCGTCCTTCGTCCTGCACACTATTTAAACCGGCCCGCGACACCTGGGGGTGGAGCAGCAGCGCGCGAACCGCCTCGTCACCAAAGTTGGCAGCAGCCACGAGCGACGCCCGTCCAGCCAATCAGAGCGAGAGGAGAGCTTTAATTGCTTTGCCTTCAAATTAAAAGCTTTGAATTGCGGAGCGGTTTATCATCTCAAAACATTTTCAATGCAAATTCAATGCATGTGGTATTTTCAGCGTTTGCAGTCGGTCAAACAAACCCTGAGGAAAACAGAAACTACAGATCTGCTGTGTGTGTTTGCTTGTTTGCTGCTGTAACGTATGAGGACTAAATAATATAGAAACTTGAATTTCCCTCGGGATCAATAAAGTATCTATCTATCTGTCCATCTATCTATCTGTCTAGAAAGGAATGAAAACTCCATTATCACCATTTAAAACGAATATTCGTTAAGTCACTATTAAGACAAATGGCGACCCGAGAGCAGTAACTTGTGTTTAAATACAAGAACACAGTGAGAATATATTCATGAAAAAAGACATAATTTTAAAATTACCTTAGACTTTAGCAAAAAATGTAACCCTGTAATCCTTGACAATATGCCCATTTATTATCTAACTACATATGTTTTCATACCTAAGTAGATTATAGTTTTTGTTTTTGTGATCTGAATCTGCAGGTTAATGTAACGTGTCAGCCTGACTGATCGTAAGAAACAGCTGCCTAATAATCAGTAAACCCACGGGTTTCCTACTGGAAAACCTTGTCCCAGTTCAGCCTGATGGTCTTTTATTCTTTTTGTGGAACGTCTCACTTTTGTTCGTCCTGGCTCGCCGTAGTAGCCTCGTTTCCATGGTGACCATATTAAACACCGCTAACAGGAAAATGTCTGCCCAGGCTTCGTGTCCGGAGCAGGAGGACTTTGAGGACTTCTTCACCGTGTTCGACGGCTCCTCTCCGGAGGACGCGTCCCACGCCCGGCAGCTGTGGAGCTCGCTGGCTCTCCTGCCGCCGCTGGAGTCCCGGCTGGTGTCAGCAGAGATCCGACAGAGGCTGCCGGTGTCCCGGCCTGCTCCCGGACCCAAACAGTCCTCACCGGAGCCGCCGAGTGTCCCGGCGGTCCGGCAGAGACAGGCGGAGAGACGGCGGTATGAGGCCATGGCCGCCAAGAGGAGGGAGATCCTGGCTCTGCTGAGGAGCCAGAGGGAGCAGAGGATCCAGAAGGAGCTGCTCTCCGTGGCCTTCAAACCCAGGGCCAAGTTCGGCAGAGAGAAAACGCTGAAGCTGCACAAACCTTCAGACTCGGAGGAGGACGAGGAGCTGGTCCTGCAGCTGCCGTAGACCCAAACTCTGACTCTGAAGTGTTGATTTATTGAGGCTTAAAGCAGAGCAGATATGTCAGAATTAAACACGAGTTTACCGCCAACTGTTCTGTTTACAAACGGCAGAAATGGAATTAATACATAATACAATAAACTGACAAAGACATGAAATGAAGATACTGTGGCCAGTGGTGGAATATGAGTACCACTGAAATACTATGGCACCCAAATACTAAGGTACTTGAATACCAGTTTATGTCAGCCACTGAACTCCACTACATTTTAGAGGGAAATATTGGGCTTGTTACTCCACTACATTTAGTTGACAAATTTCAGTTAAGATTCAGATCACTAACACGTAAATATTTTGTGATCTATGATTAGAGGTAAAGCAATCCTGTAATAAATAATTAGAATAAGCACCACCTGTAGAGGAGGGAAAGCAGATGTGTGTGTCCATGTGCTGCTTAATGGTTCTCATGTCTTCATTGTGAGAATTTCTCTTGACACACTTCACACAGTCACATTGTCAGGACCCGCCTTACGTACGGGGACAACAAGCAAGTCCCCATAATGTAAATCATTAAATATTAGGGTGAAGAATTGCTTTAGGTTAGGTTAAGGTGGGAGTTAGGATTACGCAAGTAATTTATAGTTTATAGTTAGGTGGTTGTTAAACCTCCAGGAAATTAATGGAAGTCTAGGTAATGTCCCCAAAAGTGATGGAAACATGACTCTGACATTTTAAACGAGGGTGAGGTGATCCCGACTGGATCTTCATGTTGAGGTGAACTGCTCCTTGAACTCTTTAAACTGAATGAAGGATGTCTCATGTTCCATATTTATGAACGAGTGAACGATCTGATTGTGTTTCATGTCCTGAACTCTTTCTGGTGTGAGCTGGAGCCGACGCACAGCAGTTTGCTTCGAACAGCATTACGTAAGGTGAAGTGAAGCCTGTGTGGATATTCAAATTCCAAATATCCAGTGGAGAAGGCCAAACCATAATAGGATAAGAAGAGGGCTGCTGACTGTTGACTTTAGCTAATTTGGTTAAAGTTTACAAAGCACAAAGCGCACGCAGAAGCCCGTCGTCTGTAAACGCTCTTTAACCTCTCAAACCTCGAGTGTCCATGTGGGCTAATTCACCCTTAAGTAGCTTTAAAGTGATCCTCCTTCAGCATCAAAACTCACCTGCTGTGCTGGCCCTCATAACTTTAGATAGTTTGGAGTCGTTGTGGAAAAATAGTATGACTTAGTTACAGTTTATTTAATAATATTCTGACAGAAATGTGCTCTGGGCTAAATGCTAACACCAGCCTGCTAACATACTCACAGTCTGTTATCACATCTCAGTTTAGCATGTCAGCATGCTAACGTTTGCTAATTAGCACAAAATGCAGCACAAAATAAAGCCAGTTGGTGATGTTCATTTTAATAATGCTTATTTTTCAAAAGACTGCGGTTTTAGTGGTATAAACTTTCAATAAAACTTTTAACTTCCCATATACACTGTCTTTACATACGTTCACTGGAATAAGAGAAATCCTGTCTACTTTATTTGTGACGTTTAGTCTGGTTTGTTAGAATAAAAGAAAAAAAATTGTCACTCTTAAGATCCTGTTACACCTGAGAGCAGTAAACATACTGGTCGAGTACAACGACTGGTCCAGGTTGTAACATGCCCGGTCTGTGTCGGAGGGAGGTGTAACGATAAGAACTTGCCATAAGATGTCAGTAAAATCTCATTAATGGACTTCATTTGGCATAGAAAAATCTGTGTGTGTGTTTGTGTGTGTGTAGAGTACAAAATGAAGACTGCACACTGTACTCAACAACAAGTTAAAAGGTGGATAAAGCTGAATAGAAGTAATTTACCTGCTGCTACAGTTAGTGCTTATCTGTTTGGTCCTGAGCTGACCCCGACCATCCTCACTCAGATAATTCACCATGAAATCCAGAAAGCGCCGTCTGACATCTCAGCCCAGCAGTGTCTTTTCTCAGGGGTGGAAACAGATCACTGTAATATCCGTACGCCAGCTGTTGCTCGCTCAGTCGGCTGCACTTCATCACCGCTCATACGAGGGAGACGGAGCTCTGAGGGAGTATTATGGGCAGTGGGAACTGATGTTCCTGATATTTAACTGACATTTCACATGGAGCCTCAGGAGACTCTGCAGTCTGATCATACAGAGCTGGTCACATGAATATGTTGCTTCCTGTTGGTAGATTGCAGGAGTTTTAAAGAATATGTCAAGGTTTCATCAAAATTTGATGTAGCTTACAATGTGTTAGTCCGTCTCTCAATATTGTCTGACTTCCTGTCCTGTCTGTGGTTCCTGCTGAAGATTTAAATATTTAAGAACAGCTAATCTTCGAAAATGGGTTCAGTAACTTCCTGAACCTGCCCACAAACAGGAGGAGATGATGCATTAGTTGGGGACTATTTCCGGCGGCGGATTAATCCACATTTGTTCCAGTGAGTATTTGTGGCACTGGGATGTTGTATGCAGGACTGAGTCAAAACAACATGTCAGTTAGTGCAACAGTGAAGCACTGATGTGTTTTAATAGTTTTTGGACAACAGTGGACTTGATAACTGATGAGAGTAGGAAATATAGAAGCAAGATGAAGAGAACGCCCTCAGTCCAACACACACGCCGACTGTTAATTGTTGTTGGAGACACCTGAACTGGCGCTATCCAGTCACGTAGCTCTGGACTCCTATTCAGTTAAGGAAAGAAAAAAAAATCTGACCATTAATTTATATTTTCATGTGTTTTGCAATGAACCAGTGTAAAAGAGTTAAAAACAGTCACTGCAAAACATATCACTCACTGCCTCCATGTGGCCTTTTCCACATGCAAACAAGTGAGGCAAGCAAAACACTCTTGACATTTTGAGTATCAGTGCAGTTGTACCATAATCATCTGTTTCTTCACCCTTCACGGCAGAAGAAAAACCTGTTGATCACACACGCCTAATTCCTAAAACGTCACCGCAACAATGAGGCTTTAATTAAAATGGATGGACACGTGTGTGTGTGTGTGTGTGTGTGTGTGTGTGTGTGCTGGTCTAACAACCATCAACCATCACTCGATACATCATGGTGGTGCAGCTGCTCTCCCAGCTGACGTCTACGAGAAAAACACATTTACTGTTTTTCATTTTGTTTTTTATTAAAGCAAATTTTGACATAAAGTTGCGTGTATCACAAAGACACAGCAATCAGGTATTCAGACGGCCATCTGAGAGGCTCAGCACACTCGGCTGGATGTGTTTGTACAAGGCAATCAGGCCCTCATACACAGGAGGAGCCTCATTTACACAACACATCTCATGTCTTCTCATTTTAAAGGAAGCAAAATGTTGTCACTTCCCAAAAATGTCCTCACTGTCAAGGCACTGAACAGCTTTCAGTGGCTGACCAAGTTCACATTTTGAATTAAAGATGTTTATCTCAACATGTTTTTACTCACACTTAATCAAAAGACTGTGTGTGCTCACGGTGACAAATCCACAGCAGGGCTGCACAGCATTTTAGCCTCTTTTAGCTTGCAGTTCTGGTTTTGTGGCACATATCCTGTCCAGTTCAGCACCAAACATGAGACAGAGTTAGAGATGAGCTGGTGAGCACAGTGGAACATCCAGCAGCTAAAAGAAATGGATAATTTTCTCAGGAGTTGGTTGAGATCAAACCAGAGCTAAAAAAGGAGTGAATATTTCACTTATTCCTTCTTACTCTGACCCTTCATGCTCCCGTGTGGTTAATAATACAACACTTACAGCATCAAAGGGCTTCCTGATGCAACCTCACAGTAATAGTCCAGTGAAGGAACCAGTAAGCCCGTCAGAGCTCTACAGGTCTGGACTGCTGTCCAGGGAGGCGCTGTGGGTCAACTTGTGCGGTTAGGTCTATCTGTGGGGTCACTTGAAGGCAGATCAAGACATTTTTAAAGACAGATGTTTACTTAATGTATCTTTAATGAAAATACTTTTGGAGTAGATCCAAATATCTAAGCATTTAAAGGCTCAGTAAAAAAAACAGGTTTGAAGCCAAAAGCAATCACTAAAATAAAAAGTTGAAAACAGGCAGAAATCAAAATCAGGCTGAAGGCAAGCTTATCGTGCAGGGGAACAGGCTGTAGAGCAGGAGGTAGGCAGAGAACATGGCTGGAAAGCTAAGGTAGAAGCAAAGACAAGAAGAAGAAGTCAATCTGACTGGGAATGGATGGACGTGGACGGATGAAACAAGTCTGGGACAAAATCACTTTGTAATACTATGCTTCAAACTTCAAACCGCTACCAACATGTTGTTAAAATGTTGTGATCGCTGCGACCATCGCAGGACGACACAAACGCTGTTGGTACATGGCAAAAAAAAAAAGCAGAAAAAAGCAGAATATGAAAATGTGAGAGTTTGGCTTTCAACATGAACACACACCTGCATAAACCAGAAGAGCTTTGTTGGCTCAGGTGGAGAGGAACACTGATGATATTTATGGATCTGGTGTGTTTGACTGCATGTTCTGTGAAACAAAAACAAAGATGCATAGAAAAAAAACACAGTCAAAGACAATAAAGTGGAGAGGGACACAAATCACAGTGACACACATGCTTTCCAAAGGCAAGTCCCTGAGGTTGAGTTTAAAGGGAGGTGATATACAACCGTCTCCCCTCCAATAAAAGCTGCGTACCCAGCGGGATGTTTTACAGTTGATAAGTACCAACAGCAGTCTTGTAAAAAGTCCCACTTTTAATGAACAAGCGTCACGGCTGCTCCCTGACTTTGAAACATCCTTCGGGATTCACCAGAACGGTCTCAAAGCTGTTTTAAACTGTTTCACTACTCTTTTCCCTGCTGGGTGATTGATCAGGCAGCCTCGCGGTGCCTGCAGACATTCATGCAGTAAAATATTTTACTGCTAATAAAGAGACATCTTTTATGTTGTTTTTCTTGTTCTTGTTTTTTAAACTGCAGAAAAACTTCTGCCTGGTTTATCTAAACAAATCTATTGCTCATTAACAATGACAGCTAAATGTTTAACAAGGCATTTATTTAACTTTGCCTCTGCTGAAGATCGATTTAATTAACTTTAAACAACTGCCTGAATATTATCCTAAAGATGTGGGTTGCCTGCTTTGGAGCTACATGGACCAACCTAGCAAGGTTGCTAATTGTCAGTTAGCAAGCTTGGGGAGCTTAAGTTTCCATCTCTAATAATAATAATAATACGAAGAAGAATCAACTTTATTGACAGTATATATATTTTACATACACACACTGAATTCGTCTTCTGCATTTGACCCATCCTTAGTTGAACACACACATGCAACACCCGGCAAATTACATGCAGTGAAACACACACAGGAGCAGTGGGCAGCATCAAGCACCCGGGGAGCATATTGGAGGGTTAAGTGCCTTGCTCAAGGGCACACCAGCCGGCTAATGGAGGGGCGGGGCATTAATCACTCCACCACACTCCGATCACAAGCCGCTTCTCCAACCTCTAGGCCACGGCTGCCCCTTTCTAAAAACAAACTGGTGGGCAAAATGCTAGTTGGTGGGTTAAACAGAACAGGAGAGAGAAAACAGAGAGCTATGTGACTGGATAGCACCAGTTCAGCTAGCTCAGCTAGTTTGTGAGTGGTGGTTAGCTTAACAGCTACAGCGGAGCAGCTAGCGCTGAGAGGATACTCATGACATGAGCAAACTTAAGAGAGACATGCAGGTTAACTTCCTCTCCATCCTCATAAAAATGGAATTTGAGTGGATTTATATTAATTTAAAAATTTATTCTATGGTACATAATTTATGTAATTTTTCTTTGACAACAACATCAACTTATGTTCATGTTCCATTGTGACTTTACTATAACTAACTGCTTTATTACAGTCTGTATTTTTTACACTCTTGCTCTTATTACAATGAACACTCATTGCTATTTTTCTTTCTTTTTCCGTGTATCATCCAGCTCCATTAACCAGACACGTAAAACATCATAGTTAATGGAAACTGTTAAGCATTGATCACCTGCTGAAAAGCCTGAGAAGAGGTGAGTCTGGGGTGAACGATTCAGTATTGATCGCCTGGATGTCCCATGAATTGGATCTTTCTAAATGCTTCCAGTTTTCTGTCGCAAACAAACAACTTGTTTTCTGAGTTCTTCTGTATGTTCTGTTGCCATGTTATTTGTATTCCTGATGCCAAACAATTCCCAGTGATGCATATCCAACCTCAGCACAGTGAATAAAAGCTCTTGTTTAAAGCTGCATTGTTATTAATAGAGAAGGTCACACAGTGAGCTTGTTTGTGCTGACTGAAAAATGCAGGTCCACCTTGAGATGAAGCATTACTATCATCAAGCCCCATTAAGCCCAGGAGCAGCACAGAAATGTAATGTATTCCCCAAGGACTGAGACTGTGCTGTACCTCATTTAGTGCCAAACAAGAGGTTCACGTCATTATTCTGAGGCTGTACAGGTGAATCATGTGCCAAATAGGACAGTACTATGAATCTTTTATCCACATCTCATCAAATATGTGACTTTTTGTCACAATTTCAAAGCTGCCCCAACCATTTAGGGTCTTTTAACAATTTTAACAATAAATTAAATTATTCTGTAATTTGCTTTTAGAGACAAATTGACAGAAAATAGACTCCTCATTGAAATGATTGGCCCTAAAATCTCCACACTGGACTTTTAAACTTAAAAAATTCCGACTGGGCTCGTAATTTTTTTTTTCATGCCAGAACCTAAAATGTGTGTTGTGTGCCACAGTGAGCCAGTAAGTTGAGGGTGGTCATTGTGGACTTGTTGAGCTGGCATCCATCCACTCCATCCCCTAGCAGCAGGGATGGAGGGGTTGTAGCTGAATATGTTAGTCTCATCTGCCTGACTCAATGATCTTTCTTCTGACAGAGGTTTGTGTGAGTTCGAATCTATGGCCTCGACCACAGCTCTGAAGTATCAGTAAATATCAACTGTCCTCTGTACTGATAAAACCTTTGGAACAGATTTACTGTTTGCTTGGCACTTCATAGAACAGCCCTTTGGTGCACAGGAAGTGATGAATGTTGAAGGTTTCACCTCAGTGCTAAACACTGGATATTGATATGAAAACTAAAAAAACAACTAAAGATGTCAGGCTGTATCTTCCCACTCTACATCTCTGTCATCCATTCCAGCTCATGGAGTCCATTGATCATCTGTGGAGATATTGCAGATCAAAGTGAGTCCAGCTGACACATCTGTAAGGGACAACAAGCAAAGGAATCCACAACTGCAGGTCAGCCGTAGTTCGATTCATCTTTAGGTCTCTACAAATCAGAGAAGTTCAGGTAACTGCACTAATTTAATAATTCATGCTTTCAAATTATATTTTCATGCACTCAGATTAGTAATTTGCTCCCTCACATAATTAATTTGTTCCCTTGAATTAATAATTAATGTGAACAAATTAACGGAACAGAGACTCGCATGTGTTTAACATCCTGATGAAAAGACCCAAACCCTCTGTGTGTTAGTCCATCTCGATGTCTCTATGTCTCTCTCTACTGTGTGACTTCCTGTGGCGCTCGGCCCCCCGGGGCCCATTAGTTCCTGCTGAAGATATAAATCATTGAATAACAAATTTTTAAAACGGTCCTCCAGATTTTGTGTTTCTCTAAAAGCAGTGAAAGGTGCATTTGTTTGGGACTAATCCAGCGGTTCTTCTGTAAGATAAGATAAGATAAGATGAACTTTATTGATCCCGCAGTGGGGAAATTCACTTGTAGGAGTACTGAACTAAAGTACAGCTCTGAGGTGCTTTATATGCTTCACATGTTTACAGTTTATGCTCCTATTTACTTCTGTTCCACTACATGTCAGAGGAAATGATTATTATTTACTTGACTGCAAGTAAATTTCCCCACTGCGGGATCAATAAAGTCCATCTTATCTAATCTTATCTTATCAGATTTTTATGTCCAACATATCAGCAAACTGTTGCAGTTACGTGGTCATTTTTTTGTTACCTAAAATTCAATGTTGACTGGTTATAAAACATGCCAAAGGTCGTTGTGGATATTTCAAGCCAACAAAGCAGTAATTTAATCTTGACAAGTCTGAACTGAGCTGTAGATTTCTGCAGTGCAAGACAGCAGTGGATATGCACAGTGAAGATTTAATATCAACAACTAACATTTTGTCATTTTAGACCCTGATATACAATATAATTTACTTTACATGATATGAAGTATATGAAGCTAGTACATGTGTTATTTTACTTAAGAAAGATTTTCAATGCAGGACCTTTACTTGTAATACTGCTTTGCAACCTTTAGTGAAAGATGTGAGCACAACTGTTACCACAAACCAGTCACCCCGCAGCACATGTGGGCCAGTCGAGTATCCCTGGACGTAGTCCGGCTTACTGGCCTTGTGTCTGGCAGTTTGCTTATCAGACATGAGAAAGCAAAAGCGATGGATGCTAATCAGTTCATTCATAGAACACTTAATTGATTAAATGATAATTAGAATAACCTTCAGTTGCACTATCAATACAGTTTGGGCTATCTGGCTTATTATCAGCTAACAGGCTTCATGTGCTGTAGAAATTAACCAGTCAGGAAAAAAGACAAGAAACCGGACGTGTCATACATAGATAAATATATGTAAGTAAATACATTCAAACAGAACCAGCATGTTTACATCTGCGTACAGAGGACTCACGACCCGCCACAAACCACCAGTTTACAGACAGGCAGCACGAAGATTTAGAACTTGTGTTTGGATTACGTCGACCTCCCCGTTACTACTGCAAGTCTCAGCCAATTTAATCCCTGCTGCTACAATCCACCACGCCTTACATAACACGCAGAGTATTTTCAGGAGGAGCGGCGCTCTGTAAGCATCCAGGAGAAGTTCTGTCCATCTCACAGCAGCATTTCTGACTCATGGCAAATTTAAATATCTAAAACGTCACAAGCGTCCCATACATCTGTGTTTGGTGAGATTAGTTTTAGTTTTTTAGTTTCCCTCGTCTTGCTGAAGAACACACACCAAACAAATCAAACATCTTTTAAATATTCACTTCGCAGACGGAAAGAAGCAATCATTGCAGTATCCGCTCAGCTCTGATCTACGGCCGTCAACTGCAAACGCAGCCGCTCAGTTTCAGCTTTCTCTTTTTGAAATCGGGACCACTGAGTTACTGTTAGGATTTATTTGCGTCCCCCGGAGAGCCACGTACAGTACATTCATGCAGTTAATTTTCAGAGAGGTCAGAGGTGAACGGTTCCCTGCAGCAGCTGGAGGTCCAGCAGCTTCCCCGAGGACACTGTGACGGTGCAGCACATCAACTCTCTGAGAAGACTGACCCTCTGACCTCTGGGTGATGGGGCCGTCACTCATGTGCTGAAAATGTGGAACCCACAGCCCTGCCAACAAGCAAATAATTCCACGAAACATGTTTTATGGACAGGAATAAAGTTTGCTACGTGAGTGAAATCCTTTATAATTGACTTTGTGCAGTAATAATTTATTTTAAGGGTGCATGTTGTCAATATTTGCCTGAAGCCCTTTCAATACAGCTGCATGTGAAAAGATCATTCATCCGCTGCTTCCTGAATCTATGGAGACATTAAAGACAATGAGCCTCATGCAAGAACCTTTTAGTATCCTAAACATTTCTTTATTCTGAGTACGTGTGTTGTTCAGCAAACTTCCTTAAGGGGACGGTCCACCCCAAATCGTGATCTTTTACTTAACCCAACTGCCTCTGTAGGTCACGTGACAGAGTCACCTGGCTATGTTATATATGTGCCATCCTATCAGGTCATATTGGCCAAAATCCTCACGCTAATTTAGTATTTTTTTTTAAGACATTTGTGACTGATAAGAATAGCGGACCATTTATGAGTCTTTCTTGTTTGTGTTCCAAACACAACAAAATTTGTTTCTTAAATCACTTTCACGTCCCACCAAAAGGCATCCTGGGAGATTTTTGACTATTAATAGCACAATCAGTTCTTGTGGATAGATTGATGCGATCACCACACACCGAAAATCAAAATGATCAAAATGCAGGAGAGAAAAATGCAAGCGAGCGAACATGAATGTGAACATGAGGAAGGAAATGCATTCAGCTCGCTTTGCTCGGCCTACAGGACGCACACGTTGCCTTTTGAGCCTGATGGCACGGCTGGTGGTTCTTGCCTGAGGCCCAGTGTGACAGTATTTCAAATGGTTAGCAACTGCAACTGAACTTTAATTTGAGTGATCAAACGCCAGAGAGACTAACCTGCTTAGCATTTTTCATGTGACCAAAAAAAAAAGCAGCTATTTTACAACTGACTATTGGCAACTGTTCAGAGCCACACTCATAAAGTGCCCTCAGAGGACAGTCTTTCACTCTTGTTGACCATCACAAAGCTGCAGAGGTCAGTTGATCTGTCAAACGTTTTGTGGTTGAAAAAGGAGCAGACACGTCGTTTTAATGAATTCTTAACATTAGTTTTCACATTCAGCACCAAAAGTGGAGCACAGCCTCAACATGACCTGTTTGAAAGTGCTATGTGTAGTGTTTTGTGTCTGAGTTTCCTGTCCTGAGGCCGAGCGTGTCCTTCCTCGTTCCCTGCTTCCCTGTCCCTTAATCCTTCTCTGTTTGCTTAGAGCCATTAACATCCAAAATGGATCCACACTGTGAAACAGGAAAATACTGTAAGTTCTGAAGTTCTTCTAACTGACATCCCATCTGAGCTGGTTTTCCTTCAGTCTCTCCTTCCTGTGATTTTCACTTTGTGTTCAAGATAAATGAGTGTCTCCTTCACAATCAGACAATTTAACTTACCAGCATACAAAAAAGAAAGTTTTTTCAGCATGACAACAAGCATAATAAACTGCTGGTTTCTTTCTTATCCAAAATCTAATATCATCTTTCTAACTTTTTATTTGTAATCTCCGCCATCTAAAAATACGTCTACACCAATAACACATTCCCTCTGTTACAAATAAAAATTTAATTCAGTAGTAATGACTCAGTTCAGTGGCCTAAGGGTTTGGCTGCGACAGCCTTTCATGGTCTTTTATGAACCGTAGCTTATGGTGGCTAATGATGAGCTAAAGTTAGCAAGGCTTACATTACTGAGTCAGCTTACTGACTTCATAATGGTCCTCTGTTTGTGCTGCTGTTATCTGTGGAAGCCTAATTCTGCCAGTGTGATGAAAACGTTTCGGTTCTTGATAAGGATTTCATTTTAATGACTTAGAGAGTCTGGCAGTACCGAGCTTCCGTAGTTATGCTACTCTTTAGCGTTTATCAGTATTTTGTAATTGCCCCAGTGGCCGCTGCCCAACAAAAACTACCCAGACTCATGTTAAAGTTTCAACAACAATGATACTGATGTTAAAATACCATACATAGCACCATGATATATGCTTTCTGTCCATGAGGAAACTTCATTCCGACCGTAAAGCCTGTTTCAGACACTTTATATTTTCATGTAATATATAAAGAACACATTCGTCTAATTTTATTAATTTCGTCGATGCCTCCTTCCTCTGTTCTTGTCAAGTTAATAATCTTCTACAAACAGAAAATAAGAGCTGCTGTGCTTTCGTGTTTGGTGGCAGAACCTGTGGCCAGTCAGACCTAAAGGAGCAGTTCGCCTCTTGTGGCCACGCCCCCATCCCACATGACCCTCCTGTTCCCGCGGACGGCTCAGCACTGCTCCTCCCCCAGCGAGTCTGTGTTCTCCCCCAGGTCTATGGAGGCCGACGTGGCTCTCATCTTGCCCCGTCCGGGACCTGGACCCGGGCCCGGTCCTGGACCGGGACCCGGTGCCCCGACGACGAGCCCAGCTCTGGCTCCGCTGTGGCCAGGGTAGACCTCCACAGTGCTGGAGATGGACTGGAGGGAGCGGTCCCGGAAGTAGTGGAAGGCCTCCTGGTCTAAGTAGTTCTGCTCCTCGCGCAGGCCCTGCTCAAACAGCTTGCGTTTGTGTCTGAACTCGATCACCGTCTTCGTGTAGGAGTTGAGGGTGGTGACGGAGGCGGCCATGCAGCAAGTGAAGGACCCCCAGGCCATGCTGGTTGGAGGGAGACACAGAGACATGTTGGTGATGAGAGGATGAGGATGGAGGGAATGAGTGGTCACGGTAAGTGACCAATCAGTGGAGGACAGACATCAGACAGAAGATATCATCCTCTGGACCAAAGTGTTGGGCAGGGACAGGACAGAATGACAGACACTTGGGAGGTACTCTGACAGGGAGGTGAGACCGGCCAGGTGGACACCACAGAGACAGGTGGACACCACAGAGACAGGAGACCAGAGAAAGCTGTGTGGTGACTGAATGTCTACTCTGAGCTGTTCAGCCTCGAGCTCTGCTGTGTTTAACTGATGTGCTGCTAACTGCGTCGCTGAGGGGAACAGGTGAGATATTAGGTGGCTGACAGTGAGGCTAACAATGTACAGAGTTAAGCAAAGATTCATAAAGAGGCTGAACCACTAAAAACCACAAAATGACTCAAAATGAAGGAAGTGATCCATCACTCTTTATCTCAGAAAACAGGAATCCACACTGCGGCGTAATTTGATGTTACTTGGTTCAAAGTCAGTCACAGCTATCAGTCACGTTTCCCTTCTGTTCCCAGCGCAGGAGTTGTAAACAAAATAAAATTACAATAATAAATCATAAAGCACCGACTCAATGAAACCCAACAAAACTTTTATTACAAGCACCAGTCGATGAAACTCAGCTTTCTGTGATGTGAATATGCTGCAGTTTGACTGATCGCCATCGATTTATTATGGCACTGATGGGTTTATCAGCTGTTGTCTTTTGGTGTGAATAAAGATTTTCCACTCTGTGGAGAATGAAATGTGTGTAGAATTGCCTCATTCATGAGAAACTCATGAGAAACCTTAAAACATAACAACATTGTTAGGAAATGAAGGGTAAAGCTGAAAAACTCTTTTAATTTGAAAGAGATACAGGAAGTGTTGATTTGTATTAACTGTGCAGCCCAGATACTTAATTGTTTATTGTTATTTTGTTGTTTCATCGTCATAGTTTATCTCATATTCTCTGTCCTTGATCCACACACGAGCAGAGTGAACTCAGACAGCAGCTGCAGCTGACACCTGCAGACAGCAGGGAAGGTCAAGGTGCGTCCTGTCTGGCTAATTATCCCCGAAACAACAACCCCGTCGCTCCGGGAACGCCGCCACACGCATCCAGCAGCATCCTGAGGAGACTCGAAAGGAGTGTGTGTGTGTGTGTGTGTGTGTGTGTGTGTGGACTGACCAGAAGGACCAGCCGTAGTCCCAGCTGTGGGGTCTCCAGTCTTCAGGACCCAGACTGACTGTGATCTGGAACACCTGAGTGTACATCATGTGGGCCACCATACCCAGAAGACCTGCAGTGCACACACACGCACACACACACACACACACACACACACTGTCATTAAGAGAGGCATTTTGTGAGGCACAAACAAACGATCTTCTGTGTGTTTATGACATATTTTTTGCTGGAGTTGACACATTTCCTCTGCGTCTTCAAGTCTGCTCAAACTGCTGCGGATCAGCACAAGTTTACATTATTTCATGTCAACCTAATCTCATCAGCCCAAGCAAATCTGCACCCACTTGTGCCTTTCACTTACTGTGTAAACAGTAAGTGAAATTCACTTCACTTCCAACAGAGTGACAGTGTGAGCTATTTTAAAATATAGTCTTTATTGAATATAATCTTTATTTAATCAGGCAGTCTCATTGGGATTAAGATGTTTTGTTCAGCAGAGGCCTGAGAACAAACAGCAGCAGAAACACAACACAACAACAAGTTCATAAAAACAACTGAAGGGAATGAAGACAAACCTCAGAGAGCAGAGCTTTAAAGTCTCGCTTTAAAGACTTTAGTTTGTGTAAGACCTGAACAGAGATCTGCCAACATAAGAAGGGATCCCTAAGGTTAAGTAGTTACGGGATCGTGTGCTGTGGTTTTAACATGAATGTAAAATAATGTATGGTGATGGAGATCCACCTGTCGTTGCTGTTGGATGATAATCTGACAGTAGAATTACAGTAAAATGCTGTTGTTTTTACATGATAATGTTGCTCCAGCATTTTGGTCTGGACTGAAGTATCACGTCAGCTTCTGGATGGAATAAAATGAAGTTTAGTATAGACACCCATGGTCCCCAGAGGATGGCTCAGCATGGCCTCCCTGTTCATATACCTCTGATTCTTCCTCTAAAAACCATCGGGGCAAACTAACAGCAAGGCCCTGAAAGCTCACATCCTCGCTGTGTTTTCCTGTTTTGACACAACAATACAAGATGAGCTGCCACAATAATAACCATCAACAAAACAACACTAAATCACATCACGTCAACGCAACCTCAGCGATGAATCAGTAACGATTATAATTAGCCATTATACAGCGCCAATTGATTTACATAGCCATTTATGAGGCATCCAATCAATTAGAGAAGGGACATAATCACTCATAAACACACAGTAAATCAAAGCCACAACGTAAACGAGTCAATGAGAGGAAATTAACACAGAGGTCAGACATCACAGCCTCCACCAGCCAGACAACACGGTGCTCTGACTGTCACGTGGACGCGTGTGGCGAGCTGCAGCCACGTGTCAGTGTTTGTAATCAGTCCTACTGCTGGTGTGTGTGTGTGTGTGTGTGTAAATAAGCCTCAGCTGCTCCAGATTTACAGTTCACCATAAAGAGAGCATCATTTCTCCCTGACCTTGACTTGCTGACAATGGAGACTTTGAGGAAATGTGTGTGTGTGTGTGTGTACATGTCTCATGCCGCGGTGTGTACAAAGTCCCTAATCTGCTCTGCTGTCTGCATGCACACTGTCACGGTCAGGTTTGTGCCTTTAGTGGTTTTCGTTGTGTTTTCCTGGATCCTGGATGTGGGCGTGGTCTCCTTCCTGCTCTCACCTGTCCTCCATCAGCCTCGTTAGTCCTGCTCTGTTCCCGGTGTTTTCCTCAGCCTATCAGCCCCTCTTCTTTCCTCATCTCCTTCCCCTCACCAGTGTGTCTCCACCCGTCTCTCCACCTGCACCTCATTGCCTCATTAGCTTAGTTTGTATTTTAGATTTAGTTCAGTTTCAGCTCTCGGTTTACCTTCTTCTGTGGTTTGTTTTGTTTTCAGTCTGTGTGTCTGCGGTCTCCTACATCTTTAATATCCCAAAATGTCCAAACCAACACACAGACAGCAGTTTGATGTTATCACATTTTGCCAATAATAATCTTAAGTTTATTAATCAAAGACACGCTTTCGGTTTCCCAGTCAGCCTCTGTTCTGTCAGGTACGCAGAGCGTCAGACAAAAGAAATGATGACCGTCCTCAGCGGCGTCTCTGTCTTCGAGACTTGGAGGGTATGGAGCAGCCACACTTTCAGAGGTGATGTAGCTTCACTTCTTCTTTTTTCTGCCTGTACTCTGTGAATTGGTGCTCCTTTTTCAGTCAATCCCGAATCTGGTGTCCAGCCCTATTTTTGTCTGATCTTCACCTACATTATATGTTGTATCATTAATCAGAACCTGCAAAGTCATATCAATGTTGTGGCAAATAAAGTCCAATATTTTCACTGTAGGGCAGTGAAAGGTAGCAGAAAACACAAATAGTAAAAGTAAAGTAAAAGTAAAGGACCTTATAACTGTCCTAAAGCACAGTACAGTACTTGAGTAAAAGCACTTGGTTACTTTCCGCCACCGTTCAGAACTGATTCCAATCAAATCTATCACTTACAAGTGCCATGAAGTACAGAATCACTGGTGTGGAAACAGAGGCCCGAGGAGGAGGAGGAGGAGGAGGAGGAGGTGAACAGTGTGCAGGGTGCACAGCCAACTTCTTGTGTAAGAGGTTTAACATGAGTTGGGAGAAAAATCCCTGGCATCCTACGCAGCGAAGGCTTCCAGGGGATAACCTCTGACCCCGGACGACCGCTCACAAATCTGCCTCAGTGGCTCTGCGCTCGCCGTTATTCTCAGAGCAGGGCTGAGTGCGTGTGCTGCATTCCATTAACACTTTGAATCATTATTCTTATTGCTGACTGTTTGACCGGATCTAACTGAGGTAAACGTACTGTTTCCCAAAGAAGACAGAAACATGTGCAGTTAGACGGTGAGGATCCACTAGCTGCTGAGGGGCAGTGAGAAGGGAGATCAATCATCTGAGAAGGTTTCAGGAAAACGGATTTGTGTTTCTGATTGACCATCCTACCGGACAGCACGGTGAAGACGGCGGCAAAGGCGTTGAGTTTGAGTCCGTCGATGACGTTGCTGGAGTGGAAAAGCTCGAGACACATGAGACTGAAGCCGACCACCAGCAGCAGGATGTAGAGCACCTCCGAGACCACCGACAGCCACAGCACGCCTGCAAACACAGCAAACACAGCTCATTTCCACACATCCTACAACACAAAAGGAGGCAGGCGTGAGAACAACAAGCTCAACCAACAGAAATCATCCTTAGGAAAAAGTTATCTGATGATTTGAGTTTCTTGAGCCAAGCACCAGGGGGTGATCCAGATGTTTGGTCCTGTAAATCTGAGACCCCTTCAGTGAGTTCTGGTTTTGAAAGAGTTAGGAACATTAAAGGTTCAGCTGCGTGGTGGAGATGAAGCTTAATTAGCTAATCCCACTAGCAAAGAGGAAGCTGCTGTTTATTCAAACATATTTAATTAGTAGGTGATTCGGGGGGGCGCAAAGTCACCAAAATGTCCATGTTGTTAACCCTCCATCCCACTCCATGCCCACATCCTCTCCAAGGTCACTTCGCAGCAGACCACACCCAGACGGCGCCCTGTCTGGTCCGGGACACGCAAACAATAAATTATTATTGTATTATGTATTATATAAATTATTGAGAATTATTACATTTTGATGGAGCGTTTCTGTTTTAACGTGCAGCTTCTCCGGCCTTTATGTTGCTAGCAGCACAGGAAAATCCCAGACCAACTGTACACCTTGTGAAGCAGGTCACATGATGCTCCTCAGCCAATCAAATGGGTGTATTCTGAAGGAACTTGAGTCAGACGAAGCCTTTTTGGCCGTTTTTCATGTGTTACTTTTCTTTGGAGAGGATCATTTTGACACAGTGTGATCATCTCTGCACGGTGCTGCACAGCAGGGATCGCTGCACTGTAAGATAACCACAATGTTCAGCTTGATGGCTTCATTTAAAATGTTCTCAAATGATAACCTTAAGTACGAGTCTGTCTGGGGCAGATGTTGTTATTCAGATGACACACGAAGGCTGCGCACATCAAACCGAATGCAGCAGTGACTTGTGGGATAGCTCTCCTCTTTTTCCCTTTAGCTCTGCTGCTTTCTCAGACATGCACACTGATGCAGAAGTTCACAAAGAGAAGTCGGGTTGAAAGAACTCCTGGACTCTGGAGGTCAGGGATACGACTTGTCAGACATCTGAGGCTTTTCCCACTCGATGCTGAGGGAGGGAAAATCCCCCGAGACCTGCTGACGAACCAGGAGGTGAAGTCTGCTGTGCTGCACACGAGTCGGAGTTTAGACTGAGAAAGCTAATTAAACACCTTTGACATACATGAAGATGGCCGACGCGTCTCCGCTTCCTCCCACTGCGAGTCAAAACATCCCTGATACGAGTGCTGCCATCTTGTTCTGCTGATGTCATATGGAGCCAGAGTCTGTGCAAAATTTCTTTACCTGTCCAGGACTTATTTCTCAGATTTTGTTTTACTGGTTTGTTGTGAAGTGGTTTCTTTTGCACTTTGGTGTTTCGTGCTTTATTTGCTCGTTCTCGTTTAAATGCACCACGTACAGCATTTGAACTGCTTTTGTTTATGACTTGTGCCTTGCAGTGTCGTCTTTTCTGATAAAAAGTCAGCGTTGACCTTCACTCCCGGTCCTTTCATGTGCAAAGAAGAATGTGGATATTAGATTTCCATTCTTGTTGTGTTGTGTTGTTGTCCTCCGGGCACAAACTGAGGCTGCGGATGTTGAATTGTTCCTCCATTTGTTCTGTCTTGGTTCATTCATGCAATGTTTGGTAACTCAGAGAAGCTCCAGATGAAACTTTGATGACTTTGGGATGATGATACGTCTCCTCTGCGGGCTGGATGTTGGCACTTAAAACTCGAAACAAGGTGAAATATTTGTTTCTGATTGGTCCACTGGAGGGAGGGCGTGTTTGATATCACCACCTGCTCGCTTGACAGATACCGATTGGGTCTTTATTGTGTCGGCAGAGCCCTCTGGTCGTGCAGAAAAAAAAATCCCATCAGAGCAGGGAGAGACATTATGCAAGATGATGAACAAGTTTTACAACCCGACTGTACTTCTTCACGCTCTGGATATGTGAACATTTTTAAAGCAGACAGGAGTTGTCATCCTGCAGCCGGAGCTGCCCTCGGGATCCACTCTCACCAGCAGAACTTTTCCTTCTTCCACGGCTATCCACATTTATAATTTCTAAAAGGCAGCAGCTGCTCTTGAATGGCTGAGGCTCACAACACAGCATTAAACAGGATTATCTGCTCTGCTACAGATGTAGATGAGTTGGAGGTCCGACCTCCAGACTCCAGGTTTCAATTCACACATCGATGAGTTTGGAGAAAGCTACGGGACCCCTGAGCAGCCAAAACTGATCACTAATTTTGTGTCACACTTCTCTCCAGGCGAGTCAAGGCAGCCTTATTTTTATACTTCTGTGTGCTGTTTTACGTAACACATTCAGTGTAATAGAATATAACGGTAGAATTCCTCTGCAAAGAAGAAAAAATCTGGTGCAGGGAGAAACTAAAAGCAATGAGACGACTTAGTGACTCGGATGTAAATTGGAATATTTTTAAAGAAAAATTTAGAAATTTACATCTAGAACACTTCACGTCAAATTTGGTTTCCCTAAGGGGAAATTCGTC
Source organism: Scatophagus argus (assembly GCF_020382885.2). NCBI lineage: Eukaryota > Metazoa > Chordata > Actinopteri > Scatophagidae > Scatophagus > Scatophagus argus. Next base: position 21,683,591 of record NC_058508.1, read on the forward strand.
TTGCAGCAAGAACACACAGAGACACAAGGACAGAAACAGGGAAATAAATCATCAGCTGCGTCAATGTGAGCATTTAAAGGTACAACCCGTAAGATCTGAGCAGAGTTTCCGTAATAATCCCCTGCATTTTGGTGTGAAACTGTTTGCAGTCAGTTGAGAACAGCATTTAGAATTTAAATGTTAAGGTGAATACTGTTTTCCAGCAGAAGACTCATATATACAGTCTCTCCTGTGAGACAATGAATGCAGCATGAAAACAGACTTTTTTGATGAACAGACGGACGGGCAAAGGAAGCAGCGACGGATCTGAAACAGGCAGAATCGTATATAAAATTGACACTGGAATGAAGTCACGAAGAGAAAAATGAAAACGCAGAAGCAGGAGAGAAGCGAGGACTGAGAGGGATTCTGCTCCGATCAGACGGTCACATGGAGAAACTACAGCCTGCAGCCAAAACCTTCAGCAGGACAGAACCACCTGCTGGTTTCTTTGTAGTCATGCTAATGGCTCTGTGGCTGTAGGGATGGTCTGTCAGTCAGTCACTCGGGCTGTCAGTCAGTCGGTCTGTCTGTCAGTCTGTCGGTCTGTCAGTCAGTCAGTCAGTCGGGCTGTCAGTCAGTCGGTCTGTCAGTCTGTCGGTCTGTCAGTCAGTCAGTCAGTCGGTCTGTCTGTCAGTCAGTCAGTCAGTCTGTCAGTCTGTCTGTCAGTCAGTCGGTCTGTCAGTCAGTCAGTTTGAACTCAACATTCTCTTTGTGAACTCTCCCACTCTGCTTCCTCTTCTTCATCAGCTGGCGGCAGACGTTTTGTCAGTTAAAACAAACCAGGCTTTGGCACAGTTTTTATCAGCACATCATGTTCGTTCGGCTCCTCCACCCTGTTGAACTCCATCATATCGAGTGCCCAGTTTGAGCTCATCAGAGTCAACTCCTCATCACACCCAGCCGTCCAGCAGCAGCAGCAGCAGCATCAGTGTCCGGGCTCCGTCAGGTAGGGTTCTTAAAGCCACAGCTTCATCGTGAATATCAGTCCACTGACTGTCGAGACGTCTTCGGCCTGAACACTCTCTGCTTCCTGGTTAGCTGCAGCTTTCATTTCCGGCCAGTTTGTGGAAATTTGGCTGTAAGGGAAACTCACAAAAATAATTTTCTCGCCCGTTCCTGTCTCACTGAATATGTATCAGCAGATGCAGAAGAGAGCGAGGCTTCATTAAACTGAAGACGGTAAATAAAACAGACTGGGATTCAACCAGCAGGCCTGATAACAGGAAGGAAGGAGCTCATCAGACCAAGACTCGTCTCAAATAATTACATCTTTAATTACTTTGTGGTGTGTGTGTTTCCGTACATGTGTCAGTGGGTGGATGACGTTGACTGGTTGTGCTGGTTCTACATTTTTGACACCGTCTTTCAGGGTGCAGATTTAATAAGATTCAGACCCGCGAGGAGCCTGAGATGAACTGACTTACTGCTGCTTTCAGGATAAAAACGGGAACAAGACCAAGCGTTTTAATGCACTGAGATCATTTTAGCTAATGATTTATGTCAACACATCTTTATATTTCAATTAATTTTGAAGTTTAAAAAAGCGTCTGCGTGTCTGCAGTCGTAACACCTTCAGGTGCTGAGTGTACAGCTCGTCGTGGTGCCTTCAGGTGATGCAGGTGTTCTGACGCTCTGTAGCTGACAGTGAAGAAGTTACTGGGAAATAAATGAATGAAAAGGTGACATGTAGCAACGTGGTGAATTTGACTTGTGTTTCTACAACCTCAGGTGTGACCCTGACCTCTTCGTGTTTTCTCTGATTAAACTCAGTTGTTTTTTGGGTTTTCATTAAGAGCTGACTGAGGAGCAGCTGTGTGTTATAAAACTCAGCAGTGAGCGTGTCGGGCTCAAACGAAGGCCGATTAACATATCGTCTCCTTGTGTGAGCAGCAAGGTCGTCCCGCTCGGCGCATCGTATCCTCCACGGCGGCTCCCAGCGCTCCTGCTCTCCTTCCAGATGGCACTAACAGATGAAACCATCGCAGCACCTTCATTATTAACTACCTGCTCTGCATGAGACGGCGAATTAGAGGCTACGCCCACGTGCACCAAAGAATTCTCTTTCTTCTGGACGCTCAGATATTCCTTTGATCAGCTGCAGGATACAAACACCATTAGAACCAGGCTGCGCTGCAGGAGGAAGCTGGAGGTTACGGGGGTATTCCCTCGTCACCCAGCAGCTGAGACGTGCAGAGAGAAGATGTCACTTTTCTCCTTCATGACCAAACCAGAGGCAGGACTGAAGCGCAAAGCAGGTGTCAAGTCCAGTAAGGCTAAGAGTCCCCGTGTTGCTCTGATCAGGTGAGCCTTTCTCTGCTCTCTTCACTACATCTCTGGTGATTTTCCTTTGAAAAGTTTAGAAAATGGGCTTAAAATCTGCTCAGATTTTGGATGTGAAGGCATCATCCTCATTTATGTCAGGGTGCAGTTTAGAATAACTTCCATAAATCAAAAGTGACAGCACGCCAGAGGAAAAAAACGGAGCTAGTTTCATATGAATTAATTCGTGCCAATTTTCTTCTCCTGCCTCCTCCATCAAAATAATCACAGTGAAGGCCTCAGGATGCTTCAGATGAACTGAGAGGTTTTCACAGAGGGAGGCAGGATAAAGACATGATTAAAGAGAACTGTTCCACAGGTTTGGGGGAATCTGACACTTTCTCAGAGTCAGAAACTGATAAATGCCTAAATAAACAGCAGCATTAAGCGAGTACACAACCATCTGCATCTGTGCTTTTACTTTGAAACTCTGAGTACATTTAGCTGATAATTCATCCACTTGTACTGCAGTAAAGTTATGAATGCAGGACTTTTACTTGTACTGAAGTGAAATGAAGATTCCACCGCAGATGAGACCGAACTTTAACCACACTGATCAGCTGACCTCTGCAGTTCTGATGTCCTGCCAGTAGGGGGCAGTCACACGCATTTTGCAGTTTAATTTGCAGAACTTGTTGCTAAGATGATCCTGACGGCTGTGACAGCTCTGTACTCTGCGTTTGCAGTGTGTTGATTTGTTGACAGATTCTTCTCTTGTCCTCGCGTCTGGTCCTGGCTGCTCGTGACCATCTGATGGCTGTCAGACCGACTCACTGCCGGCTCCAGCCTTTGGACTTCTGCCACCTGCCGGCTTAAGTCTGCCTTTGTTTGTTTGCCGTTTGGTTGTTTGTTTGTGTCTTCTTGTCTCCTGGCTGTTTTGTAGCACAGACATGAATTTTCATGTTAACCCTTTCATGAGTTTTCTGACTCTGACTCAACTTTGTGGCGTCAGAGATCACGTTTTCTCCTCTACGGGAAAATGTGTCTGAACAGTGTGACACACACACACACGGAAACACGCTTGTGTGAACTCCTGGCAAACACAGACAGAGTTCAGAAAAAAGACGTGTGTGTTTTTGCTGTATTTTCCGTGGTTTTCCCTGAGCCTGACGAACAGGTGTACAGCAGCGAGTGGCGGCGGCGAGGCCTAATGACGGTCATTACTCACCTCTCTCCGACGCCGGGGCGAGATCAATGAAGCTCCGACACTTCTCACCTGAGCGAGGGGAGAGAGGGGAGGGCGGGGGAGATGAAGTGGGAGGGGTAGAGAGGGATAGAAAGAGGAAAAGAGGTGAGGAACACAAGGTGAAAATGAGCTGGGAATGAAGCAGAGGACGGGATTGAGAAGAGGGAGAGAGAGAGGAGAGAAGAGACGTGCAGGCAGAGAGGAAGACATCATTAAGGAGAAGAAGAAAAGGATGAAGGGATGGAAATTAATGCACAGGGTGGGGAGGGGAGGACAAGACGAGCGTTAGTGTCGGAGTGTCAGAAAAGCTAATAACGCATGAGGCTGACAAACAGCGGCTGCCTGACTAAACGGGGATTAAAGCAGGCTGCAGTACTCAGTAAGTTTACCTGAGTAAGAGAAGAAATACTGCAATACAAAAACACAAACCAGAATTCCCACATGTAGTAGACTGATAGAACTCGGTCCTGATATGCAGCATACTCACCAGCTGCACCTAACAGTGAGTTTATGGCATTTTTCTCACACGGCAGTACATCACTCATAGGAAGTGCAGGATCTCCATTAGAGAGTTGATCAGAACTCTGCAGGTCGCAGCTCGGCAGCCACAACACCAGCCATAACTCAGCCTGTGCGGCATCGCAGGCAGCCAGCAGGCCCATCCATAACCAGCCTGAACACCCTCACACACACACACACACACTGACTGTTTCAGAGGATCACAGCAGATACTGTTCCTGCTCATTCACACACTCCCGGCGGAGGCTGCCATGCAAGGTGCTCAGTGTGGAAGAACTTGACTGGCCCACACAGAGCCCTGACCTCAACCCCATCCAACACCTTTGGGATGAACTGGAACGGAGATTGTGAGCCAGGCCTTTTGGTCCAACATCAGTGTGTGACCTCACAAATGCTCTACTGCATGAATGGGCACAAATTCCCACAGAAACACTCCAACATGTTGTGGAAAGCCTTCACAGAAGAGTGGAAGCTGTTAGAGCTGCAGAGCTGTCTGTGTGTTTACAATGAGACGTCATTAAAGTCCCTGTTGGTGTGCTGGGCAACTGTCCCAATACTTTTGTCTATATAGTGTATCTAGATGGATAACCAGCACGACAGGGAAAAGGGAACGTATGTACTTTTGTTTTTGGGGTGAACTGTTCCTTTAAATGCTCTGCAGTCACTTTATGTGCTGTCCAGCCTCAGAGGGCATGTCAGTCGACTGATGAAACACACCACCTGTCACATCACATGTGCCCTCCGGCTCCCTCGGTGAGTTTCCTTCCCCTGGAGATGAACTGACCCCCTCACCCTCCTGCTCTGCTGTCTGTTGCTCCCTCATCAACATCTCCTTAGCAACAGACGCAGGCTTTCGGCGCCACGTTTACAGGTTGCTTGTTGCCTTGCTGCTGTTTCCGTCCTGCCCGTCAGCCGATCACCTTTAACCATCTGCTCGGTCCGAAATCCTCCTGAAGCTGCCCGTTAAACTTAAGTGAAAATTAGAAATGATAAAATGATAACATTCTCTGTGCCTTTATTGTAATAAATGCAGTTTGACAGCCGCTGCAGTGAAGCTGCTCGGTGTGGATGGTAGAATTCATGTTTTCGGAGGTTAAGTCCGGAGGGGAGTGAGACGGATGAACGTGTACACAACTTGGTGAGCTGCAGTGAAAATGTGCCGCAGCCAAAAGGCGAGCAGCACGGCGCCTGATTAGGACATGAATCTAAAATGTAATTAAAGAGTGAGCGGGCTCGTCTGTGACCTGATGACAGCACTAACTAACGGCACCATCAGTATTCCTACGCCTTCACACGGCGCTCCTCTGAAATGTCACTTCACCTCAAAAATCCCAGCGTGTAACAGAATCAGTTCAGGTGGTTTAAAAATCCTTTTTCTTGTATTTTTAGTTCGCAGTCCCAACTCTCACTTTCACCCCCCTCATTCATTATGCCGTCGCCCTGCAGCCGGCAGCTCTGCGGTCTGTTTAATCAGTGATCCCGTGTCATTCGGGGCTAATTGCAGCTGTAATGAGTATGAATGGTTTTGTGAAAGTGCGGCTAACACTTTAACAGCAGTGACTGTGTGGAGAGAGAAGAAGAAAAGGTGTCTGCCTCCTTTCCTCAGTGTTGGTCTCCACGTGGCTTCTGGGTTTTTGTTTGCTGCTCCTCGTCTTTCCTGTTTTTGCACTTTGGGGTTTTTCCGCCTGCTCCTTCTGGATGTTGTTTGTCTGTTTTGGACAGCTGTTCCTGTTTGACCAGCCGCTCAGACACTCATGGGTTTCCTCACAGTAAGGTAAACATGAGTCCTCACATTCTGCTGCTGCACCTACCAAACGAAAGCCGTGCAGTCAGTGTAAACCACGCGAAGTGGAAAACCTCGAGCCAGCAGGAGCAGACTGATGACTTTTCCTCTGAGGACTCAGGCTTCAGATTATCAGGTTGACACAGCAGTTACCGCAAAGTATGTTTCAGGGAGCTAAACGTCTGCAGAAAGTCCACTCGGTGACTGTGACGAGTTTAATGAAAGCTCAGTTTGAGGGAAAAGTGAACTTTGTGCTAAAGTTTTTGTCGGCGCAACAGAATCGAGCGGAGCTGCTTGAGTCAGTCGTGCCAAAGCGTCGTGAGGTAATGAAGTCCGTAAGCCTCACTGAGGGGATCGTGACGGCGTGACTGTGACTTTAACCTTCACCTGCCCAGGTGGCCTGGTCGTTCTCCGCACACAGGGACGGCAGCAGGACGAAAGACTGGCGGATTTAACATCACAATCGGACGAATCGCGGTGGTCACGTCGTCCTGTGAAGTTCTCTGAAGGAGGCGAGTTGTGAAGCAGGTTTCAGTCAAACGGACGAACAGCAGCAGTGAAGCTGCATGACATCAGTCCGCCTGAGCAGCCCTCAGGAACTCGGAGCCTGAAACAAGCTGAGCACTCAAACTGCGACCATCATTTTGTGCCCGCCGTCCATCAGACTCCCTTCGTTTTCAGGCTTCTGTCCCCACATGTCCTCTTCATCTTCAGGAGAAGCTGGCTATTAAGTAAACAGAAAATATCAGAAAATATGTCCCCGTTCAGCAGGGGCTGTCCAGGGATGTTTGATGGTGATAATAAAGTTAAATTATACAGTACTTTTCACAACGACAATAAGAAGTGTGTCAGTGAGACATTCTGAGCCTTAATAATTGGTTCTCTTATTCAGAGTCCACGAGTAAACAGGAAGAGAAACACTTTTGTGTTCCCTTACAAAGCATTTTATTCTTTCTGTCTGTTTTCTCCCTGAGGATGAGCCTGAACTCCTTGTTCTTCATGTTTCTCTTCTGGTTTCCCTGGAGGTGAGGATGTCGTGGCTTTACAGAGTCCTGCGAGTTCACGACTCCATCCAACATTTTGTTCCAGTGCAACAAGAACTTTGAGTTTCATGTCGCAGAGGAGAAACATGCAGACGAGCTGAGTGGAGACCCAAAGCATCTGGACTTCGTATCCTGTCTCATCTAAATGAGTGTTTACTTTGTTAGTAATTAACAAAAAACGCAATCTGTTTAATATCTTCAAGCAAGAGGTATTTTAAACAGAAACTGTAAAATTATCTGAAGCAAATGTGCTGTGTCTGAACTTCATTAAACCATGAGCTGATGCAGGAGGCCTGACCAACCTACCAGTCCACTATATGGACAATAGTATCCAGACACCCCTTTATGGGCCTCCTCCTCAGGCTTTGTTCTCGGCCCCTGACTTCCAGTGAAGGGAAATCTTAATGCTTCAGCACACCAAGACATTTTGGACAATGCTATGCTTCCAACTTTGTGGCAACAGTTTGTTGAAGGCCCTTTTCTATTCCAGCATGACTGTGCCCCAGTGCACAAAGCAAAGCTCCATAAAGACATGGTTGGATGGGTTTGGTGTGGAAGAACTTGACTGGCCCACACAGAGCCCTGACCTCAACCCCATCCAACACCTTTGGGATGAACTGGAACGGAGATTGTGAGCCAGGCCTTTTGGTCCAACATCAGTGTGTGACCTCACAAATGCTCTACTGCATGAATGGGCACAAATTCCCACAGAAACACTCCAACATGTTGTGGAAAGCCTTCACAGAAGAGTGGAAGCTGTTAGAGCTGCAAAGCTGTCTGTGTGTTTACAATGAGACGTCATTAAAGTCCCTGTTGGTGTGATGGGCAGCTGTCCCAATACTTTTGTCTATATATAAAATGTATATCTGAAAACTGAACACGTCATACTTTTTGCTCATATTGTGTTGATCGGACAGGTCGGACAGACAAACCTCCAGAGACGGAGGTGAATTACGAGGAGGGAGTCACAATGTAAAATGTTTATTAACTTTTTTAATCAAAATTGTCTTCATCCTTCCGGGCCAGAAACACCAACAGCAGTAAAAGCCGCCACCGTCTGTACAATATGGAACAAATATTCGTTTGTGTGGGATGATATCGTGTGAGAAAGATGAAGTGACCTGATGCAGTAACAGACGTGTCTGACGTGTAAATCACGTATTGATTTGATTTGAACAGAAACACTCAGCCAACCACAAATCGATTTTATCTGCTCTTGAACCCCGTGAACGAGCTGCTGTCACCGAACTGGTACTGCTGTAACATCTGAGAGGGTTTCACGTTTTAAACCAGAACAACCTGGAAATCAGGGTCATCATCAGCCTTCGTACCCCAGTCAGGTGCATGACGTCACGAGCTGGATCATTCAAAACATTAAACCAAAAAACCAGTCGGAGGATCTTTGTCAGCCGAGTCACAGCAGCGTGAGAAGGAGGTGGACTCTGAGCAGACGCCCACGCGGATCTGAGGAGGACCAGTCAAACCCGTGAACACACCTGAGACCTGACCTGACAGGTGACCTGCTGTAACCCTCTGCAGGTTTCAGTCAGAGAGCCACAAAACACACACACTTTTCTAACCGTTTGGCAGAAGTAAAAGTGCAGTTAACCAACAGTCCCTGCGGCGGTTTTCACGTTCATTACAGCCAGTCTTTACGATTCATCGACACAAATAAAGATGGCTGACGTGTCTCCACTTCCTCCCACTGCACAAAGGTGAAGCCAAACATGCCGAGCTCGGCCATCTTGTTCTAGTGACGTTTCTTGATGAATCAATTGATTGTTTGGTCTATAAAATGTGAGCCCAACAGCCCGAAACCCAAAAATATCTGGTTTATTATAAAGTAAGGCACAGAAGAGCAGCAAATCCTCACATTTGAGAAGCTGAAACCACAAAGTCTTTGGTGACAAATGACTTTAAAGATTATCAGAATAACTGCCGTTCAATTCATTTTATGACCATTAACTGATCGATTAATCGTCTCAGCAGTGTCGTTTCCGTTCATTTGCCTGCTGGGCACTTTGTAGTAATGTACTCCAGTCACCTTGAACGCATCACAGCAGCCTTTAAAGCCCGCCTGAAAACGTTAACCAGACTTGCTGAAACAAATAGAAAGACTTTTCGTTAAAAGTATCGTTTCACTGATCGATTTTACGCACGAAGATTTCGCTTTTGTCCGTGTGTGAAGTGTGGCTCTGAACCGTGACGTCAATTTATTCTGAGGTCTAAAAACTAAACTTGTGAAAAAACAAAATGACTCATCAAACAGCTTCGTTAAGTCTGAGCTTTGCTTTTTGGAAGAACTTCCTGCCTCTAACTGCCCCGCGAGGACTGAGCTCGCACCGGACGGATGCCCACCTGCCTCGTGGATGTTCTCCTCGCAGGAGTACCAGATGCCGGTGTGGAAGCGGCGGAAGAGGAAGCGGTCGTCCCCGGTCTCCCAGCTGTAGTGCACCTTGTTCTGGTCCGTCTCGTTCACGCCGTAGTCGATGCAGTTGTGGCGCCGCTGCTTGCTGCAGTTGGGCTTGGGGACGCGCTGGGTGCCCTCGCACCAGTACGTGGTGATGAAGGCGGTGGTGGAGAAGAACAGGGCCACCAGGTTCAGACCCACGGACAGCAGCGCGCGGCATTTCCGCGTCGTCTTCATGATCTCAGTGCGAAATGCCGCGTCCCCGCAGGCGGCGAGAAAGTTCATCCACGACTGGAGAGACAGGAGGCGGTCAGAGGAGGAGGAGGAGGAGAGCCATGGCGCGGCAAGACGCACAGAGAAATTACGCGCCTCTCTCTGCCTGCCTTCTCCTCTGTGCGTCAGTGCGTCCCCGGAGCGGAGAGAAGTGACAGGTGGTCCGGACTCTCCGACAGGAGACAGGAAACCCAGAATCAGAATTACAGTCTTCCATCCACTCCAGCATCACATCCGCTGTCAGCAGGCTTCATCCCGTCACTGTGAGGGAGCAGGACGCTCACTGAAGACACCGAGAGCGGAGTCCCTCTCTGTCCCTCCCTCCTCCTCCTGTCCCCTGTCTCTCTCTCTCTCTCTCTGTCTTTCCTTCTCTCTCTCTCTCTCTCCCTCCCTTTCTCTCCTTCTCTCTCTACCCTTCTCTCTCTCTCACTCTCTCTCTCTCCCCCCCTCTCGCTCTCTCTCTCTCTCCCTCCCTTTCTCTCCTTCTCTCTCTACCCTTCTCCTTCTCTCTCTCTCTCTCTCTCTCTCTCTCTCTCTCTCTCTCTCCCTCCCTTTCTCTCCTTCTCTCTCTACCCTTCTCCTTCTCTCTCTCTCTCTCTCTCTCTCTCTCTCTCTCTCTCTCCCTCCCTTTCTCTCCTTCTCTCTCTCCCTCCCTCTCTCTCTCTCTCCCTCCCTCTCGCTCTCTCTCTCTCTCTCCCTCCCTTTCTCTCCTTCTCTCTCTACCCTTCTCCTTCTCCCTCTCTCACTCTCTCTCTCTCTCCCTCTCTCCCCCTCCCTCTCTCCCTCTCGCTCTCTCTCTCTCTCCCTCCCTTTCTCTCCTTCTCTCTCTACCCTTCTCCTTCTCTCTCTCTCTCTCTCCCCCCCCCCCTCTCGTGTGTCATCCCCGTCACTATTAGAAACATGGAGGCCCAGAGCTTGTTTTAACAGATGAAAATGTCAACAAATCAAAGGACTGGCGACAGGATCTCGTGATAAATTTGTTGAAATGTTCAGAGAAGCTCATCTCTGGCTGCTGTTCGTCCTCCTCCAGAGACACACCTGCGCTGTCTTTTCAGGGGCCTTTCAACCGGCCGGGAGACCCGGCAGCTTGTAAAACCTCCTCCCTGCAGGAGAAAAGCTGCAGAGCATCGGGGTCCAAACCTTTAAGTCAAGTCGAGTCAGTTTTATTCATGCAGCCCCAAATCACAGATCACAAGCCGCCGAGGGACGACCCCAAAGTTCTTCTTACTGATGTCCTGAGCTGCAGAACCTGTCAGTTTACTAACCAAAGGCCTTGATGAATGCTGCTTTTTGATGATAACGGGGAGCTTTTCTTTGGCACAGCAGAGAAGTTATGGTTTTGTTTTCAGACTGTGATAAAGATGGCAGCCATCACCGGACACTTTGATGACTGTTGCTGCACTGCTTCAGCCCGGTCCTACAGGGACGTTACTACAGTGTGAAGTCTGTGTTCGGATGAGTCTCCCACAGAATGAGGATGAGAGACCCCTCCCAGTCCACCAGAGCCGTGGATCTGTTCTCACCGAACGCACCTCTGTGGTATTTGTTTTTCCAGGTGTGATGCGCTTGATGAATATGCAGAAACCGTCGGGCCCTCGAATCGATCGGCCCGCGGGGAGCTCACATCTCCAGGCCTGAAAATGACCAGCGACAAGGCCGAGCCGCCCACCGCACCGATCCATCACCTCACACTTTATGGCTTCCACCTCCGGATCAATACAGCCTGCCTCAGAGTGTGTGTGTGTGTGTGTGTGTCAGCTCACTCTGATTCACAGTGACAAAGTACTTCAGGAGAGTCAATAAACAGAGCAGAAAACGATGTGTTGATGAATGTGTGATACTCTGAACGGATGAAATATTAATGCTTAACGTCTCCAGCCGGGAGTCCAGGAAAACCAGTTTGAACACAGGGAGTCCAGACTGCGACTGATAGGTAACCCACACTCATATTTCATTATCCGGATCAGACTGTTCTGCAGAATTTGAGTCTTTTTGATGGTGACAAAGGAAACACGTCCAGGACTTGATCATTCTACCTGCAAAGTCTGATTCATCTTCTTCATCGTCCTGCGGTTGTTTGTCTTTGTCCCTCTTTAACTTTGGCTGGTCCTCAGTTTCATAATATTTGGGATTTTGTAACCCAGAATGCATCAGGGACCACAACGCGGTCATTTACTGACAAGAACTCCTACAAAGACACTCGTGTTGGTTCTGTATTTTACCTGGAAAGCTTTTTTGATGCTGGCTCATTTATTCAGGCTCCTTTACCCACAATGCACTGCTTCTGTCAAAGCCTGTAGGCGACCTGGACGACTGCAGACATCATGAGAAAACTCAGAATCAGATGAACTAAAGCCGTTTAATCAGAGAACACGAATCAAACCTCATCAGACGGAGAGACTAAACGTGTGACGTCGGCGTGTCATTTGTTAGCTTTTAAGATCCTGAAATAGAGCCGTGATTCACGTCGTCTGTGTGTCGACTGAATCCCCCTTTTTGGCTTGAAAGCACACACCTGCACACACACACACATTTTCTGCTGTGTTGTTGGATCGGTGCCCCTGCTGAGATTTCCCATTGGATATATGGGACCATCTGTGGGTTCGCCCCAGCTTTGTTTGCCGTCTGAATTAAATCCCGGCAGCAGCCAGTAGATCACGACGTCCGAGTTAACGCGGCTCACTGCAGCAGCAGCCCCTGACGCGATGCACCACAGCAAACTGAGCTTCAGCCTCAGCAAACTTCAGGCGCCTTTAACTGTCTGTGCTGTCACCTTCTGAGGGAGTCTGTCACTCAGATTTGTTGTTCTGAGTCTCACTCGGGTCAGTTGGTGCAGCAGGCGGGACTAACTAACATGAGAGACGCTTCCTGAAAAAGGATTTTCAGCCCGAACAAGTGATTAAAATTACAGGCTGAAGTCTGTTTGTTGCTTCTCTGCTCGCTGACGTGTTCTTCAGGATGAGATTTTAAAGAAAACACCAACTAAAACCAAGACCCTCATATGGGATGAGGAAACAAGTTCACAGCCAACGTTTTTAAACTCTGTAACGTCTGTGGAAGGTAAAGGAAAGACTGTGGCTCGGCACTGATGAGTGCACAATACGTTTTAGATCAGTTTTGGAAAGTTCTGCTGTGTTTTCTGCATCCTTTATGTGGAGGGTTTAAGCCTCCACGTCAGGGCATCAGATGTGCAACATGTCTGAAGTTTTAATGAATCCTCACTGCAGTCGTTTCACTGTGACTGCTAAGATTTTGTGAGAATTTAACAATCAAATGTGATCGGGGTGTTTGAAGAATCGAAATCTACAAAAACATGCTGACCTCTTTCAGCCACATTATGGCTCCTTCCAATAGTGTGTGTGTGTGTGTGTGTGTGTGTGTGTGTTCCCTCCAGCTGTTCCTGCTGTGTATTGTGGCCTGTTATAGGACTCCACTGATCCTATTAGGACTCAGTTTACACACACAAACTCATTAGAGGGGAAAATGACTCCACTCTCCAGATTAAACACACACACACACACACACACACACACACACACACACACACACACACTACACAGTCTGTTGGCCAAATCAAACCTGACATTTTTATCAAACAGTCTCACACTGAGCTCAGATGTCCGAACACGCGCTCCGTGTTTCGTGTCTGCTTATAAACATCATAATGAAAGCAGGTCAGAGTTAGCAGGAAGTCGATCTGTAGTGTTGTAAGTATGGACACGCACACACGAAACACACGAAACGCTAACGAGACTTTTCTCATTTTAACGTGAGAAGAACATAAGAAATTCAGTTGTCTGACATTCACGAGGTGCTGCAGGCGAATCCACGCCGTTCATCCTGTGCACAGGAGAAACCACATCAGAAAATATTGATCTTTATGTCACAACATCATCAGTTGTCTTAAATACTCATACCCTTCAGTAAGAGTATCAATACCCCAATGTGAAAGTACTCCAGTATAAGTAAAAGTCCTCCATTTGAAACCCCTGCCAAATTAAAAGTCTGCAACTCACATCAGCAAGATGTGCGAGTGTGACTGACCAGTGGCTGCCATGGCGACAAGATGTCCTCGTCAGCTCCTCCCAGTCGTCCAAATGTGATCGCTGTTGGCTCCAAAACCAGGACAGGTCACAAACCAGCAGGTGTGTTCGCACGAGTCAGAGCACGACTGCAGTCGCACAACAGACAGGCAGACAGGCAGACAGACAGGCAGGCAGACAGGCAGACAAACAGGCAGGCAGGCACACAGGCAGGCAGACAGGCAGGCAGGCAGACAGACAAACAGGCAGGCAGACAGGCAGGCAGACAGACAGGCAGACAGACAGACAGACAGACAGCCAGGCAGACAAACAGGCAGGCAGGCAGACAGACAGACAGACAGGCAGGCAGACAGACAGACAGACAAACAGACAGGCAGGCAGACATTCAGCAGGTGAAGGTGTGGATGGAGGAATCACACACACACACACACACACACACTTCAGAGGACCTACAACCAAAGTCTTCACCCTAAAACATAATGATTTACATATAATTTGAGGACTCGTGAAAGTGAGTCCCCACCGTGTGTGTGTGTGTGTGTGTGTGTGTTAGAAGAAGCTTTTATTGGCAGCATATTTTTACATACACTTTTACATACAAGAGTTTTTTTCTCTTTATTTAACCCATTTTTGGTTGAACACACATGCAACACTCAGCAAATTACATGCAGTGAACACACACACACAAGGGGAGCAGCACGTCGGCCAGTCCAGGGAATTGAACCAGCAACCCCACAATGACAAGGCGCTTTCACGTTCATGTCCTTACAACATGAGTAACACACACACAGGCTGCAGATGTCTGAACTAAAGTGGACGCTGTGTTTAATCAAAGTCTTGGACTGACACTCAGTTCCATGACTCGACACTCAGTTCCATGACTCGACACTCAGTTTCATGACTCGACACTCAGTTCCATGACTCGACACTCAGTTTCATGACTCGACACTCAATTCCATGACTCGACACTCAGTTCCATGACTCGACACTCAGTTTCATGACTCGACACTCAGTTCCATGACTCGACACTCAGTTTCATGACTCGACACTCAGTTCCATGACTCGACACTCAGTTCCATGACTGGACACTCAGTTCCATGACTCGACACTCAGTTCCATGACTGGACACTCTGAGGCTGTAGATACTGCAAACCAGTAGCAGCCACTGAAGTCCGTCTTTGTCCCATCACACTCAGGTCAGCTGGGAGTTTTGTCCTGATGGTGTCGCTACAGGAAAAGTCAGTGTGCTTAACAAAATCCTCAGTCTCAAAGCTGTCAACACGGACACTTTCTGAGTTATAACAACAGTGTCTCCATCCTTTGTCTTCAAAGGACAGATTTTTAAGTCAAAGTAAATTCGGCACCTTTGTACAGTTTAAACAGTCAGAGCTTAACGTATTACCAGCTCAGTTATGACCTGAGGACGCTCACTGCAGGGACTCGATAAACAGCCTCTGAGCTGACAGCTCGAGTCCCTCAGTGTGTGTTTATTTGTCCAAAACCAGGAAGCTGTTGTGACGCCCCCACAACATCTGGCAAAACGAACAAAAAGTCATTTCGTTTATCCATTCTGCTTGTTTGAACTTGTGTTTAATTAAATCCCGAGTCCCACACTGCGGGCCAACGTGACGCTCAGACACTTTCAGTACGGTTTAGTTTTGATTTTACGTTCAACATGAGATAAAAGTCATTTTTTTCTTTCCCCTCGTTCCATCCTCTGTTCTTTCTTTCTCAGTTTGAGTGTCAGTACTTCTGTGCCAGAACCACTGAGACTGGGAGGAAATGACCCAAATGCCTCGTTACTCTTGTCGGTCACCTCGCTGGACTCTCTCGCTCTCTGCAGCCATTAGGGAAATAAATAAAAAATAAAAAATGAACAGCAGTTTGCAGTGAAAATAACCTGCGAATCAATTCCACGCTCAGCAGATTCCTCCTGGTTGTGTTTTTCCAATTAAGTGTCTGGACGGCTGCGTGGGGGGGTGGGCTTTCTGAGGAGAGCTAAGTTGTTTATTTTGGCCAGTAAATGACATTTATGCAAATTCCCTCAGGATGGATTGCTGACAGCGTTGTGTGGCATGTCGATGCAGACGTTTTTACAATCAGTTTGCTCCTCTGGACCCCAGCGTGGTGGTTGGATTAAGTGACGGAGTGGCTGAGGTGCTGAGTCTTCAACTGCATGACACCAGGAACTGAATGAACTGCACATTAGCAAGTTAGAGACTGTGGAAGAACCGCCGTCATCACAAGCCACAAGGTCCAAAACCACAGAACAGGGTTGTCAGGGTCCTCTGGAATACTGACGCAGGTCCAGCCTGGTCTCATCAAAGGTTTCCTCTCAAGACTTAAGGTGTCGGTGTTTTATTTTAGAGGGACTCTTCTTCAACCTGACTGAACTTGGGCAAACAAAATGTCTAATGCCCCCTAGTGGCCAAAGAAACTATTAATGCGGCTTTAAGGTTAGGGAAGGTTGTGGAGTGTTTACTCCGAGAACCAGATGGTTGAACCTGAATGTTTTTAAAGAAAGAATGAGATTAAAAGAGAGAAAGAGAGTGATGGCAGTCAGACGGCTTGTTAATCCGCACTGTGACCAGCCGCTGACTTCCATAAGCTGCAGTGGAGCCGTGTGTATGCACGAATATCAGTCCATCTGTCTGTTTGTTGGCCTGCCGAAACACTATAACTGTTTTCACTGTGTGTGTGTGTGCGTTTGCAGCCGACACCCCAGCTCATCCCCTCTTTTTCCTGATTTCCCCTCGGTAAAGAGCTGTGGCTGTGTGCTGACCTGCAGCTCCTTATACCCTCTGCTGAACCTCCTCTTCATGCTCTCCTCTGCTAATCTAATGGGACTTTCTGTCTGTCTATCTGTCTGCAGCAGCCGTCCGTATCAGGGCTCCGCCGAAATGACTTTCCGAAGGCCAGTGCCAGTATTTTCATTATCTTCAGCCATTATCTTCGACTGGTTTTATGCCAAATGTTTCCCCCCAAATTACAAGTATGTTTCTCTGAGAATTTTTTTTTATTACCGTTGAAGTAACGAAGGCCTCTAAATCTGAATTTGAATCATAAAGTATTAATATGTGTGTCTTGTGGGTTGTGGAAGGACGTTTTAGGCCTGCGTGCAGAAAGTCAAACTGAGCAAACAAATGTGGACTAACAATGCAAGCTGCCTGCAGAGGCTGCTTTTAATTGGTTCAATATAAGTTTTATTGACTTTGAGAAGGTTGATGGCAGCTGCACACACACACACACACACACACACAGTGCAAAGAGATTATATGCATTTCATCATATGTGCTGGAATTGGTTTAATTCAGGGCCTCAGTCAGTTGGTGTGTCCATCTATTCAGAGAATAACCAAAGTGATCACAAGCCTCAGGGTGGGACGCGTCACGGAAACACATCCAACAGTAGAGATAAAAAAACAGAGATTTTTAAAAAATATTTATAAAATATATTTATATATGTGTGGACCAAAGCAGTGGAGCGAAGGACAGGACAGACCAGCACTGGCTTCTTTAGAGCCTGTCTGATTAGAGCAGCTTTAACAATTAGACTACAACAATGTAAACTGAAGACAAGAAGGTGCTGCAGTACCTGCTGTGGCCAGCAGAGGGGAAAGTACCTGTGATTCCTCTGTTAGTTGTAATTTTGTTCATTTTTGTGCCCCTGTTTTCCTCTTGTTCACTGATACCTCAGAGCCTTAGCAGGATGAGTGATGGCATCACTGCCTTCAGAGGCGTCTCTTAAGTGTGTCAGCCTCAGGGCACAATGTGCACAGTTTGACATTTTAAACCGCTGCGTGTGTGTGTGTGTGCGTGTGTGTGTGTGTGTACATGCATGTCACATGCCAGGATGTGCACAAGGTTCCTAACCTGTCACAACCAAGTTTGTGCCTTTAGTGGTCGAGCTGCCATGAAATGAATGCAAGTCTCTGTAATGTCCCCAGAAGTGATGAAAACATGATGTGTGCGTGTGTGTGAGAGAGACCCAGTCGCTGTGGCGTTGCGTTAGCTCCCGCCACGTGGACTACCTGCGGGGTCGACCTCGAGAGAGCGCCGCAGCAGCACAACAGGCCTGTGCTTGTACTTCAGATCAGTGAAGTCATAATTTCATTTCACACCTGATAAGGTGTTTCTGAGCTGGAACGGGACGAGAGCGTCTTCAGCACCTGCTGCCCCGTCTCGCCTCGACTTGCTCCGACTCGACTCGTGCGCTCAGCCGCACACTGAGACTCCCTGAAGGACCCGGCGTGAACTCGGGGTGGGCTGGAAGCGCTGCGTGGAAGCTCAGCTCAGCTTTCTGTCTTTAGCCTCTTTTCCCTTCCTTTGCTCCGTGCTGCGTGCCCTCAGGCCTGCAGCCACTGAAGTCCGTCTTAATGAGTCTTTGTCAGTCTGGTGTGTCATTAGACAAGTTCACTGACAGCCACTTCAGAGCTTCAGCCACAAAAGGAAACGGTGTTTTTATAGCAGAACATTGTTTTTCCAATCATTAGTTGTGCTGTCAAACATGCTGCCTGTGTTGTTCAGGACTGTCACGATGTTGCAGGGTCTCCAAGAGACCAGGGATCACATCCCGAGTCCCGTGTGCTGTTTGCTTTGGTGAAGACTCGGGCAAAGATCATGATTTTTCTGTATTTAACCACACTGCGATCCTTCTGTAACCTGAACCAAATGCTGCCGGTGCCTCAGTATCACCACGAAAAAGCTGAATGATTCTGTAGTCGGATGAAAGTTGTGTCAACAGTTCAGACGTTTTGTCAGAAAACCAATGCAAGACGTCTTCAGTGAGGCTTTAGGGACACAGTCTGCTCCAAACTCTTCTCCTCCTCCGCTTTTTAAAACGAGAAATCTGTCCGGGTGGATGAAGTCGGTCGATGACGCGTCTCGGCTTGTTGTGCTGTTTCTCCCTCCTGCTGACGTCACGGTGCGGCACTTCGCCAGGCTTTCATTGCACCATCTATCTGCACCGCCAACTGATGCTGCACAACGTGCTGCAGCTGAAACGTCCCACAGTGTGACGTGCAGTTTACCCTGAAAGATTGTTCTTATTGTGCAGCTTTGACGTGCGGTGCAAACATCCACAGTCAAAGCATTCAGACGTTACTGATACTTCAATTTTAACTTCCTGTTTTGTTTGCCTGGGACTCAGACCTGCTGCGTCTCAGCCGCTAACGTCTGCTTTTAGCTGCAAACTATTCTGACCCTTTCATGAGTCATGTTTCGTCAGAAATCGATTGGAAGGTTTTTGTGGTTCAGGAAGTCTGTTAAGCCGCAGGAGAACCCTGGATCTTATGAAAAGTTGCATTTTTAAAAGGGAAATAGAGCAAATCAGGAGGAGGAGAAAAATGACAAGTGAGATGAATGACAGGATGGATCCATCAGGACGGAGAGATGGATGGAGGCACGGGAGTGTAAAGCATGAAAACTACATCACAGCAAAACAGAATGTGTTAACTCCTCAGAGACGTTGGACAAAAGTAGGAGACACACAGGAAAAGAAACTTCATTTTGAGGTAACCGCATCCTGATCACGACAGGATTCACACAGCTGAGCCCCATTAAAGCTGCAGACGAGCCTGACGTGAGGGTTGACCTGCAGGTTGACCTGCAGGGGAGGAAAATACTCAGTCACCTCACTCAGGTTAACGTATGTTTTATAACATCATATCATTAACTTATAAATACTCAAGATAAAAGTTTTTGAAGTGGGGATGTATGAGTGTGAGGTGTGTGCGTGTCACCCACGGTGGACGGCGGGCGTCGCACGGCTGTAGGACGCTAAGCTAACGTACTGCTGTGGACGAAGGCAACAGAACAACACCAGAAAAGGGCGACTCCACCTGCTTTTTGTCTGGGTTTTTAAAGTGTAAACTCCCACTCAGCTCAACAGTTTGACAGGATGTATTGTGTGACTCCAGTGACCCCGAAAGAAAAGAAAAAACTACAAGACCTGAGTGAGGAACCTCAAAGTGCAGTACTTCAGTACTTAGTTACACTCCGTCACCGTCTGAAGACAACCTGCCTCATGTCCATACAGGACGTCCTCAGTGAAAACAATCCTTGACACTAAAGGGATGAGATGTTTGGCACAGTCAACTGGGTGACAGTTAGCTTAGCTTAGCATAAAGACTGGCAGCAAAGGGAGAAGAGCGTCAGGACGGACAAACTGTTCCAACCGGCTGTCAAGACTGTTAATCACATCGTGTCATTTTCTGTGTGTTTGACGAAGAGCCTGAAGTTACCGAACTGCAGTCACACGCCGCGATGCTTTACGATCAGACGTGACTGATGGCTGCAGCTCTGGAGAAGGAAAGCGAATCTCAGGACAGGAGGTGGGACAGAAGAGACGTCCTCACCTTCACCTTCACCTGTGGCCTGACGAGCAGCGAAAACGTGACTCTCATTGGCTGAATTCTGTTAGCATTTCACTATCTGGTTTTTTTATTGGCATATAACTGACCTTGAGTTGTGATTGTTTGGTAAAGTGATTTGCGATGCCGTCCAGCTGTGCTGTGCTGAGACAGTGAAGAGCTCAGCCTGCTCTCAGCGTGAATGTATGAGACAAACTCGAGACGTCCATCTCCTCAGTCTGATTTAAGTCGTCCTTCTGTCTTCCTCTCTGACTGCCGTGGAGCCATTAGCTCCTAAATCACTGGAGCTTTGTGTCAGACACAGACGATGTTTTTCTCTTCGTGTGGAAGCAGCCAGCAGCAGGGAGGCGGGACAGATAACGCTGTAAACCAGAGACACCAGATTAAGCTCCAGATTAGCTATCGATCCTCCATGCAAACACACGTCTTCTCACTCCTCTCACACTTTATTTGTGCTCATATTTCACTGCTTCCGGTCCAGTTTCACACTGACGTGTCACAGAGCACAGATAAACACGGGAAGGAGACGAGGCCTGATTGTGTTTCCCCGTCCCGTCCAATCAGCAGCAGAGACGCGGCTCTCTGAAGGCTGATAACGAAGGCTGTAATTGAAATTGACCAGCCGGCCGTCTGCTGGGCTCGAACACGGCAGGACAGCTCAGACCGTGTCATTATGGAGCAAAGCAGAGCTTTTACCTGCTTTTTTGCCGTTCATCATCACAGAGACCTTCAGCATCCCAGCATGCATTGCACAGGAGGCAGGCTTTGTTCCATCAGTGTTGCGTTGTTGGTCCTGTTTGTTTCTTGTTTTTGTTTGCAGGATAGAACTGAGGTCGGTGAGCGTCTGTGGATCTGTTTTCTCTCTTTGCAAGAGTAGAACTTCCAGCCAAAGGCAGATAAAAAAAAAATGACATGTCTTCCTTTACCTCCCGTCCTCGTCCACGTCAACATCCAAAGACAGACTGTGAATAAAACATTGACTCAGTGAGCCGGCAAGTGTGCACTCCACCC
This sequence comes from Scatophagus argus, assembly GCF_020382885.2. Taxonomy (NCBI): domain Eukaryota; kingdom Metazoa; phylum Chordata; class Actinopteri; family Scatophagidae; genus Scatophagus; species Scatophagus argus. The sequence continues at coordinate 21,704,590 of NC_058508.1, forward strand.
TGTTTTCCCAAGGTGGGGATTTATGGTGCATCTCCTCCTTTTCACATCCCCTTGACACTTTCATTACAAAGTAAAATATCACTGAAATTGGACATTTCCCCCTCCTGGAGATCAGGTAGTCGGACGGCAAGCGGGAGAGAGTGAAGTGAGCAAGACAGGTGCGCTTTTCGATAACAAGGTCCAAGTCAACGCCTGACTAATCCTGACGTGTGACGGAGGAGCCCTCAAAGAAGAAGGACGGCCCGGGCTTTGTGCCGGGGTCCCCAGACGCGGTTCTGGGGTTCTGAATTGGTCAGGACCCTCGGGTGTTAATGGTCCCTGTGAATTTCAATCTAAGCTCAAAGGATTTTGAGTTAGCTGCGACTTCGTGAGGGAAGATTGTGTTTTACATGAACGGGTCTTCCAGCCGCTTTTAGGGTTCTGGTGCCCTCAACACTGACGCCAAATGCACGTTTTATCCAAATACACAACGTTTGTAATCAGTCAGTTTAGGATCAATCATCTGAGAGCAGTCATCTTCTGTACAGATCGACTTCACTCATCCTCCACAACCTCTCCACGCTGCGTCCTGCATTAATGCAATGAATCAATTCTTATACTTGATTCTTTGTATATTGCTATTTTAACATTTTTTGTAAAGGTTATTCTTTTTCTTTCGCTCATCGTCACTGTGTGTAATGCTGCTGCTGCTGCTGCACTGTAATTCCCCAGCCTGGGATCAATAAAGTACATCTATCTGTCTGACTGGCTGCGCGTCGTCCGTTAATTCCTGATTACAGACTCTTCGTCCAACACGATCGCTCACTTGTTGACTTTGGACAAAAGTCTGGAGCTGCAGGTTCCTCCAGCAGAGACGTAATTCCTGGATTCCGTGCTGTTTCTTCCACACACACACACACACACAGATTCACTCAGACTTTCTCCCACACACGAATCAATCCCTCATATTGTCTTTCAGTCTCCTCTGATCCAATCCGCAGTCAAACGCTCCAGTGCTCGGCCTCATCCCCCCGCCTCCTCCGTCAGCCTCCTCCGTCAGCTGCAGCTGGTGGAGGAGGCTGACGAATAACTCACACACCGGCCCACCGTAATATCAGACGGGCCATCGATCAGAGAGCCGGCCGGGGACGCTGCACAGAGATGGAGTCGTTCTGCGTGGGAGTGGGGACGTTGGGGTGCCGAGCTTCCATCCTCGGTGTCTGAACTGAATCTGTGTGCTTCTCACAGGTTGTAAACTTGATTTGGTGCACATTCATTTTGTAATTGGCTCCTTTTGGTCCAATTCAGAGCAGCTGAGAACACTGAGAGGCCTCTCGTATCAAACATTTCTCAGTGGGACACGCTTAGTATTTTGCTGCTATGGTCAATTGTTTTTAATCATAAATGACTCTTAAAAATAAAGAATTGCCAGCTGGGTAGCAGACTCCAGATCTGTTGGAGCCTGACGAGTTGAAAAGCTTTACCTCTAACCTGTTTGGGTGTTGTGCTTGCAGTTTCTTGATTGATTTGCCCATTTGGTTTGGTTTGTTTCTGTAGAGTCAACTAATCCTAACCAGGCTGTGGAACTGATGTACCATAAATAAATTGTCCTCCTCTGCCTTACACTCACACAAAGGAGGCCAGAAACACTTAACTGAAATGTCTCTCCATGATTTAAAACATTCATTGCGCTAATGACTCAGGTTAGATAAAACACAGCCAGTTTTGTGTGTCATGTGAGCTGCAGTACCGTCTGTGGCCACTAGCAGATTAGTCCTGTTCATGCAGTCTGCAGAGTAAACTACATCACCTTGTAACTCACTCTAACATCAGTCCAGATGAAGGCCTCTCTTTTCACTGCATGTTTGTGAGTCGTCACTCGACTGCAGAATTCAATCAGCTTCTAAACCAGTTCACCTGAGCTCAGCCCGTTTTCAGGTGTTTTACGCCTCTGGGACAAACGGTTGAGGACGCTTCCCGTAAAGTTTAAAATCCGACACACAAATGCTGCACGGGTCTGCCTATATCACGAGCAGTCAGGATCACAAGAGGCCTCAGTGTCATCTCGACGATTCTTTAACCTCGATGAGAACGAATCGCCGGAGGCGGTCGGCCCGTGGTGTCCGTCGCCTTCCGTCTTCACGTCGCCGCAGACCGCGAGGGACCGCAGAGGACAGACTGCTGATTGTCCTCGGGACAGAAACACACACCGACGCCACCCATATTTCATGTTGGCGACCTTCAACAAACAGAGTGTGCGTGTGTGAGTGTGTGTGTGTGTGTGTGTGTGTGTGTGTGTGTGTGTGAGTGTATCCTTCCACCTCCCTCTTCACCTTGTTTAGATTAGACCCTCCAATGCCACGGGGGCAAAATTAATCAAATTAGGGCTGAGACGTCCGATGGACCAGTGACCTCCGCTCTGTCTACACACGCACAAACACACACACACACACACACACACACACCATCTCTGTCTCTCTCTAAATTAAATCAAGCTCCACTCTGCTCGTCAGCCCAGGCAGCTGAAGCTGGAGCGAATGGCGGTGGACTGTAGTTTATGAGCTCTCTGACTCGCTGCACTGAGACTTTTATTTTCTCCCAGCAGTGCGACAAGTAATACTTAACATAACCGCTATGTTGAAGGTTTTTCTTTTTTACAAAGCTTTATCGACTTTACCGCTGACATTTATGGACAGAGGATTGAATTTACAGTGCAGAGACACCGAGGGTCAGATGATCCTTCAAAACGTGTTAAAACTGACATTCCTTCATGTTTGGCTTCTTTCATGTATTCACTTTTGCCACAACAGTCTCTTCTGTGCTTTGCAGAAACGTGGAAAACCCACACGACGACTTGCTGTGATTTATTTCTCAGGAAGGTCCAAGTTCTGGTCCACAGAACTGGAATTAGACCCATTATTGCACTATTTCAGAAAACTAGAGTGAAGCAGGTGGTGCTCAGATCAAACCCATTTGGGCTGCAACCACATGTTCTTTGGACTAAAATTGCTGCTACTGTCAGTAAAATCTGTGGTGATGTGTGTATTATTCCTCTGGAGACCACGAATATTCAGATCGGATGTCACAGCCAGCTGGCCAGCCATTGCTGGGATATTTTGCACTGAAGTTTTGGACTGACATTACGCCCGCAACATCCTCTCAGAGACGGAGACTGGAACCTCCGTCTGCAGGGAATAACGCAGCAGGACTTCGCCCACCCTGAGGAGCCGGTGTGGTTTGGGGCGGCACAGCAGGGTGCTGGGACCCAGCGAGGGGTCACAGTAGGGAAGGCACAGTAGGTCGAGACCCTCCCTCCAACCGTCGCTGACTGACGTGAATCACAGCCTCTCTGACGTCCACGAGGGATTCCTTCACGCAGCACGCCGCGAACACAACCGCATCCAGACAGAAGCTACCCGATCGCTCAGCTGGGTGCTCGGATTTCCATAAGAACAAAGGTCAGAGCCCACACTCGGCTGCTGGAGCGCCTGAAGGGAAGCAGGAAATCAGGGATGGAGTTTCATCTTTAAAGATCAAATGTTCATGGCGAACAATATTGTGTCTGATTGGCAAAATTATGTTGATGCAGATGTTGTGTTTGAAATGCTGGGTGACAAATTTTACTCAGATTAGCAAATGATCACCTTCTCAGGAGTGCATTTCAGCGTGGACTCGAGTCCCACCGACGCCATCACCAACGATGGGGACTGCCTGAGCACAACATTAGCTTTGGTCTTTGTGGGAGTACTTTAGTGAGTAGTTTGGCTAACCTGCAGGCCTTTGGACTGTGTTCAGACAAACCTGAGCCGCGAAGCCGCTGATGTGCTCGTTACAGTCTGCAGGTCTCAGCCCAGCGTGGCTCGTCAGCCGGCCGTGAAATCCTTCCACATTAATGAATCACCTACAGCGTGAAGACGAGTGTCGTGGGGACAGTAATAAAAGGGAGATGATTTAGGTGAGTGGACTTCCTGCAGTCTCCACACACACACGCACACACACACACTTACAGCAGGCCTCTCGGGTGGGAAGCATCTGTTCTCACCGATGACACAGGTGGTGGAGTGTGACTCCGACCACCTGGCAGTCTTTAAGTATCCTTTTATAGATGAAAAGAATGACATTATACTGTGTGTGTGTGTGTGTGTGTGTGTGTGTGCGTGTTTGTGAGCGTGTGTGTTTGTGTGTGTGAGCGTGTGTGTTTGCGTGATCTCATCAAAGCTTTCACCCTGTGGAGTCTCTTTATTAAAGCACCTGTTGGGTTTCCTCTGTAAGATCACACCTCATTGACGAAACTGACTGAAGCTGAGTGTGTGTTTTACTTGTACTTTATACTACACCTATACACTATGTAGACAAAAGTATCCAGACACTCCTCTCTATGGGCCTGTTTCTCAGGGTTTGGGCTCGGCCCCTGACTTCCAGTGAAGGGAAATCTTAATGCTTCAGCATACCAAGACATGTTGGACAATGCTATGCTTCCAACTTTGTGGCAACAGTTTGTTGAAGGCTGCACAGGATGCATTCAGGTACTGAGTGCAGCTGCTCACAGTGTGTGCAGTGTGACTGAAACACACTAACTCCTCAGCCTGTGCAAAGTCGCCTTCTGTCCAAAGCTGGAAGCACTAAAAATAAACAGGATTACATCAGACTGTTTTGAGGAACATCTGCGAATCTGAGATCAGCATCAGTCTGACTGTTTTTTAAAGTGAACCGGATGACATGGATCCACTCTGAGCAAAAATTCTCCCGCAAAAGTTTCACTGGCTCCACTGTGCTGTAAAAAGACTCCAATAAAAGTCAGTCGCTGTTTGATATTTTCCATGTGAGAAACGAGGGATTGTGCATCACGTGGGGCATCTGTATGACTCAGCACTTTCACACAGCGTGAGACTGCGGTGCTCCAGCGACACCCAGGGCTGCTGCTCAGGATAAATGGATTGTTATTTGGAGAGCTGGGGGGTCCAGATGGAGCCCCGAGCTGTGGAGAGATGCCACAGAGTTCTGATCAGGAGACACACCTGCACGTGAAAAGCCCCAAACACAGACTGTCAGTCCAGCTGATGCCGCATGCAACTCACAGGAAGGTCCTGATGGCTTTGTTTGCACGTCCACGAGCTGCTGCTGGTGGTCACGTTTGTGCAGCAAGAACACAAAGACGTGGACTCCGACAGTCATTTTGATGCAAGCCAGGCAAACATCCAGAAACACAAAACACAGGGAAAAGGGAAAAGGCCAGACATCACAACAGGAAGTGAAGCTTACAAAATAAAACAACCACGCCCATTGATGTGTGTGCACCACAACCTGGTTTATCTGGTTCATCTCCTCTGCTGGACGTTCAGTGGTGGTCGTTCACTGCTCGATGTTTGTTTACAAAAATGTAACTGCCCTGACATCCAGACAGGCCTGTGGATGGGCTGTGGTCCCAGTGCCTGTGGGACCCACATGGCCTTCAGTCCAGGGCCAGCACACACACACACACACACACACACACACACACAGATCTGCATCAGTTCCAACCTCCACCGTCTGCTGTGTCTTCGTGACTGGCCTTTGAATGAAAGATACACTTGTTGTGTGTGTGTGCGAGTGTGTGTGTGTGTGTGAGATGTCAGTGGAGGCTCGTCTGTGTCGAGCTGGGAGGACGAGTCTGTGTCTGCGTGAGGTCTGACAAACAGAAAATTCAACTTAATTGATAAAAATGTTTTTCTTTTTGTGTCTTTGTTTGTGTGACACCTCAAAAACATCACAGGAAACAGAGACAGAATATAGAAGTAAGAACTAAAACAGAGACGAAGCCCAACGAGAGCTTTTTAAAGTGTGGGCTTTGACCAGAGGACCTTCAGGCCTGCAGCATTTCCCTCCTGTGTAAAAAGACTAAGACTGGATTCACATGTGACCTTCTGTGGGGTTGGTTTGTTACCCATCAGGCCTTTCAGCAGAGCCAATCTGCACCACCTGACCAAGGAAAACCAGCACCAACCAACCCGAACCAACCCGAGCCCAAACCGTGAACCCGCAGAGTGGCGAGCTGACCAAGAGACGAACCGTTCCAGCAGACGATCTTCACTGCTGAATGGAAGCGAAACACGCAGCCTTTCGTTATCAAAGACACGAACTCTCACTCCTTTCATCTCTCTGTGGCTCAAACAAACTGCATGTGCGTGCGAAGCCTTCAAAGCCTCCCAAAAAAAATCCGGAAAAGGTGCAGTGTGATTTCACTCAGGACAGGATGACAAATACTAATATTTTTGTAATCTTTTCGTGTGTGTGTTCAGTCACACTTCGCTGGCTGCTTTGACTCAGAGGTGCAGTTTGATTGATCACAGACTGGGATTTATGCTGTTCCCAGTTCATCCAATTTAACACTTGAAGGGCTCAGCAGCTTCACTGTGGACAGATCGGATCAATCCGTCCCCGCTGAGACGTCCTGAACAGAACTAACAGAATCACAGACAGAAAGGTCCCCCAGGAGACAGGACCCTGACCCGCTTTGTCTCCAGGTCCACTAACACCAGAACCAGGGTGGCTTTTTGATTGGTTCAGTTCGGTTTGAGTTCAGTCCAAATCTGAACTGACTTCACCTGCTGAGCCTGTGATGATGGAAAACAAACCTGATATTTATGTTAGTTTCATGTGTCAACGTGAAGAAGGTCTGATGTTTTCAGCTTCATCGTTTATTCACCTTCCACGAGTCACTTTGGTTTGCATTCACACGTGAAGTTAAACACGCGTCAGCCTCAGTCAAACGACGTCGTTTCCGAGCGTGAAACATTTGCACGTTCACGATTGTGTTTATGACATCATTGCCAAAAATCCTTCTTCTTTATTCTGCGATATTAGCCGTCACGCTTCCTCAGCGTGTTGTGCTCGTGTCCATGGTGTCGCTTGTGGAGTGAATGAAGACAAAGTCTCCCACCAGCAAACAGCCTGAGATGATTCCTGTTGTTTTCGTTGTTGAGGGCAGCAGCTTTATCTGCTTTCTCCTGTGTTTCCCGGCTGAGGAGGACGCGCTGCATATCAGGACCGTCTTAAATCAAACGCAGCGAATCCCTGGCAGGTCAATTACTGCCTGACCTTGTGAGTTCAAAGTTAAACACAGAGTGAATCACAGTGCTGACGGCTGACGCTGCGGGATCAACGTCACTTCTGTGATTTATCAGAAGTGAAACGAAGGCTGTTAAAAAGTGTCTTTTCTCCCTTTAACTCCATCACAATGCGAGCGTGGATACTGAGAGGCTGCACGAACGTGACAGACTGAAACCGAAGGACTTCACAAAATCATTTTGATGATCTCATCTGACTCTGTATGTATAAAAATCAGATTTTTTCTCCTCCCTGACAATCAGCACCGGCCCCAAAAATCCACTGCTGGTCAGCTGAACCGGCCGTGAACCACAGAGGCAGGAAACCAGAAGAAGACGCACATGAAGAAGTTCTTGTGTCGTTCTGAAAGACAAGCAAACCTTTTGTCTTTCCTGTCCACACACCGTTTGCCTTCAGTCCTCCAATCAGGTGCAGACTGCAGTCCTAAACGGTCCAAAGGTGTCACTGCAGACATAAAGCTTTCCATCGGTCTAAAAGGGACTATGACTCTGTATTTTGTCAATTAAAAATATGTCTGAAGAGAGTTTCTTTGTGTTTGCCTTCACCTGTATCACAGGTGTTCTGAAGCTGGACGAGGTTATTACAGGGCAGTCACGGCTCGGTGCTTTCTGTCAGGAGAGCAGTTAAGGCATTATTAGAGAGGGATGACGAGCGTGCGTGTGCGTGTGCGTGTGTGTGTGTGTGTGTGTGTGTGAGACAAGGGGAATTTTCCGCTTCAGGTGTCACCCACTTGTTTATCAAAGTGTCTGTAATCAAACTGCCTCCACCAGAAGACGGAGCCGCCGTCGTCTCTGAGTCCTGATCGCACTAACTGGTCTGTCTGTTCGCAGGGTTTGGCTCCTGAAGAGAGTCCACATCCTGCACACTTTCGTCCTGTGACAGACGTGTCGTCCTGCTGAAAGGCAGTCTGTGACCCTCGACGTCGCCGGGGGCCCTGTGCGTGTCAGTGGAGCCTTCAGGGGCCCCTCCCGATGGGAAACACGCCTTCTGTCTCATTTTTCAGGTGCCGCTGAGAAGCACCTCTGCAGTCTGACATTTCTGTGTCACGTCGTGTTTTCAGCATTTAAAAGTCACAGCAATCAAGGTCCTACAGACTTATGCTCACGGGGACACAATTTTAGTACAAAAGAACCTCGTGTTATTTTCTTTTATATGATGTCCTGAGTGTAGGCAAAGCTGCTATGTCTGTCCGAACTTACAGTCGTTTTGTTCACACGAATGTCGTACACTGAAGCATTTCTGAGAGCGCCTGGACGACCTTTTCCTCCGTACACGAGTCCATTAACTGAACATCTCTTCAGACTGCGTGTTTGCTTTGTCGTGGTTCATCTCATCCCACCCGACAGGAAGCCAGCTGGTTTATCAGTTTAACTTAAAGTTAGCAGTTAGCTGGTGTGAGCTGCTGCTGCGACGCCTTCTGAGTCTGCAGAGTCTCCAAACGAATTATCAAGACACTCAGCGATTCCAGCTGTTTCCTCCTTTGTTTCCAAATAAAATCCCTGTGTGTGTGTGTGTGTGTGTGTGTGCGCGCGCTGAGCTACAGCCAACACACACACGCTCACACAGGGTCAGGGTTGGCTGAGGATCTCAGGGCATCTGGGACCTGGATTAGAAGCTCTGACAGAGAGATGGAGGAGGGATTACTCTGCCTGCCTCGTTTCAGCCTTCCTGCCTCCGTTTGTTTGCACACCTCAGAGAGAAGAAGAAGAAGAAGAAGAAGAAGAAGAAGAAGAAGAAGAAAGACTGAGAGGGACTTGAACGTGTCGGCCTGAATGTCTGCTCCACTGCTGGAAAACAACAACAAAAGAGAACAAACAAAGCAAATCTAACAAACAGCACAAATCAAAGTGTTTGAAAGCAGGAGCGACTGGAGATGATCAGCGACACCAACGAGGAAACAGGAAGCTGTGAGAGTCAGTCTGCACGTCACCGTAGTTTATCAGTGTTTATGTCATCCTCCTCTTTGTCTCTGATTACAGAGTGTTTCCACACAGAACCGGCAATTCTGCAGAACCTTCAGTGAAAACATGTATTTATGTATAATACCAGCGTTTTTAAATTCTGTGCGTGGTTCAGGTTAGGGACAGACTGTGGTTAAGTTTGTTAGAAAGGAGATGAGTTCCAGCCTCCTGCGCGTCCACGCGTGGATCATTTAAACATGAACGTGTGTTGATTCCTCATCTGACGTACAGTCACATAAAAGACAGAAGTGTTTGCTTTGGTGTGTTTCCTTTTCTGTTGAGTCATGAGAAACTCACTTAAACCCATTTTGTGATGAGATAAATAAAAACATGTCTGGACAAAAGTCATGCAGATGGTTGACTGTTTGAGTCACGTGTTACAGCAAATCGAAAAGTTTTACTCCACACATGAACGACTCTGCTTGAAGTGTGTGTATGCTGTCCTTATCGCAGGACTGTGATCAGATCACACACTCAGTCTGAGTGTTAGAAAATGATCAAATCTCTTGCTCCTCAAGTCGACTTTGCTCTGCGAAACGTGAATCTCATATCACTTGATCAGGTCTAATTCAGCCCGTCATTATTACAGCGTTTCACTGTGCAACCAAGCAGCAGAAGTTTTATTTCCTCACGGCAAACATGAATGTTAATATTTGCAAATTCTTCTGCATCCAAACTAAATTCCTGTAGGATGCTGCTGTTTTTCTTTTCCACAACAGTTCTGTGAATAACAACTGAAAGAGTGTGAAGCTGCTTGAATGAGGCTGCTGGCATTTAATTACTTTCCGGCGTGCCAGATGAATAGTTTGCCAGGCTTGTGTTGCCTGCTGAGGGGCCGAGGGGCTGAGGTTTTATCGCTCCTGATCACAACAGACTTTACCCTTCGCTAACCGTCGTCAGCATCACAGTGCGTATTAATCAGCAGAGCTGAGGCCAAAACAAGCTGGACAAGGAGGTTTGGGCATCCTGACGACAGTGAACGCAGCACGCCGGGAGGATCTGTGTGCCTCCCTCTACAGAAGTGAGGCCAGAGCTTTCAGGTTCAGATCCAAAAGTGAGACGACCTCATTCATAGTAATGTAAACACCTAAAATGCAGCCTCACTCAGCAGTATGTTGAAGAGCTCTAACGCCAGTGCCATCGCTTGGAAACACTTTGAAAACTGCCGTCAGAACCTCATCTGCATCCTCGACTTGAGTGGGTTCAGACAATAAAGAGCATCTGCTGAATAATGAAATCCGAGCTGGATGCTGATGTGCGTGCAGACTCTGGAGCCTTCAGTAACGTAACGAAGTCACGGCACACTGAGAGAAGCCAGCGTGTGTTGAATACTGAACCACAGGGGAAATGTGGCTAAAAACCTCTAAAACAAAGCAAAGCAAAAACAGGAAAGTGAAAGATTAACGCAATGAGAAAGATTTATGTTAACAACAGGCCAGGGTGTAATGACCAACCTGCAGATGCAGAGCAGAAGGGATCAGAGGTGCGTTTCGTCCACGCTGCCCGAGCTCGACTCTCACCGGCTGCGCTGAATGCAAACGAAGCCGAAGCCTGCAGCCGCTGGTTGCAGCTGATGACATCAGAGAGCTGCAGAAGGAAAAACATCCAAAGAAGAAACTCTGGATGTCAGAGGAGGTTCGAGGGCAGAATGATCAGAGAAGACAGCAGGACTGCAGCTATTGATTATTTTCATCATCAATAAATACATTGATTATTTTATAGTCGTGGCCTAGAGGTTGGAGAAGCGGCTTGTGATCGGAGGGTCACCGGTTCGATTCCCCCACCGGACGGGCAGGAAAAATTTGGGTGTGGTGGAGTGATTAATGCAAAAAAACTGCTCCCTCCCCTCCATTAGCCGGCTGATGGGCCCTTGAGCAAGGCACTTAACCCCCCAATATGCTCCCCGGGCGCTTGATGCTGCCCACTGCTCCTGTGTGTGTTTCACTGCATGTAATTTGCCGGGTGTTGCATGTGTGTGTTCAACTAAGGATGGGTCAAATGCAGAAGACGAATTCAGTGTGTGTATGTAAAAATATATATACTGCCAATAAAGTTGATTCTTCTTCTTCTATTTTCACTACTAATCTTTCCATCAAAAAGTGATGCAAATGAAACCCAAAGACCTTTGTGAAGCTGGTACAACCACACGTTTCACAGTTTTAATTAATCGACTATCAAAAAATAGCTGGCGACTAATCTTCTTTCTTTGTCACTTCTTCCATTTCTGTTGCACTCGGCAGAGCAGAGATGTCACCTTAAGTCGGCGTGGGGAGACCGCGGGACGGTCGCTCTGTGCACAGTTTAGGTTAAGATCTGGAAGTGAAGAGTCCAAACAGGAGCCAAGAGCTGCTGCGTCCTCTGTCCCAAATAGTCTGACTCTCGGAGTCACTCTGAATCAAACAGGATGACAGGAAATACATCAAGACATCCACAGAGGACACCGCCAGGGACAGGGACAGAGCACAGGACAAGATGGCAGCTGTTCTTCTCCCTGCCGAGTGCTCACTTTAATGTACTCGTGGAAGGTTTGGCTCCAGTTGAACCATTCAGAAACTCAGAGTCCTTCATAAAAAAGAAAAGGAAAGAAAAGAATGTGTGTGTCGACTTTCACCTCAACGCCAACGACCACATTCACCACAGCTGACAAATCGCCTTCCAGTGCAATATTCCCCCGCCGGAGTCTCTGAAGGTTCGCTCTCATCTCTCAGCCGGTGGTTTTTCTGTTAGGTCATACCACAAGCTGTCGAGAAAACGCTCACCATCGAGCCAAATCGAATAAAAGTCTGCTCACTTTATCAGCTAAAGGGTGTGCAGGAAATGCAAACGGCTCCACGAGGGCACGTCACGGGGAAAAATGACGCAATCTCCCACAGGTGAGACTGAAAGCCTGCAGCATCATACAAAGACTGCATCAGCTCAGCTTTGGACCAGGACTCCCAGTGCTGAGGACGTAGGAAGACATGAGCAGGGACAGTTTTGACACCTTTGGACGGCAGAAATGTTCTCCTCAAACTTTAGTTTTCATTTTTGAAAAAAACCCACACAGCGAATGAATCGCCGCCTCATTCATCTCATTCTCGCCCTCAAACCTCACGAGAGGTGAGGTGTTCCAGGAAGTCAACGATGGCAACGAGTTGATGAAAAGAGAGTTTGGACAGCAAGAATTTATTTCCAAAGTCAAAGTCTGAATGTTTAGCTGATTTCAACAATCCAGATGAGGAAACAACAGCACAGTATCCTTAGCAAAGTATGAATCATTTACACACCAGATTCTGTAAGCACATGGACCAGGTTTGAATAGCAGATTTCCCCTTTAAGGACATCATTTACTGTCCCGTTCCAGCAGCTGATTCAAGGTGAACCCAGCAGTGTTGAGTGAGACGGAGGCAGCGCCTCCCATTGACCTCCGGATCAGGAGGCCTTGAGTGAAGCAGCGTGAGATCAATAGGCACATCTGACTGGGGGAGGTCAGTGACATACGATGACATACGACTGCCTTTCAAATGAACAGTCAGAGGTGTGCAGCATCACAGCAAACCAGCAGACAAAGGGCACAAGAAAATTTGTTTTGTTTTATCTCTCCTGAAAGTTTCAGAAAGCAGAGAGGTCCTTCTGCGGTCGTACTGTCAGCAGTGCGGCGTGTCGCTGACAGCACAAAGCATGAAATGTGTTATTGATCCGAGTGCCCCTTTGACACAGAAATGTGTGGACAGTCGAAGAGCTGCAGCCGGTGAATCCACTCACGAACTGGTCAAGTGAGGAGGCAAAGCAATAACACGGCGTGACGATGAGTTACGACATGAAAGTGAGTCCTGCCTTTGACTTTTTCTCCTTCATGTTGTGCTGCTCATGATTTACTGTCCAGTCAGTCTGTCAGTGAGCAGAGCGAACCTCAGAACATTCAGACATTCAGAACATCACCTTTGTCTTCTGTAACTTCTGACCTGCTGCCGTTAAACAAACCAGTTTGTGTTTGAGGAGGTTTGATGAGACTGGATCAGTGCAGCTTGTTTACTGTGTGCTGATAACACACTGACGGTGATTAATGGGATAAAACTGATGATTTTAATTTAGCTTTTGACTGAAACTCGTCACGATGCCTCAAGTAGTTAAGAAAATAGTTTTTTGCTTTAACTGTCATCTTTAATTGCACAGTTCCTTACTGGACTTCTCAGTCTGAGGAATCATCAGAAATGCTTTTTAATCTGCTTTTTTAACTTGTTTGTTTAAAAACGCTCATAGCAGACTATGGAGCAGAAGTATTAAATGGAAACAATGAAGTACAAATACATCAAGACACTTTCCATCACTGGTGATTTTAACACTGAACGTAATCACATTTTGTCCTCAGCTCGCTCGTGTCTCAGTGTCGTGTTGCCTTCACAGTCTGTTACAGTCTGTCAGCTGCTTGTGATGATCACAGTGCGATTGGTCACTCCGCCACAGTTTCGTCTTTTCTGCTGTAACTGCTCCGACGTTCACCCAGTTTCACCTCGTCTGCTGCCTCTCAGCGTCCCTCATCACCTCCAGCAGCGAGTCAGAATCGAGAGCATCGACAGATTACGCGCAGCAGGCTGCAGCATATGGGATTACTGATATTCCCCTCAGTGGCTCTGATGTAAAACAGATTGGGTCACAGCTCAGAGAAGCAGACACAGTGCACTCAGGGTTTTTGTTGCCAGTATTTTTTGAATCCAACTCTGACAGATTATATTCCATGACCTTCATGTTTACGCCATAATATCCTCAAACCTCAAGTCTTCCGACTCATCGTCATCAAACATTTCCGACATAATGAAAGTGGAGCTGCAGCCTCCTCCGGTCTGACTGAGGAAGAGTTCAGACCAAGTCCTAAAACACAGCAAAGTGCAGACATTATTCTTATTCATAAGAAGAGCAACTTTTACATTTTGACAAGCACAAACCTTTACTCCCAGCAGCATCTTTCACACCCGATTCATTAATATACAAAACAAATGAAATATACGCATATACATCAGATACGCTGGCTACAGTCTAAAAGTACATAAAACTCATACAAATAAAGATATCATGCTAAAATATTTCTGTGGTAACCTATATAATCACCTGTATGAAGCATTCTGGAGTAAAAGTATATGATATTAAATGTATTGAAGTATCAAAAGTGCAAGTGAAAGTAAATTATTCATGTATTTACTGTATGCCAGGGGTTGACAGATTATCACCCTGACCAAATATCAGATATTTGTCACTTTTCAAAGATCAGAATGATGATCATTTTTATACATTCATAATTTACGTATAAATTTATATAGTTTTTTATAAGCCTACCAGTGACATAAAATTCATTTAAAAAGCACTCCTTCTGATGCACCAAACGTCAAAGTATTGGAAGTTATCAAATAAATGTAAGCTGTTCTACTCAGAGCTCCCCCTGCAGGCCTGGAGGACTTTCAGAGTGTTTTTCTGTTCCGTTTGGTTTTGACTTTGCATCGTTTCTGTATCTGCAGCGTGTTTGCTGTTTCTGTATTGGTTTTGTCTTTCTGCAGCACGTCTTTTAAAGTTTATAGCATGTTTATCTTGTTGTGTTTCTGAGGCTTCGAGATGTTTCTCCCAACCTAAATGTTTTGGGCTGCTGTGTTGCATTTCCCCTTGCCAACCGCTGTGGAAATAGGATCCAAATGCTCCTATCAGACCCTGATGTGGAAGCATGCTGGCATCATTAACCATCTTCAGCTGTTCTCTGCTCAGATCGAAGTGAAGAAACAAAAGGTGAAAAGACGAACATGAATGCAATAAGTGAGTTTATTTGGAGCTCATACAAAGCAGCGGCAAACCCAAACCAACGAGCATGTTTGCCCAAAAGCTTTCAGGACAAACACAACAAGTTACCAGCTCATTCAGCAGCTGTGACTGAACACAGCAGGCAAACAAAACAGAAATAAGAAAAGAGTTTTGCTGAGATACGACGTTCTCAGAGGTCACACTGTAAAAATCACTGAAACAAGTGCAGATTTTATATTCTGTTTCCACCAATTACATCAAATAGAACTGTGTAAAAGTAAAAGAATATTTATGTGAAAATTTCTTTTCTACAAAATACCAAAAACACCCTGACAACTCACCGAGAGCAGCTCAGTCAGCTCAGGACATCTTTTCATTTCAGCACCATCTGTGATTTGAAATCTAACATTATAGTATTTCAATTTTTGTGTTTTAAATTGAGAACGCCCAAAAAATGTGAAATTATAAAATAGATTAGCTTCAGAGTGCCAGCACTGTTGGATACGATGAACAGCCACGAGCAGAAGCAGAGGATGGGAGAAGCGCATCACTGGCCACTTTGGGCAGTGGAGGAAGTGGTGGCCTTCTTCTTCATCACCCTCCTCCCAGGCTGTCTGGGGACGGCGGCTGGAGCCGCAGCCGGAGCGGCGTTGGCGTTGCTGGCTTGGCCGGCCTTAACCTCGTCGATGAAAGTTTCTATGGCGGCGAACTTCTCGGTCAAGTCGCCCAGGTGAGCTTTGAGGGCGTTGAACTCCTTGTAGAGGTCGTCCAGGGCCTCAGACAGAGGCTGGATCCTGAACAGATGACACATTAATGCGTGAACATCTCAACATAATGGTTCTCATTACTTTAAGAAAGTTTCTTGTAAAATATTTCAGTGCTATTGATTTAGTGGTGTTTCAACTTCAACTTGAGTTTTTTAGTGGCAGTCAAATGTGACGACTGAGGAAGACATCCTGAATGAAGAGGCGGTACAGGAGGAGGAGACAGCAGAGTTTTGTCATGAGTGAAATAAAACAGTCTGAGTGCTGAGGGTCCCCGCAGGAATTTGGTTTATCCCTCAGGCTGGAAATAAATTTGGAGACTTTGTTTGGTTCACTCTGTGGTCGACGCAACCATCAGAAACTGCAGCTGAAACTGCAATTTAAAAATCAGAATAGCAACATGTCGTCTTGCAGAGTGAGAGAAACCCACTCGAGTTTTCCACAAGGAAATCTGGTGCTTCCTGCCTCTCGCCACAGTTTAGAGGACGAGACGTCATTATGGTCCGCTGGTTACATAAACAGTACAGGGGCGGCCATGTCTCAGGGATATTCTCTGCCTTGTTTTCTTTTCCTTTGGCCTCTCAGTTTTTCCTCTTCTCCCTTTTTCTTTGTCCATTTCTGTTTCTGCTGCACAGTCGACAAACTTTGCTCTAATAAGGATGTAATTATAAATCTGCTGTGATGAAAAACTGGATTTACAGTTTAAATCGTGTATCAGTCAACTGTTTTATGTTTACATATTTATGAAGTCAGTCGTGATGTTTATTTATTAAGACAATCAAACACCTGCTGATCAATAAAATCGATCAGCGGCGTCTGGCTCTTTGACCACACTTGTGTGACGGTAGAGGCTGCCTCTCCTGTACCTGGCGTAGTCCGGCAGGAGCGACTGGTGGTCGTTCTGCAGGAGTCCTTTCATCTGGTTCAGGATGTCGAACCTCCAGTTGTCCAGGACCTGAGTCAGGTTGGACACGCCTCGCATGTTCACCCTATCAGCTGGAACGACGAGGACACATTTACTGTTACTGCACCAAAGATCCATCAGAACACTTTCAGAGTCGTCTTTAGGCAAAGCTCAATTAATTCAACTACGAGTTTAATGATACAGTGATGCAGTTGTTCCTTAAATTACTAAAAGATTATTATAGTTACTAAGTTGAGAGGTAGCTGAGATCTATGTAGCTGCAGGCAGGATCTGACTAGCCTAGCTTAGCATAAAAACCGATGGCTATTTCCTGTCATCTAGTCGTCCAATAATGTTTGTGTTTATGCATTTATATGAAGAAGGAGGCAACCCACAAAGTAATCAGGGTGAATCATTTAGATGGCACCATTTTCAGGCTGATTGGTTGATGCCAAACCAAATGAAATTTCAGCTTGGGCCTGTCAATCCTGATTGGAAAGTTAGGTTTCATTGGTAAAACCACAACAACTAAAGAGAACAGGACAGTCACGCTCTGAGCGGCGAGGGTGCAGTGTCATCTTTCACCTCTAGCTTTGACATCACCATGATGAGCCCTGAACTTGACCTTTGACCCAGAGTAAACAGAGAGTAATCTGGGTGCTCACAGCCATCCCTGTAGTTCCACTCATCGGTGGTGGTGGTGGTCGAAGCCGGGCGTCGCCTCTGGGCCAGCACCGTTACCGCGGCAACAGCCAGCAAAAGCAGCAGCACGCTCAGTTTGGGGGTCATGATGAGAGCAGCACCTGGTGGACGGAAAACGGACGAGGTGTGGAGAGAGGACGTTAACGGTGATAATGCTGCTCCATGTCTGCTCAGTGTGTACGCACGTCACTGTGCGCTCATGCAGGGGACCCCTTCCTAAGAGAAATATAACTATAACATCCGTGTTCACTCTGGTCACCAGAACAAAATATTGGCACAGACCACAAATATGGTGAGATGTTCAACCAACCGTCAGACTGGATCATTGCAGCAACCGTTGGGACATTTTGTCACCATCTTTGTGGGTCCAAATCGGGTGTTTTTAACAAGCCAATCAGTTACTGTTTTACTTACTGATCGATTTTAGGCATAATTGCCACTTTTTGTTTAATGAAGGTTTCAGCAAGCTCTGAATCTTCAGAGTCAAAGGCATTTGGTACAAGTGGTACAATTAAATCATGAATGTCTTCATGAAGTCTCCCCCCACTGTGGCTGAAGTGCATGATATCCTCTCAGTCCTGTATGCCAGTCTTTATTTCAGTCTTATAAATATTGTTGTGTGCAGCTGGGATTACACCACACCCCAGCACGGCGTTAAACCTCGTGCGGCTTCGCTACCACTGTGGCTATCACTCCTAATGAAGCCGAGTGAAAGGAAATCTAACTTTTCTGAGTACAAACTTGTAAGTCATTCAGGCGTGTCAGATGCTGGAACAGGAGAAGAAGCCCTGAGGCTAAACTCGCAGCTCCCGCCGTCAGCCTGCATTAAGGAACGAGTCTGAGCGGCAGTCAGAGAGCTGATCCACACAGCGGCCTGAGCTGCACAGACATGCCCAGTACGACCCACCTCAGCAACTTCACACCCACGTGATCTCTCACACACACCTGCAATAACACACACAGGCTGAGGTAGACTATACACTCTGTCATCTCGACACGTGTGTTTAAATTTCACATATTTGAAACCTGGGGCTCAGATCAAGTTAGGATGGATTAGGATCAAAACATCCATACTTCACTTCTGTTCATCTGTTAGTCAGGTTGAGCAAGAGTCTTTTTTACTTCGTAAAAAGCACGTGTACTTATACCTACGCTCCTTTACCAAGTACATGGTGGCAGTAATTACACATGTGATGAGGAAAAATACTCACTCGGCTGCTGATTGATGTTTATTCATTCAAGTGTGTGAAAAACTTCTCTTACTCTCGTGATCAAAACCACTGATCTGTGGCTGAGCTCTGAAGCTGTTCTGTAAATTGTGCTGAGCCAACCCTAATTAATTGATTAGTTTTTAAAGATCAACACCTTTTTTTGATTTTTGATTGGGGTCTTGTTGTAGGATTTGTCAACAGCCTTATCCTTCAGCGCCATGAAAGCTTGTTGTATTCGAGTGAACGCACCCTGCAGGTTTGTACACTCTCACAAACAACCACATCTGCTTCTCCTCCGCGGGTTTCCTCTAAAGAATCTGCACATGTTTAAGCAACCGAATTCTCATCAGTTCTAACCAGGTTCAATCTGGCAACCGTGAAATAAGTTTGGGCCGCACAGTGAAAAAAGGCACACGGAAGAACTGCAGAATTTCACAGAATCGTTCAATATTTAAACAGGAGCTGCCTGATTCACATTCATGCTCAACAGTAATAGACTCCCATTCAGTTTCATCTCCAGTACGCATCACAGTTTTGTGGAGCCCACAGAGCCATTTAAGCAGCACGGAAAGAAGAAGCGCTTTTCACCTCAGCGATTTCAGACTCTGTTTCACAACCACCTGTTTTAACGTTGTTGTGGTAACATTTAAAATAAAGATAAAGAGCAGCAAAATCAATAAAAAATAAAGTAAAAGTACATTAATCTGACGGAGATGCTGCTCTCGGCACATCCCTGTGTATTAATGGTGTGTTTACCTGTTGGTTTGTAGCTCCTCTACGGCAAAGCTTCCCAAGAGTCCCAACAGAAGGCAATGACAGGCAGAAAGGCAGAGAGAGAGAGGAAAACACACACACCCCTGCTGCACACAAGCATGCATCCACATGCATACACACACACATGCACAAAACCCACTCTCGTTTCACACACATGCGTACAGAAGCACACACACACACACACACACAGCAGCTTTCTCTTTCCCCATCATTATGGAGGCCTGGTGGTCAGCACAGTGTGGTTTAGGTTTGAGGCAAAGCTCCAGCACCTTGGTTGGTTTCATCTGTTTTGGTCACTGTGTGTGGGAGTGTGGGAGTGTGTGTTCATTTCTGTGACCCTTGGATGAGGTCATGTCCTGGATCCTGAAAATATGAGCTCATTGGTGTATTAACCAGTCTGTGCTTGTGCTCTGAACTGTTTCATAACGCCACTTTGTCGGTCCGATTATTCATGTAAGGAAACCATCTCGGTGTCTTTTTAATGTG
Source organism: Scatophagus argus (assembly GCF_020382885.2). Lineage (NCBI taxonomy): Eukaryota > Metazoa > Chordata > Actinopteri > Scatophagidae > Scatophagus > Scatophagus argus. The sequence continues at coordinate 21,724,244 of NC_058508.1, forward strand.
TCATTGTAGAAGTAATTCATTTTACAGGTCAAAAAGCATGCACCTAAAAAAATAAATAAATGACAATAAAAATAATAATGACGGTGATGATGCTAACAAGTATGTAACACAATTTAAAAAATAAAAGGTTGTGTCGTGTAGATTCATCCTCCTGCACGATTGGCTGTTACACGCGTCTGTCTTTTCTGTCATTTCCGGTCTTTTCCGTTGCTTAGTAACAGCTCCATTCGATCAAGCTAACTATGTGCTATATGTAAGAATTCAAGAATACACGACATTTCAAGTAATTTGTCACCTTTAAAACGACTCGTTTGGAGTCATGACGGCTATAAAAGATGGCGAGTACACGGCTACAATCTACAAACTGGTGAGAATGCTGTTGTTTTAGCTGAGATTAGCCGCCGTGTTGCGCTAGCGTCGACAAAGCAGATAACGGGAACTCCTTTCAAAAATCGCTAAGTTTAGTGTTTTCTGCTTACTGCCAAACATAGCCCTGTTACCTCACTGACAACACCTCTCAGAAATTGTGAGGAATTGCTGATGCATTCGGCATACAGAACCTTTAGAAAGCTCCTAATTAATTTGATAAAACTTTCGCAACGTGCTGCCTAATTACTACTCCTGACGCATTCCTCAGTGTTGTCGTTGCTGGGATCACGGAATGGTCAGCTTAAATTATGCTTGTTGAATTGTTGGTAAACGACAGCTGGTAGCGTTTTCCCAGAGCTACTGGAAAACAGAAATTCAAGTGAGAAAGACCATCACAGCTCTCATCTTTTCTAGATTAAAGACGGCCAGTATGTGGAGGCGATTCACATCCTGAACGGCCAGCTTCAGAAACACACCAAGGTGAGTGTGGAATAGTTCTGTTCGTACACTGTAGTCCAGGTGAGTTTCTGAGATGTCTGCAGGTCTTTCATAGCCCTTATTTTGCACACGCTGGGGCTATAAAGTAATTAAACTGTCTTAAATTTTAATTGAATGTACTGGAATGATGAACCAGAGCTGATATGACTAATCGATATATTGACGCATTAGTCGATGACAGAAAATAAATCTGCAATGATTTTGATTATTGATTAGTCATTTCAGTAAGAGAAAAATAATCGTTAGTTGCAATTCTTTTTTTAAACGAGACACTGAAAAGGGTGAAAGCGGTGTTTCTGGTTATCCATACAACAACTGTGTCTTTCAATTGTGTCCCAGTCCAGGGCAGCGCTGTCTCTGCTGGGCTACTGCTACTATCACATCCAGGATTTCAGCAGCTCTGCAGAGTGCTACGAGCAGCTCACCCAGCTGCACCCGGAGGTGGAGGAGTACAAGGTGTACTACGCCCAGTCGCTGTACAAAGCGGGCGCTTATCCTGAGGCCACCAAGGCCTCCTTCATGCTCGACAACCCCAGCAGTCACACCAAGGTTCTCTCTCTCGCACACACACACACACTCACACACACACACATCACTTTTGGGGACATTACATAGACTTCCATTCATTTCCTGGAGGCTTAACCACCATCTAACGATAACAATAAATAGGCTGATTTTTTTACTTTTTGCCAGCTTCATCAGTGTCAGGATGTGCTGCTTTTCTTTGTCATTTGTGACAGTAAATGAAAAGTCTTTGGGTTTCAGACTGCTGGTTGGACAAAAGAAGCAACTAGAAGATGTGTGTTTGGGCTCTGGGAAACTGTGATGATAAATTTTCACAAGTTTTTGACATTTTATACATTAGACATTTAAAGCATTATTTGAGAAAATAATCCTAAGATTAATCAGTAATGAAAACATTTATTGTTTGCAGTCCTACAGGGTTCAGATAAGCTTGAAAACTTTGTATTTCCATAAAGCCGACTTTTCAGCTGCTTTGTTTTATAAGCCAATATTTGGGTGCAGGTGATTCATCACAGCTTCAAATTTGCAATTTAACAACTCCACCTTATTTACACTGACATTTTTTCACTCTGTTCCCTCCATCTGTTCTGCACTTTCCATCACTGGGAGCTGTTGTTCAACAGAAGTGCTCTAACAAATGCATATGGGCCATCAATGCACAACCAATGAAATAAAGCAAGAAGAAATCTGTTCAGCTCAGCAACACAGAGCACATTTTTATTCACAGAAAGTCAGAAACGATGCTGTCATTAAATGGATTTTAACGTGTCAATATGATAAAATCAAGTTGAAACATTATGTATTATGTGTGTTATGTTCACAGAAAACGTTTAAACTAATCATGAGAAAACACCTAAATGAGTTACAGGCGATCAGACTTTGGATCAGAGACTGCAGTTCATTTTTGTGCCCCAAAGTCAAATCAGTCCTTGGCTCCTCACATCGTGTCCCTGTTCCACCTTCACTTTATCATCTGTCTCTGTCTCTGTCTCTGTCTGGCACAGATGCTCAAACTGCAAGCCTGTATCAAATACTGTGAGGAAGATTTCTCTGCTGCCAAGGTGACGAACTCTCTCACGTTATCAGTTAATACAAATTATACTGTTTCTCCTCAGTGTGGTGGCCCTTTGGATTATTAGTTTCTGCTGTCAAACACACACATACATTCATTTTCTTCTGAGTCTCTCACTCTGTGTGTGTGTGTTGTGCAGTCACTGCTGGAGCAGCTGTCCCAGGACGACCCAGACTACGTCTACAATATGGGCTGCTTGCTTTACCAGGACGGCAAGTATGAAGAGGCATGCAGGAAGTTCACGTCTGCCATGCAAGTGCTGGGATACGTACCTGGTAATCATCTGAGACACACACACAAATACACCTGAATATGTGCATCTGCCGTGGGCCTGTGGATGTCTTTGAAAATGTGTGTGTATGTAAATAACTATATAAATGGCAAAGACAAAGGAAAGATGCCGTCTATGCAGAACTTTTTAACTCTGTGATATACTTAAAACTGTGACACCGCTGACTTTGGTTGCGGGACAGGATGCATCTTCTTGTGCTTCTTGAAAGCTGAATAAAAAATACAGATGTGAAGGGGACACATATGAAAATACACTGTGTCTCCTCAGGATGACAAATTGCCAGAGAACATGAAAAACTGTGAATACTGAGATTTGAAGTTGTGCTGTATGAATAAATTAAATTCAAAGACAAGTTCACTGGGCTCCGACTGGGATCGGCTTCACAAACCGACTGTACCATTAAAGCTCATGTTGGTTTCTTTGTGTCTCTGCCCTTCTGTCCGTCAGCGTTGTCCTACAACATCGCCTTGTGTTACTACAGCTTGAAGAACTACCCTCAGGCCCTCAAGTACATCGGAGAGATCATAGAACGAGGCATCAGAGAACATCCAGGTTGTCCTTTGACCATTTTCAATTTGGACTTTTAAATAGTCTGGTTTCAGCCAATGGTACCTCACTGGTCTGTTTGTGTTACGTTATGTGACAACGTTTCTCACCTTTGTCTGCGTGTTAGAGCTGAGTGTCGGCATGACGACTGAGGGAATCGACGTCCACAGTGTGGGCAACACGCTCATACTGCATCAGACGGCCCTGATCGAAGCTTTCAACCTCAAAGCTGCCATTGAGTACCAGCTAAAGAACCGTAAGATCCTCATTCAGCATCTCTGTGTCCTCTGGAACAGGAAACACCTCACATAAAGGAGGAGGGATAGCAGGATAGCAACAGTAGGACTGAGCATTGCCTGCAGAAACACAATACAAAAATGCACTTAACACAAAATTAAAACACACTTGTGACTTTTTAAAAACAAACATTTTTTATTCGCTTTCACTGAGCGCAGTGATCACATTCACGTCTTGGACTTACAGAAAAATCAGGTCACTTTCACAGAGCAGAATTTTCCCAGCTTGTAGATGTAACCACAGAAACAGAGCTGATAGAAAGAGATGAGATTCACCTGCGAAGGAACTTGAAGAGACTCCTTTTATCTTCTAAGGCAGAGTTGTCTTCCCTCCTCAGTCCTCTGCCACATAATCAAACTGAGGCTGTGGGGATTCACATGAGCTTAAAGGGCTTTGAGGAAGTCCTGATCGCCTCGTGGTTAAGAGACTTCCCATATAACCACGAAATTAAAATTCCTCCTCCTAAATTCTTCTCTTTGCATGTTTCTTGTCTGCATCTGTCTGTTCAGGCAAAAAAGAAAAGATAAATAGTACTGAGAAAACAACACTGAGGGCTTCAGGGATTAGACAAAAGATTATTTGGTTATCATTTAGAGAAAAATCAATCCATCCAACTCTTTCATCGGTCTTCATCTCATCTAATCGCTCTGTGGTTTAGTCTGTCTGTTTATCCATTTGTTTAATTACATCTTCTCGAAGAATCACACCTTAAATGTGGAGATTTTGACCACAGGTGGCGCTACGAGGCAACAGAGAGGAGGACTGAAAGCTGCTGAACACTGATGCAGGGTTTTAAATACTAATAAGAGCAAATTGTTGGTGTAGCAGCTGAATGTGAGCATAGCTTTTGTTTGCTTACATGAAAACTCCACAGGGTAGCTTTTAAATCTTCAAGGCTCTGCTCTCATTTGTTCATCCTGCAAAGAAAAGTCTGAAGGAGACTCGCTGGCACAGACTCAAACTAACTGTTGTCCTCCTGCAGTGAAAGGAGCTCAGGAAGCTTTGACAGACATGCCGCCCAGATCAGAGGAGGTTAGTGCCACCAGCCATTCACTCACTGTGTGTGTGTGTGTGTGTGTGTGTGTGTGTGTGTGTGTGTGTGTGTGTGTGTACGTGTACGTACGCGTGTTTCAGTGTGAGTGTGTGCAGCTGGATTCTCCGCTCCCTCTGGCTATGTGTGATTCTTGTGTTCTAATCTGAATTAAGGCTGCCTGGACGTGCCCGCTAACAGCCTGGAGATAGCAGAGATTAATAGAGTATTAGAATGGAGATGAAGGTGTGAAGGCTTACATGGAGGTGATGGTTATGGTTCTGTCGTCTTGAAACTGCTTCATTAAAATTAATGTACAGACGGGCACTGTCCTTGGTCCTGTCTGTGCCTGCCACCGAGTCACGACTTGAGCTGAGAGAATTCAGAGAAGTGTACAACTAGTGCCCCCTACTGGATTCTAATACACAGTGCATCCTTACAGTGATTGGATGGAAACACAAATACCAACATGCAAACTGAATTGTGTGTGTGTTGTGGCAGGAGCTGGACCCGGTGACTCTCCACAACCAGGCTCTTTTGAACATGGACGCGAAGCCGTCGGAGGGTTTTGAGAAGCTGGCCTTCCTGCTGCAGCAGCCGTCCTTCCCCCCCGTCACCTTCGGGAACCTGCTGCTGCTCTACTGCAAACACGAGGTAAACACCAGGCTGTCCTGAGCCTGCAAGGTCGGGCGGTTTTAAGTAACCCTAACCTGCACCACAATACTGTATTGAACAGCTGCATAGTAATTGAAATGCCATCATAAATGTTGTGATGTAAATTTCCACAAACCTTTGTCAGTTTTTAGGTTAGTTAGTAATCTTTTTATATGCTTTTACTCACTATATTATCTTTCACTCACCGGTTTGTCCACCTTCCTCCAGCGGGGTGACGGCGAGGTGCAGTTAGCCAAAACTTCTCTGTCGCACTTTCATGTTGCGACTTTAAATTCTTACCACATGATTCATTTTGGAAATCGTGGATTCTCAGTTTGCAGGTAGCGACAAAACTTGGACTTCCAGCCTGTGGCGGCTGGACAAAAGTGTGTGAGTGTGTGTCATAAACAGTGGATTTCACTGTCAGGTAAAATGTGTGCAGTTTGACTCCAGAGAACAAGTGAGTTTAAGATGAATAACATGGAGAACCAATAAGCAGAGAATGAACTTCCCAGCAGCACAGCAACACGTCATTTGTTTTCACTCAGTAAAGGAAAATTTTTCTCTCAGTTAGTCTGCGTTACATGATGTGTCCCTTCAAAAACATGTTGCCGTTACATGAGGGACCGTGTCAGTATTTTCCACCATCCTGCACACCAGTGAGGGTCCATGCAGGGAGCAGCAGTGTTTTCAGGAGGATTTGAAGTCATGTGGCGCGAGTCTCAGTGGAAAGAGCTAAAAACACACAAAGCTCTGCAGACGGGTGTGGGTCTTTCATTAAAATGGCATTAATGGACCTGCTGGATCCAATCTCCTCCTCTCTGTTAGTACTTTGACCTGGCAGCCGACGTCCTGGCAGAAAATGCTCATCTCACCTACAAGTTCCTCTCGCCGGTAAGCTACACTCTGGACTGAGTTCAGCTGAGATCACGTCAGGTCCGAATGATCTGAATAATCATGAGAGGTTTCCTGCGGCGGGATCCATATTGAACCTGACGTGTTTCTTTTTTGTCCTCTCCAGTACATGTACGAGTTCCTGGATGCCTTGTTGACCTGCCAGACAGCACCAGAGGAGGTATTGTAATAAAATGGACAAACATTCAGTGCAGTATTTAATTAGAAAAGTATGTGTATGTATATCTTAACAATGGTTTAGGTCAGTGTTTCTCAGCCTTTTTTGGTTAAATGTGCCCTTACCGCCCTGAGGGATGATCTCAACCACCAGTTTTGTTCCAGATGTGCTCATTTGAATTTGAACTTAGTTTGCACTCTGTGTGAAACCAAACGTCTGATGCTGAGACCCACAACAACCCGATTGGGCACAGCAGCAGCAAGAAAATAAGGAAATGAGGCACCACTCATTTCTAGAGGCTCATAAGGGATGACTGAGACAAATTAGTTTTGTATGAGTCTTTAATTATTTCAATTATTTATCCATTACTTTTATCTAATTTTTTCCTCTCCTCTGCTCTCTTGTTGACTACTTATCACACACTCTTAATTGCAATTCAAACACCTTAAAACATCTAATGTAATTGTAGAGTCTACAGCTTCCCCACGTCCCTCCTGGTTGGGAACTCTGGTTTAAATGGCTGTTTAACGTGAAAGGAGTCGCTCATCGGTTGATTGATCACAAACCCTGCAGTCCTCCACGAGTTCATTGTCTGTAGTGTTTTAATGTGCTTCAGCTCTTTGTGTTTTACATATTTACTGTGTGATGAAGTCTCCTCAGCCTGTTTTTCTGCAGCAGCCATAACACGGACGTAAACAGGCTGCTGTTTGCTCACAAATGGAAGTTGGGCTTATGTTTCACTGTTTTCTTCTGCCTGTTTGTGTGACAGGCTTTCAGGAAGTTCGATGAGATGAACGGCAAACTGATGGAGCAGTCACGCAAGCTGGCCAAGCAGGTTGTTTACCTTCTCCTTCCTCTTCCTCCTGCACATTTGCTTTCTTTATTTCTTGTGCTGTGCGTATTTTATTTTCTACATTTTTTTAGGTCTTTTTAGGTGTCTCATTTTGAATTGCTCAGTGTCATCCTGTAATTAGCTGCTAACGTAGCTTAATCTGTCAGTTGATCTGCTCCAGACAACCTGCATCCTAACAGTAGCCTCAGCAAGTTGCAAAAGAAATGCAGATTTTAATGTCATCTTCTGAGGAGTATTTCTCAGCGTGGTGTAATTGTTCTGTCCAAGATGAATCGGCAGATTTCGATGTTAAGCTGATCGTTATTTTTTAATCTGTCGTCTTCAAAGTTGCAGGATGCCAGGCTGGTTCGAGACGATGAAGTGCAGAAGAAAGCTCTGCAGGACTATGACCTGATGCAGGAGAAGTGAGGACACACACACACTCTCTCTCACACACACACACACACACACTCTCAGTAGTACGATGCGAGATGTAATGCATTTGAAACGTGTGGTTAAACACACAGACAGAAACGTGCTGATTTCTTCTCTTGTCTCTCCACCTGGTTATTTCTTTCTCCATCCCTCCTGTGTGACCGGCCTCACCCTCAGGTACATTGTGGTCCTGATGGCCCAGGCCAAGATCTACTGGAACCGGGAGAACTTCCAGATGGTGGAGAAGATTTTCCGCAAGTCGGTGGACGTGTGTAATGACGACGACACCTGGAAGCTGAACGTGGCCCACGTGCTCTTCATGCAGAACAAGTACAAGGAGGCCATCGGCTTCTACGAGCCCATCGTCAAGAAGCACTACGATAACGTGAGTGTTTCGGAGTGTTAGATTATTAATGTGAGCTTGTGTGTGTCGGACATCAGACACGTGACTGATTTATTGTATTATTACATAAGTAAATGCTCAAACACAGGGCCGTTAAGCAGCCCCTCTGACAGTGTGAGGTCAGGACTCAACGTTGACAGTCTGCCTTTCTGTCCAGGTGGAGCAGTGTAACATTCAGGAGTGTCCCTGCAAGTGCAAACCCTCGGTAAACACAGAGACCAAACGGCTCTGTATCAATTCACATCTGTGCATGACCTCTGTCTTCTGCCGTGTGCCATTTTAATTTGTATTGTTGTGTTTGCGGTGGTCATTTGTGGCATCTGGAAGTTTTGACTTCGGTCCCGTTTCAGAAACTTAAGCCACCATAAACTAGGATGAGGTCCCTGGAGTGTTACCTTTCCTAACCACTGACGTAAAGATGGCCGACGCGTCTCCACTCCAAAATATCCCTCATACGAGCGCTGCCTGATGATGTCATTTGGAGCCAGAGTCTGTGCAGTAGTGATCAGAAGGTGGAGCCACGGTTTCGAGTTCCCTCCCATACACTTATGGGACCATACACTCCCATACACTTGTCATGATTGACTCAGCTGTCAATCATGACATTTCACCCCCTTTTTATGGCATCAAATAACTCATTAAACCCAAACTTATCAGAAAAAATGAACACTTGACCTAAAGACCTAAAATGACAGAAACCATCTTTGGGAAAAATTTATTTGGCGTGTTTTTCTTTATTTTTCTGTTTTAGTTTTTAGTTAGAGGTTTTTGAGCTGTGCTGCTGCCAGCCACCAGGGGGCAGTCCAGGTGTTTGGGCCTCACTTTTGGGGAGCTCTCACGTCGTCGTCCATCTTTAGACACAGTCAGTGTTTCTAACTGAAAGGATATTAGACAATTACTGACTCATCAGCATTTTACATCTTAAATTCAGTTTCTGTGTGTGTGTGTGTTCCACTGTAGATCCTGAATGTGAGCGCTGTGGTCCTGGCCAACCTGTGTGTGTCCTACATCATGACCAGTCAGAATGAAGAGGTACAGTTCTGTCCGTATGTAACAGCATAACAGAATTACTTTTCCACAGTGATTTTAAAGAAGCTACATTTGTTCAAAGTACAAGTTTCATGTATTCAGGATTGAGTATTTCTACTTCATGTGTCTTTATTCTAATAAAGTAAAATTTACTGTTTACTTACTTAGTTTAGCTTCACCTGCATCAGTTGGACCTTTTGACATTTGAAATCAATATTTATGAATAAATGTAACCAAAATAACAGAATAACTAAGGTAATTTGGATTTTATTTAGTTGATACTAATAAGAATTTCACATTTCTTGTGTTTTAAAAAGAAGTTTAGAACCTGTAGTGAATGCACAACTGAGGAAGAAAGGCTGAGATGTAGTGAGATGGAAGAGTAAACCTTCTACAGCTCCTCCATATCTGCTCTTCTTCTTCATATTCTTCCTCTTCTTCTTCTTCTTCTTCTTTGCATTTGACAAACCAAACTGGCCAACTGTCAGTGATGTCTCTTTGTGTGTTTGCGTGGAGATAACGTCAACAGGATCAGTGATGGTTCTTCTGACTGGCGAGGTGTTGTTGTCTCTTTTGTCTCCTTCTTGCGTCGTCCTGGTCCTACAGGCTGAAGAGCTGATGAGGAAGATCGAGAAAGAGGAAGAGCAGATCTCCTACGACGACCCCGACAAGAAGGTTTTCCATCTGTGCATCGTCAACCTGGTCATTGGGTGAGTTCCAGCTGCGCGTCACTAATCCTGCTGGAAAATCCCTTGTATCTCATCCCACAGTTTATATTTCAAAATGTTTCCAAAGTCTCTTTCATTTCACAAGACTGTTTTTCTTCTTTGTTTGTCAGTTAAGACAGGAGCCGAAACTGTAACTTTTACCTGTACAAACGTGTACAAAAAACTCAAAGAGCTCGTTCACTTCTGACTTTTAGTGTGTGTTGATATGTTTTATGAAATTGTGAGGCTGTGCGACAACTTGAAATACATAATGGGATTATTATCAGTCCTGTCGACCAGCTGGTCTGATGGCAGGCTTGCGTGATTGGCCATCAGGGAGCATTTCTTTTTTTCTTTTTCCCTGCTGTCCGCATCACTACACACGACACACTGAAGAAGAAGAAGATGGTGGGAACAGGTTGAAAGCTCTTGAAAATCTAGATAGTAAAACTGTTACACAGAACATACACACACGGTTTATTTTCCTGTCAGATCAAGGCTGGATCTGAATCGTGCTCGCAATGCAAACAAAGTGTTAATCCAGCAGATTATCAGGAGCCGCCTGCTGAATTCTGAAGTTGTGTTTTTCTTTCAGGACGCTGTACTGCGCCAAGGGGAACTACGACTTTGGCATCTCTCGTGTCATCAAGAGCCTGGAGCCTTACAACAAGAAGGTCGGCCATTTCATTTGTTCTCCATGCTGTGTGCAGTCAGACTTGCACATAAAGCAGGCAGTGGTGGACCGGAGATCATAAACACACTCAGTAAAATCTCAAACCTGAAAAACAAGTGTCAGGTCCTGAAGCAAAAATAACCCTCTGAGCCCCCAGAGATTCTCTTGCTCAGGGTCTCCTCCGAGGCTGAACACCTCTTTTTGGGACCTTTGATCAGGTCCCGTCACAACACCGGACTGTGGCTGCAGCTGAGTCCACTAAGCTCCAGCTGAGAACACAAGCCGTCATCCTGAGTGTTTCCCCTCTCATCCTCACAACAATCGCACGTCCACTGAGTCGCATCCACAGTGAAAGCAGAGACGAGTTCAGGAATGTGAAGCCTAGCGAGCCTCACAGTCACTCCAGCTTCTCACAACTCTGACACGTACCGTCCTGTCAGGTCCTTAAAGCAGACAACAGTGGGACTTTAACAGTCATGGGCAGTCGTGGATCAGCGGTTAGGGTGTCAGACCCGTAACCGGTGGATCGCTGGTTCGATTCCCCGTCCCGGTGTCCATGGCTGAGGTACCCTTGAGCAAGGTACCTAACCCCCACTGCTCCCCGGGCGCTGCACGCGGTCGCCCACTGCCCCGGGTTTGCTGTGTGTGTGTGCACGTCACTTGGGTGGGTTAAATGCAGAGAACAAATTTCGTTGGAGTGAGTTCCCTCCAATGACAAAATATGTCACTTTAACTTAACTTTAACTTTAACTTTAACAGTCTGGACTTTCATATATTATACTGTATTATATATGGAACTGATCCGGGGACCAGCGGGGGGCCTTCAGGGGGGATCCAGTGGCAATAATTTATTGGCTCTGTAAGTCCATGTCACGGTCATGGGTGGCAGACACTGTCTGAACTGAAATACTGTCTAAGATCTTATCAGAAGGTTTGTGTGGTTCAGGTTTAACTCAGGAGTCTTGATGTGAAAAAGTTTGGGAAGTTCTGGTGTAGGCTGACTTTACTGCTGCCAATCACAAACACTCTGTCACTTGTACCTCCTAAATTTGACTTTAATTGCTCTTGTGTGGTGTGTGTGTGTGTGTGTGTGTGTGTGTAGCTGGGGACGGACACATGGTTCTATGCCAAGCGCTGTTTCCTCTCTCTGCTGGAGAACATGTCCAAACACATGGTCATGCTGCGGGACGCTGTGGTACAGGAGTGTATTCAGTTCCTGGAGCACTGCGAGGGTGAGCAGCATCTCTCTCTCTCTCACACACACACACACACACACACATTCCGCAGCACTAATGGAACCTCCATACGTTGAGTCAGCAGTAACAAAGGTTGATTTCTGGTCTCGACTCCAGCGTACGGTAAAGAGGTTCCCGCCCTCATTGAGCAACCGCTGGAGGAGACCCGCATTCACATCGGCAAGAACACCGTCACCTACGAGGCTCGACTGCTCAAGGCGCTGTTCTACGAGGTCATTGGCTGGAACAAATGACATCATCACACAGGTGTCACCACAGTGTGTGAGCTTTGCTGATCCCCATTCAGCAGGCAGGTAACATCACTGACTCACAGCCAGCAGCCACACTTTGTCTTCAGTTCAGAGGATAATGACTGGAACCAAGAGACAATCAGCACACACACACACACAGTCACTGGTGTATTTTGAATAAGGCCTGCTGTGCAAGCTTTACATTTCTGAGAATCAACACCATCCAGTCCCTGACTCCCTTTTGGACTCACGTCAACACACACACACACTTTATTCATATTAAGCTTTTATTCTGAAGTTGAGTCAAGCCCTGGGAGTTCTGGCACAAAGATCTCCAGCAGGTCTTATATAATCAGTTATTGTTTTGTCAAAAGCTCCAGTTCACTCTTAAAATCGGTCACGTTCGACTTTGATTTATTGGTTGTTTATTGTGCTGACCTAAAATACATGAAAACATTCTGTAAGTTCATCTACATGCATTTGGTTCACGCAGACTTCCTCTATAATTTAATAAAGAAAATAAAGTTTACTATTTTTGGAAAAAAAAAACAAAAAACATTTGGACATTTTTTCTTTAAAGCTTTCCTACCAGATAGAGATGCTCCAATCAGGCTCCAATCAGCTGATATCGGTAACCGATTGGTTCCTGTTTTTAAGCATATTTACAGACGGATCCTGCAGAGAAGAGCCAACATAAAAATCACCGCACAGCATCTGAAACCTCACATGGGAGCTTTGGGTGTGCGTCTGAAGTCACACAGCTGCTCCTGTTTGTGTGTGTTCGTTAAAGTCAGTACAACATGCCGCATCCTCACACACCATTTAAGCCTGGAATTGCTTTATTTATTGGGTTGTTCACACTTAATAAATAATCAATAAGTTGTTAAAACTCATTAGATAATACATCTGCCTGAACCAGTCAAATCAGTCATGACATTTCACCTAAAATCTGCAAAGATTCCTTCAAATTCTTCAAATGCAGACAAAAAAGAACAACCGTTGTCAGTGTCTGAAAGTGGTTAAAGAGTTCACTCTGTGGAAATATGATCCTCCAAAACCTGGACATATAAATCAGGTCTTTTGTTGGCTCACAGGCTGCCAGAAAGTACGAGCCAAATGACAGCCTGAAGACACTGAACAAGTCCTGGTCCACATGAGAGGACCCTCAAATGGCTTGGACAAATAGTTTGCTGAGGATCAGATTTCAGCCACTCAAATTATTTGTGACTAACAGCAACGTGTGATCATTTCCTGTAGGATTGGAGCATCGCTACTTGAGATTAACTAGATCCATATCTGTAGGTCTGATTCAGCACATGGGGAATCACAATCAAAGAGCACAATATTAAAGAAGTAAAGGTAGAAAAAACCCAGCATCCATCCCAGCATTTTATTAAGCATTTTCACCATCTTGTTCATGAAGAAACATTTTGTCTCCGACGGTGATGAACATCTCTGATTGGTTTTTCTGGTGTGGACAGGGTGAGGGGGGCGTTCAGGAGAGCGGCCTCTTCGTGATGTCCTGTTCTGTCAGGTAGTAGTTCAGGTACCCTCCCAGAGCACCGACAGCCACTGCCGTCATGTGACTGGAGCAGCCATCTGCGAGGTGACAAGGAAGGAGGAGGGACAAACCACAACAACAGTCATGAAATACTCCAATAAACTTTCTTTCAGAGGTGTAGCAGAAAACGTGTGATTCACACACACAGATGAAGAAGTGAAAACCGGTTTTAGTACGTTATACTTCATCTCTTCTGTCAGCATGAGCTGCATGTGACCCATCAGTCCGTCACCTGAAGAGCTGAGTGATGATTGGCGTCATATTAATGTACATTTCAGAGCCATAAGCTGATGAGCCAGGAGTGCCGACACTCCCCGATGAGGACTCATTGGCAAACTGACCTGGAAGTATCTTCTCCCTCCTCTTGACTCTCCTGTGGGGCTGCAACTGCTCCAGCAGCTCGTCTCCGATGATCTGAGACATGATGCTCTCTGAGGACATAAACACCACACCACATCAGCCAGTCATCAAAAACACAACGTGAAAGCTGATATTTTCAAAAATACTTGGCAGAAAAGACGGGGGACCGCTTGGCTCAAACAGGAAGAGCAGTGTGGTTTGGGATCACACAGAGTTCGCATCCTGAGGCTCTGAGGAAGTCGCCCACAGTTTGGCAGAGCATACATGATATGTCCTGAGACGTTCTATGCACAAGACTTTAATCATTCTTCATCTTCAAATCGTTTTCAGCCATAACTCAGGGACCCATAACACTCACTGTCTCTGCCGAAGCAGCCCTCTTCCTCGTCCTGCAGCCGGAGGATATGCTGCAGCCAATCAGCTTTGTAGAAGTCAGAGAAACCAGCCAATCCGCAAATTAGGACTGTTGACAGAGAGCAGGGGGACTCAAGTCAGTGGACATCTTTGTCTACATTGTTCTTCATTCTGCCTCTGCTCGTCCTGTCACTCCTGACAGCTTCAAGAGATTAACCTTTGAGATTAATACCATTTGATCAGATTTAACCGTGTGATGTCTTAAATTTCAGCTGGAAAATGATTTTGACCTTTCATAAACAAAACAATTAATTCACTGATTAAGAGTCTAGCTGGGAGATTAGATAAAAATTGTTACATTTTTAAAAATTCATTAATGTGTCAGAATCAAAGCAGACACTCACTGTTTTCAATGAAGATGTCGACCATCTGATCGGTCAGACCGTCTTTGATGATGTCCTGGTTGGTCTTCATCATGTTGGAGCAGAAGATCTTCTCGTAGCTGCGCTCCGTCATGTTGGCCCGGGACGCCCGAGTGTCTCCTTTCAGCAGGTTGGTGCAGCCCCTCTGAGAGGCAAACCCAAAGCAGAGAGCTGTTCAAACTGTTTCCAAATTAAAGCAAAAAATCAAGTTCGCTTTAAAAATCGCACCATTTGTCCAATCATGAAGTACAGCAGCTGGTGGGACAGAGAGTAGTATGGACAACCAAAGCGGGTCATGGTGTCCCGACAGGGCTTGGTGACGATGCAGGGCGTCCCGTTTGTCTTCCTGTTCACACAGACGTAAACAGTAAATAAGTGTCAGTATTCTTTACATCCCTAAGCAGCATCTGCACATCCTCCCAGGCCGCATACGACCTCCACCAATCAGAGGGAAGGGACACCTGACAGGCCGCGCTGGGGGAACAGTAATAACTGAGGCCAACCAAAGAGTGAATATTTACATTTTGTCAGAGCTGCTTGTGTCCCTTTTGGCAGCTGGACAGACAGAGGACACTGCTTAGGGAGACTTAAATGTGTCAGAGCCGATCTGAGCAGTGAATAAAGTATGTTTGTTCATGTTCATGTGTTCGTACCAGGTGCCCAGCAGCAGCGTCAGACATTTGTCACTGAGCTGCTCGTCGTAGCACTCGGTGGTCATGCTGGAGGGATAGACCAGGCTGGGATCTGTGGAGCTCCAGCCCTGAGGAATCGACCAGAAACCCCATGACAGCAGGGGCTCAAACTCTGCAAGGACAGAGGAAACAGATGAACATTTAAGATTCCTTTATTGTCACTCAGCACATATCAGAGACGCATAGCAGAATGAAATTATGTGCAAGGGCTCCTTTAACAAGCAGAACAGCAGCAGAAAAAATAAAATATTCTCAATAAATACGCATGAAAACACGAGATACAGGAAGGGCTGAGGCTATTGCACAAGAACACATTGCACACAGGATACAGGACAGGGCATGTAGAGTGCACAGTCAGTGTGAAGCCGAGCAGAAGCTGCTGTTAAACCTGGCAGTGCTGCCCCGCAGGCTGCAGCGCCTCACACCTGAAGCTAAGAGGGTGAACAGTCTCTGACAGGCTGTATGGAGGCCTTTAGGATGCTGCTCGCCCTGCTTTGGACCAGTTCCTCTGCAGGGGAGCTGCTGAAAACCGGAGTGTGCACGGACTGTTTGCTTCCGAAGTCGATCATCTCTTTGGTTCTTTCAAAATATGTCATTTACACATGTGCAACCATCGATAATCACTTTCAAATTTAAACTCATGTTGATATCATGTGACTGAAAACAGATGGATGTGATATTAGTCCAATTTGAACCTTTATTAACTCCAAAGGTCTTCTGAGAAGTTTGTGTTTGTTGACATTCTGTCAGAAAACTTCCAGTCTTTCCAGTTTGGTTGTTTTGGAGTGGCTTTAACTGCTACCTTGTGTTTACTTTACGTGTTAAATGCTGCTTGTTTACTTACTTCAGAGCGTTTTTGTACTCGTGTACTGCGACCACAGGATTTCTGTGAAAGTCCTTCTCACCTCTGTAGTACTTGGGGTCGCTCTGCTTCAGGGCGGCGAGGGCCTTGTTGAAGCTTTGATCGAGACGTTTGACCAGAGCCACGGCGGAGGTTCTCTGAGCCCAGCTGACCGGGTCGCTGTGAGGCCACGTCCGAACTGCTTCCTTCAGTTCAGCTGAGGCACCAACAGAAGGGTCAGGATCAGTGGGTCAAAACACTGTCTTTTACAGATCATGTGACAGGTTAAATCTGTAGCCAGTCAGTCAGTCACTCTGACCCAGACTGAAGCCTCTCTCAACTACTGGATGGACTGCCGTGAAGTTCTCCTGTTCCCCACACGATCACCTGTACTGACTTTGGTGATTCTCTCACTTTCCATCGTCAGGTCAACATTATGTTAACACCTGCAAAGCTAAAAATCCATCAGCCTCAGCTGCAGGATGTGAGGAAAAGGAAGCGATAACATTGTTCAATAATGTCAAGACTTGTGAGAAATGAGCAAACTTAGGATATTAAGTGTAACATTCCTACATACCCAAACACTGAATAGCTTATAGCCACTGAATAAAGAAATAAACAGCATTATGTTGAACATGCTTATACTGAACAGCTGGCAGTGAGCCTCAGGAAGACTCAGGACACCTGAACGGCACACGGGCCAGCTGGACCTTTATGGGACCCACTGGTATATAAAAGTAACAATACTGATTTTGTATTCAGCAGTTAAAACGCGCAGCAGAATTTTGAAGCCTGTACATCCTGTAGATTGTTGGTTTCTTCCCGTTCACATGCACTGCATTTCCCTTTAAGACAACTTGCTCTTATCACAGTTCTGCTGCGTAAAAAAGCACTTTACATCGACATGCCACTAAACCTTAAGAAGTCGGAGGAAAAGGAGGGCTTGTTTGGTGTCAGAGTCTAACTTTTAAACAATAAACCATTTCCCTCATAATTTCAGCCTAATCGGCGCAGAGTTCATTATTATATTTGTGCACTCGTGCAAATCCAAACCCACTCCGAATAAACATTACACAAATAATTTCCAGGTGTTTCAGGCCTGTCCCCCCCCTCCCCACAGGAGCTGTTGACGTACCCTGCAGCATGATGAAGCCGACCACCCCGTCCAGGTTGATGTGCTCGTGTTGCCGCTCCAGGAAGGTGGCTCCCCTGGAGAGGCTGGCCAGGATGTCGTCGATCACCTCCGCCCGCGACCCGCACACTGCGGCGAACAGAGTCAGCACTGCGGCCAGCTGGTGCCCCGCTGCCCGCATCTTCTCACACGGACGATCCCAGTCTGCAGACTCCGGGACGGGGAGGACTACATAACATGGGGGAGGAAAGTGAGGAGGGCGTGACGTCAGAGAGGTTGTCACTACGAAATCCAAACTTAAGATGGTAAAGAAATATTTTGGAAAATATCCTCACGTTAGTCCTTACACTGATGTCCGAAAGTTTGTAAAAGAAATAAACCGAAGCACGTTACATTAGGAGACCACCAGATTCGTTTTACTGTTGCCTCCATGGATTAAAATTTGAAACAAAAAATATCTGGCTCCAGGAAGATGGATGGATGGATGGACAAAAATATCTGTGAAGACAAACAGGCCTATGAGTACATAATATATAATACACAATCCTGCAGTCTTGACCACAACTAGTGATATCACATGTGGTGATGTACTCCGAAATGATGCCCAAAGAAGAATTGAATTTATTTGTGTTTTTGTAATATGGTGAAAGGAGTAATGCGAATGACGGCAGGACTGCATGAATACAGAGCGATTTTCTCCTGTCAAGTTTTCAGATTGTTTCAGCTGAGTGCAGGACAGGCAAACAAATTTATCCATTTATTTATTTTTATTTTAGTCAGTAAGATTAGAGAAAACTAAGAACCATTACAAAGAAACAGAATCAGCGTGTTTAACTAATTTTGTCTGATCGCGATAAAGAGAAAATATGTGAAGTAACGGAAATCTATTTTATGTTATTTTGGGTTGTTATTTTGTGTTCTTTTATGTTTTGTCATCAACATGAAATAGATTTTTCTTAAATCAATTAAGTAATTTAAGGAAAATTTATGTTATTACTGATAGCATGTTTATCCTGCGATGCTTGTTCCTTCCTTGAACCTGAACGCATCATGAAGTGTGCGGACCCTTTAAGTCTGAAGCTCCTCCTCCTTCACTGCACCACGTCATCACAAATCACAAACAAACATGGCGACGAACTGCAGCTGCTCGGCTTTTCTGACTGTATTTGCGCTAATTGCGGGACTTGTTGCGGTGTTTTATGTAACAGGTGTAAGTGTAAGATGGTCGGCCGTGTCTCTGGTTGTCATAACCGGCCTGGTGTTGCTGTGGTTACGGACGTTACGGCAGCGGAACGGTGGGACTGACCGGCGGGTGTGTGTGCTGGTATTGGGGGATATCGGTCGCAGCCCTCGGATGCAGTATCACGCGTTGTCCCTCAGCAAACACGGATATGCTGTAACTTTTGTCGGGTTTCTGGGTGAGACTTTTGCCCACTATAGCAGAGCTTCAGGTCGTCATTCATACTTTCTTATCAGTTTGCTTCATATCAGAGCGCCTGTCTAAAAACCTCAGCGGAAGCTGTTAGTAGATCATTAATATGTGAAGTAAATTAGAATGAATGCACAAAAACAAAGCTACGTCCCATGTATACGCATATTTTACGCATTTCATTAGATTTTTCGACAGTAAGTACACGCTTGCCTCATGATAGTTACTTAAAATTTAGAGGAGAGTAATTTAGAGAGTATCAGTGCAAAAGTTCACAAAAATAGAAGTGATTTTCCCCCTCTCATTTTAGAAACCAAACCTCATCAAGACGTACTGAGAGAGGAGAAAATACGGATCGTCCCCATAATAGATGTGAAGGGTGTTCAAGGTAACTGCAGCCAAGTTACTCTGTGTTTTATGTGCTGGGAGAAGTACTCAGGTCCTTTACTATAGTAAAAGTACTAATACCACACTGTGATAAGTCTCCACTGCAAGTAGAAGCCCTGCATTCAACGCCCTACTCTACCTACAGTGCATACATCCATGTAAACACGTGTATTTTACTTGTACTTGACCCACTGATATCTAAGTGCATGTGATTCAAGACGATTTTTACTGAAGTACGATCTGTACGGCTGATTTTCACTTTTACCTAAGTAAAATATTTCTGCATGATATCTTTACTCTGTAACCTTATCTTAACTTTTACTACAATATTAGAATGTCCTTTTGGTACCTTTTCCAACACTGTTGGTACTTGAGTACGGTACTTGAGTAAGAGTACTCAGCTACGTTCCACCACTGTTTGCATGTTTGTGGACGTTTACATGTTGTGTTTTCCAGCGGGACCTAAAATCCTCACGTACGTGACCAAGGTGCTGGTTCAGGGTCTGCAGCTTGTCCACGTGCTGCTGAAGATGGAGACGCAGGCTCAGATCCTAATGCAGGTACTGGATCACAGGCTGAAGGTGAAACTCTGTGCTGTGACGTCTGTATGTAGAGACAAGATTTTAAAACTGACACATCTGACAGTCAAAGCTGTGAATTGCTCCATCGGTAGGACTTTAGTTTTAGCTTTTTTACTTGCTGTGCTGCAAATCAACTTCAGTTTAACTGTAGCTCATGTTGCCCAGAAGTTTTAAAGCTTTCATAAAGCCTTGAGGCCTGTGTTTGTATCCCAGAATCCTCCGGGCTTGCCCAGCATCGCAGTGGCTTGGCTCGTGTGCGTCCTGCGTGGCAGCAGATTAATTGTCGACTGGCACAACTACGGCTACACCATCATGGCCCTGAGCCACGGCGGCAGACACCCGGTGGTCTGGCTGGCAAAGTGGTCAGTACTGTGAGGCTGGTGGTGAAGGGGACTGGTTCTTAATATTTTCTCGGCTGTCATGTTGAGATCACAGATTGATTTTCCTGAGATAATTGATGGATTTGAAAAGAAAAGCACCTTGAACTTTGTAGGATTTCCGTGTTTCTGAAGTGGGCCCAAAAGAATCACAGAATATTCCTTTATTTGTGACAGTGATGTGGCTGAGATGTTGTTTCTTCTTCCAGGTATGAACATGTCTTAGGTCCACTTGCCACTCACAGCCTGTGTGTGACCAACGCAATGAAGGACGACCTGCAGAAAAACTGGGGCATCAAGTACGATTTGTTTCTTTATATGTCATTAAAATGAGGAAGTTTCTCACATTGAGTGACTTGTTATCTCAAACTAAAATATTCATCATTATTTTGAGAAAGTTTCACATTATAACAACTGACAGGACATCTGGGATCTAACTGCTTCTCTAGCGACCACTAGAGGCGTTAAGGTCCATTACATCAGACAGAATGAAAGTGTGACATTGAAGAAACCCACAGAGGGACGATAACTGAGGACTTGTGTCCATTATGGTGTGGTGTCCATGATAAATTGTGTCACACTCAGTAATCCAGAGTGATGATTCCGATCAGTTTGTAATGCTGGTGGCAGTAAGAGTTCATGGGAGTGATTAAGATCGTAACCATTCTTCTTCACGTTTCACCTGGTAGCTAAGCCTGAGCATGACTGTCTGATGTCCACAGGGCGACGACTCTGTACGACAGGCCGGCCTCCATCTTCAGAGAGACTCCGCTGAGGCTGCAGCACGAGCTCTTCGTACGACTGGCCAACACGTATCCTCAGTTTCAGAGCAACAAGTGAGAAATGCTGCACGAGCTTCTCGTGTCTGTTTTTACAAGCACCATGGAGGTCACAACCTGAGCTTTAACGCTGAACTTTTCTGTCTTTATCTCCAAACAAATGATTTACTTAAAGCCTCCGAGCTTTTCCAAACGTATGCCGGCGCGTGCGGACACAAGTCAGATGATTTTATCTGAACTGGTTTACCCTGAAATCCACAAACTACCCTTACTGCCCTGCTGGGTGTCTTCCAGGTCTGACGAGGAGGACGAGGTGGAGAGGACAGTTTTCTCTGCTCGTCGCCTGACTGAAGACACGGTGAGCTTGAGGGCGGAGCGACCGGT